>NC_020491.1:19159044-19192995 GCF_000184155.1 Fragaria vesca subsp. vesca
GAGAGAGAGAGAGAAGATCTAGGTCTGAAAGTGGAAGACGAGAGAAAATAAATGTTGAACAAGAAGTATCAATATTACGGATTGCGGCTCAGTACCATTTGGTTTAACGACAGAGTCTCATCTTAATAAGTGGAAGGATGTTGTGAGTTTGACTGACGAAAAACTTTATATCAACATCAATGTATTGACGGCGAAAAATTGATTATATATATATATATAAACGTATACATTTGACTTGGTGTGATGTGGATTTAGGGTTATAGGGTTTAAGGTTGCATATGTACTGCTTATATAACTGTAATTTTTTTAAAACAAAATTAGTCATTTGATTTTTCGACTTGTTCGTCTTACCAATGCATAAATACATATTAAAATGTAATTTGAGTTATAAGAGATAATTTTGATTCAAAATTATTTCACTAATGTAGTTTTTTCATTCCCTTTAAGAATGTAATTCATTTATTTACTTATTTTGAAGTACATTGAGAAAATAAAAGACACTAAAAGAAAGAATCTAGTTAAAATGAATTAATAATAGGAGTTGATCAATAGTTCGAACATGTCATACAATACAAGATTGATATATGGTCATCGTCCCGAAATATTCTTACTTCCTTTTGATTCTTAATTATTCGACTAGTGTTACCTGAAACACAGAACTATTCTTGATATGGGATATGAATTCGCCGTACGCTAGTACGAGGGTATGTGGTATGGTAGGATATATTCGTTAATTTTAATTAAAATAAATTAGTTATGATTCAAATCCGTATTAAAAATAATAAATAGATAATCATACATAATCTTAATAGCAAATTTTACACGTCTACCCCTTCCATGAGCACTAAGAGATCCACATTATGACTCCCTTATTCATAATGGGTAAATAGGTAAATTCCATAGTTATTACATTTTGAACATAATAACAATTAAAAAAAGAATAAAATCCGGAAACTAAAAAAGAAATAAAAAATCTCACTAAAAGGAATTAATTGCATATCCAAAAAAACAAAATAAAAAAAAACCAAAAAAGAAAGTCAAGCATCGCACAAATGCATATAATCTCTCCCACCAATCTTTCCCAACCTAAATTTAAGAACCATAATCTATATCTAAATCTGATATTTACTGCATTTTACGTATTTTTACCATGTCAATTGGATTTTTTTGGTCTTAATTCTATGTTAACGGTGTTAACATCAGTGTTAGTATTAGTCAATTGACTGAATTAAATGAATGATTGTGATTGATCAGTTACTCTTGGTTCATATGAACTTTCGCTTTTCAAGCCCGTCAAAAGAATATCAAAGATTCCTTCTCTAAAGGTTCAATTAACGAGATGATGGGTCATTTCATCAGTAAGTTTTTTATTCATGATAATGTCCATGTTGAGAAAGTAGCATCTTCTCATTATGAAAATATGGTGATTGGAATCCAAAGACCAAGACAAGGAGTATTGTCCCCAATGTTCTAAAAAACACCGCCCAGGGCCGCCTAGGCGCTAGGCGTCACCCATCCGTTCCGATTTTCCCCTGATCGGTCGAGCTAGGCGTTCGGGAGAAAGTCGGCCGCTTGGACGGCCTAGGCGGCGCCTGGGCAGTGTGGGTGGGTTTGGGCGGTCGGCCGATTAGATGGTTTGAATCTTTTTTTTCCGTCGTTCAAACTTATACTCAAAACAAAAACCAAATCGAGTCGAACACAATTCTAAACTCGATGGAAGAAGAGAATCTTATACTCAAAACAAAACCAAATCGAGTCGAACACAATTCTAAACTCAATGGAAGAGGAGAATAGAGAGAGCGAGAGAGAGAGAGAGGAGAATAAGAGAATCAAGTTGCGCAATCCTTTGGAATCTGGGTTTTAGTTTGATTCAATCATAGAATAAGAGAATAAGGAGGAGTAGAGAGAGATCGATTGGTAAATCAATCTGGGTTTCATGGAGAAAAAGAGAATAGAAAGGAGCGGAGTAGAGCCATGGATGTACGGCAAAGGATATAGGTAATGTGTATACATGTTAGGTTAAAGTGGAGCCTCCCGTGTTTAAAGTTCTCAAATACCCTTTGGTTCTACATGTATTTATGGTTGTTAATAATTACAAAAAAATATTTAATTAAAGTAATTAATAATAAGAACATAATAATCAATTATTTATTACTTTTATGTGATAAAAATAATTTAAAATATAGAAAATAAAAAACCGCCTAGGCGCCCGATTAATCCTCTGGGCGCTAGGCGTCGGTTGTCCGCCCGACTAGCGCCTAGCGTTTTTTAGAACATTGTTTGTCCCATATACCTTATGAGATAAGAAACAAGTATTTAGATATGGAATTCAAAGGCATTTTTGAATATGTTGACACACTCAAGGCAACATGGGAGACCTACGGATGCACGATCATGTGCGATGAATGGACAAGGCCAACTAGATTGTCCATCATAAATTTCATGGTCTACTCCAAAGGTACCACTGTTTTTCTCAAGTCTGTTGATTTTTCTGGGGAGAAGAAAGAGCATGAGTATATATACAAATTGTTGAAGGGAGTTATAAGAGAGGTTAGAGAGCGCAATGTGGTTGAAGTGGTGACTGACAATGCTGCTAATTATGTCAACGCTGGTAAGAAGTTAATGAAAAACCATAATGCTTATTGGACTTGTTGTGCAGCTCACTGCATCAAATGAGCCCATTCACTTGTGAACCGCCCTTCACACATGCAACACAAGATGGAGATCATGGAAGTAGGAGGGTAAGACCCGGCATCGGTGCTATAGGAAAAATTATATAGTAAGAGAAAGATGACAAGGAAGCATGTCAAGGCATGAAGATGATTCTTTATCTCCCACTTTTGACTCATTTGGTGTGGGAGGAAGGAATGATGGACCATACCCTTACAGCCAAAATCTGGCAATGCCTTATCTAGTATATTCCATGCCTTATGGGGTGCAATCAAGTGATAACTCATGGTCACAGTCGGAAGGACAATCTTCCAATGATTATGGTTATGGCCAAGGTCAAGCGATGCCCAATCCCTACTATAACTTCCAGTATGGAGACCCATAGTTAGCCCCCCTTGACCCATATGGTTGGCAAGTAAGTCAATACATGCAAAACTACAAATGTGAGGTATCATTTAATGACTATTCTTCACAATACACTAAAGACTCTAAATAGAGAGACGATGAATACCTCACAGGTCTTCTACGTGGTTTTAAAGTACTCATGTAATTTCATGTGAAATGTATCATATATATGCATATAAGGCGTGATGACCTAGCCTCCTTTTGGGTTTCCAGCCATAAAAAAAAAATTAGATGTTTAAAGTAAACTTTTAAGAATTATTAACGGTTCAGCACTAACCTTTTCACCTTAAATTACTACAACTATCTATAGATCAATGTTTATTCAGGGTTTTCTTTTCAAATATAGTACATAATATAGAAAACAAACATCTCTTAAAGTACGGTTTAAAATTTCCGTGTTTTTCTTCAAATTTCAGTCAATTTCCTCATTTTTTTACTGTTATTGATATTTTCCCGATATATCCATCGAATTTCTATTTTTCAAAGCGTCAATATTTCCGTAATCACTGAAATTTTAGTCCTTGGTTCAAGCTATCTTGAGGGTGCAGCGTGGTCCATATATGGTTTTGGAGACCTCGACAAACGAGGGTGTGGTGTGGATCTTGAAACCAATGGGAAGTTGGCTTTGGTGTCCTTTGAACTGGCCTCTTCATCTAGCTAGATGGCGCTGGCGCACTCTGGTGGTATGATTATGGTGTCCTCTGCCAAAAAGCGTAAGCTAGGACGGTCCATGTCACACCCCAAATTTCGGATAAATAAAAATCCAAATTTAAGGCATGATAACAAAAATAAAAAGAGTCATATAATAAAATTCAACGTTTACAAAACTTGAGAAGTCAAGTAAAGGTCACGCTCAAAAGAGCTCACTACAATTTGACATACAATAACAAAATGTTTAACTCCTAACAAACAGCTTCTAGACCTCCACGTCTCAGTCTTGAACTTCCTCACCTGCAAAATCAACCTCTACACCATGGAATGGTGCACCGGGTTGTAAACAACAAACCCGGTAAGCTTTAAAAGACTCGTATGAGTAAATCTACAACAACAGACTCAACCCAACAACTCATAAGGTAAAACCAAGAGTTCATGCATAAAAAAAAAATTACAGGAAAACACTTCCAAGCAAGAGAAAATCAAAAGATGAAATTAAGAAAACACAACAATTCTCAATCACTCAAAAATCATAAATGAAATCCTACAAAAATTATAATTCAGAAATTCCATTAAAATCACACGATTAAAATTTGAGAATCCCCTGCGAATAAGCATAGTTCAGGAGATACTCAAAGCGAAGAATTTAAATAAGAACACCACACAATCATTTCTCAACCCTTATTTATGGGTTCGCCAACGCATAGTCATCCTCCATAAGTAACTAGACAAAACAAGTACTCATGGGTTCGTCAACACATAGTCATCCCCCATAAGTACCGACAGACTAGAGCTCTATATTGACCGTAACCAATCACCCGGCCAAGGCTTGGTTCCCGGTCCACCACGAAGACTCCTAATCTAATACACACAATCACCACTAAGGCACACATCCACAACTAATGCACAAAATCACCACTAAGGCATACATCCACAACTAATGCACAAAATCACCACTAAGGCATACATTCATAACAAAGACCCACAATTACCTCTAAGACACAAATCCACAACGAAAGCACACAATCACCACAATGAACACATCCAATTATAACCCATGATCAGAAGTCCTTTTGAAAAATTTTATTTTTATCAGAAAACATATTTTCACTTACCCATGAGCCGTTGACGATCAAGCTCGTTTATATTTAAAAACAAAAAATCATTTTCCTTCAAGGACAACTTCACAATTAACAATAATAATCTATAAATTAAACTCGGTTCCTTTATGAACCCATGTGAGATTTACTCACAATATAAAATATCATCATCATCAAAATCATTATCATCAACATCATCATCATACTCATCAACAAAATCATCATTATCAAAATCAAAATAACTAGGTCACAAAGTGGACCTTAGTGAGATTTTACTCACCTTAAACAAAAACTCCTGCTGCGTCTTCTCTTAGCAACAGGCAAGATGCGAACACGTATCGTCAACCACCTAGAATAGAATCTCCACTTAGTAACAAACAAAAACAACATAAACCAACTCGAACCAAAACTCAAGTCCTAACCCACAAACTTGTCACTCGAGACAAAACCTCTCCCTATACCTCAAAAAGGTCGCCTGAACATCCTACACAACTTATAAAACCACAAACCAGATTTCTAAAAATCAGATATACTCAAAAATGGAAACCGAACGAAACCTAGCATTCGAGAGGGAAACCTTAGCATGCATCATCGGTAACCATAACCTACAAACCACATATCAACATGATCGTATCAACGAGTACTACCTAACCAACAACACAAACACCACAACCACCTACGGACGCGTCGCTACGCGCTGCCCCTAGCGACTGCGCGTGGGCCCCACGCGCCACCCCACTAACCTTCGAAAACGGACAAACTTCCAACACCAAAAGTATAGCTCAGAGCAAGGAGAGCAACTTCCATACCTGAGGTCGAAACCAAAACGGCCGGGAAGTCGCCGGAAACTCGCCGGGAATGTCGAATTCCACCACCACCACTCTACACCGAGAGTCACGCTCCAGGGCCACCAGAAGTCGGACCAGGACGCCACGGGGCTCCTATCCCGAACAGTCTCCCGCCTTGTCGCCGCCGCCGGAGGTCTGAAACTCGACCGGGTCTCTAACCCGAGCTTCCGAGCTTCGGGTCACCGATTCAAGGTTGAAACGGCGCAAGTCACCACTACAGGGCAGCTCGGACGGAGGAGAGGAAGAGAACCCGACCGGTGCCGTCGTCTGGGTCGGCCGGAGTTGGCCGGAAAAGTCGGGTCGGGTCGCCGGGTCCGGGTCGGGTCGGCTGGGAAACTCTGACAGTGAAGGTGTCGCGAGAGAGAGAAAGAAAATGAGGAGGAAAGGTTTCCGGAAAAAATGAAAGGAAACTCTAAACTTTTGATATTTAACCCAAAATTTTCGTAAAGCCACGAACTTCCGCTGACCATAACTTTCACATACGAAGTCCGTTTTACGTGTGCCACGTGTCTATGAACTCGTATCATCGTGCTCTACAGCTTCCGTGAAGGAAGTTTTCCGAGAAACCCAACAAATTAAAAAGTCAACTCTTGACCCTTAAAAATAAAGCATTTTCACGGAAATAAAAAAAACTCGACTACTTCTAGTCCACTCACTAAACCACAAAACCATACAACTCTTACTTAAATAAATTCCAAAATAAAATTAGAAACTAACAATAAATTTCCGGGGTATTACAGTCCATGTGGTTCTAAGGAGAAGAAGAAGATTGAGGAGGTGCATCTTTGGAAGCTAGCTACCAAAGTTGGTCCTCAGAAAGCTAAAAAGAGGAAGTTTGGAGCTCGTAAGGTCCTACTGCTGAGCGAGTCCTATAGTGGTTGAGGAAATCTGTCCTTTTCCGGCTGATAATTCTCCTAGGGAGACTCCCTTTAGGTAGGGTGGTTCCGGGTCATCGTTTTATGGTCTGCAATACATGTTTTGATTACTAGTTGAGTTTCATTCTATGGTATGCATCATATAGAATTACTTAAGTTTCCTGAGGTAATTTTTACATCTTTCTTTTCTACCGTAGTTCATGTGGTAGATTGTGTTAGAGTCGTTTTTTTTGTTACCTTCAATATGTTTGGCGTGACGTCCCAAGTACAACAAGAGGAAGAGGACTGAGGCAGAGCTGAAAGAAGAAGATGGGACGGAGCATATCAAAGTCGCCGTCGAGAGGAAGAAGCCGACGGGACCGAAGCCGCTCACCCTACTCCAGGTCACTTCAACCTCCACCTCCAATTTCACTACTTTCCATTTCACTCATTACACTCCTTTCTCATTCGTACGCCTTGGAATTGCAGAAGGAATCGTTCTAGTGTCTCCCCGCGTCGCCGGCGGACCCGGTCGCCGAGTTACCGGCGCCGCAAGAGTCGCTCTCCTACGCCGAGACGACGTCGCAGGCATAGAAGCAAGAGCAGCTCTCCGTCTCCTCCACCTAAGTCTCCGACTCCTGCCCCTCGCCCGACGACAACTGATCGGAAAAATGCCGCCGATAAGGTCAAGAAGGAGGAGGAGGAAAAGGCCAGGTAACTTTGATCAACCGAGTCTTCATTTCGAATCGAAGAACATAATTGTTATAAGGATTGATTAGATTGAATGTAGTATGAGTTAGTGTTGGTTGGTTTGATTGTGATGCAATTTGAGTGTGGTGTGGGAATTTAGGTTACTACTGGAGGCGGAGCTGAAGAGATTGGAGGAGGAGACGGCGCAGAGAATAGAGGAAGCGATTCGGAGAAATGTAGAGGAGAGGCTGAGCTCTGAGGAAGTTAAGATGGAAATAGAGAGGCGGATAGAGGAAGGCCAGAAGAAGCTGCTTGAGGATGTGCAAGCTCAGCTTCAGAA
Source organism: Fragaria vesca subsp. vesca (assembly GCF_000184155.1). Taxonomy (NCBI): domain Eukaryota; kingdom Viridiplantae; phylum Streptophyta; class Magnoliopsida; order Rosales; family Rosaceae; genus Fragaria; species Fragaria vesca. The sequence goes on from NC_020491.1 coordinate 19,166,606, forward strand.
AGAGAAAGACGCTGCTCTTAATGAAGCGAGACAGAAAGAAGTAAGCAACTTAGGGCGAATAGATGCATATGTTATTCGTGTAAATGACTTTTGCATGTGTCAAGTTTTGTTTATATTGAACATTACAAATCGTTGATATGGCCACTACATTGCACAGGAACAAGCTCGAAGAGAGAGAGAAGAGCTGGATAAGATGCTGGAGGAGAATAGGAGGAGGGTGGAAGAGGCTCAGAGAAGAGAAGCTATGGAACTGCAGAGCAAAGAGGAGGAACGGTATCGGGAGTTGGAGCTGATTCAGAGACAGAAAGAAGAGGCTGCTAGGAGAAAAAAGATGGAAGAGGAAGAAGAACATGCACGCCTCATGAAGTTGTCTAGTAAGAATAAATCTCGGTCAAAGTCTTCTAGTATTGGTTTCTAATGCTGACTGGTGCCAATGTTTACCTAGTGGTACTGTTGGCTGCTATTGACTTTATTAGTGAAATATTTTGCATTTGATTTTTTATGATGCTATCTGTCTTCAATTGTTTCAGCATATGAAAGTCTTTACATGAGTAATATGATATATCTTGATCAAGGTAAGACACTAGGGTATTGAAACAGATTTCTATAATTTGATATACTTCTAGGAAATAACTTCTTTGTTCAAATTCCTAGTTGGGATTTCCTTATTAGAGAACATACAACAATAAATAAAGCTTTCAAAAAAAAAAAACCCCAAGCTTGGTGTCTGCAGTACAGGAGGCCATGAGCCTACACAGATCCTTGGTTGCAGCACAAGAGATGGTGGGTGATTTAGACGAATTGAATTGATGAAGAACACCCTAGTTCACTTGAATCTCTGAATTCTTCATAAATGTTGTGAGGTTTCAGAGCCTATTGCAATGAATCCTATAGAGGATCTCAGCTAGACAGCTACAAATATTACTTCTATATTAACAAAATAGTTATACCATCCTCAATTAATGTTTTGTGTTACTAAACTACTAAGCTACCAACTCCATTTATAAGATTGAAAATTATGCTGAAGATTAATTTTTTTTTGTTGCATCTGTTGCATGCATTTTGCATTTGGAGGCAAAGGTTATGTGTTCCTACAGGAAAGTTGTTGTCTCATTGCTCTTAGTGTTTTTATATTTTTAGACCTAAGTTACTAGATGGTTTTGATTTAACGTGGAACGTGGTCATGTTTGTCTGCAGTATCTAGTTATGTTTAGATTTTTCATGCTATAGACCTAAGTTACTCCTGCTTTATTTGTTCTATTTTGTCTCTGGCTTTGGTTGTTTCTTGAGGTGTATAGGTTTTGTCCACCCCCACTTTAGTGTTCATTGCACTTCCTGCTTGAGAGTGCAGGAAGCTTCTCTTTTCAAGCACATCTTTCTGCTTGTCATTTTTATTTAAGAAACAGCTTTTTATTGAAACAAAAAGCAAAGTGCAAGGGAGTCCGCATCCTAGGGCAAGGCTTAGTAGCTCATCTATTACTAAATAATTACTTAGTGGCTTATACTAGTGCTGCTTGCCAGTTAAGGATAATGAAAGAAAGACTATAATCCTTAACTTCCTTAGTAGTAGAAGCCCATAAGGAAGTAGGAAGCCTTTTCTTTTCGTTGGGATTTGCATTTTGAGCTTCTAACATTGCAAAACTTTGCCAGAAGTTCCAGACCATGGGTATGCTGTGCTCCTTCTTGTTCAATTTTTTTATTGTTTGGAATTGGTCTGTATGTGGAAACTGATACAATTGTTTCTATGATTTGACTTTTCTACATATTCTGGAATTGAGTGGTATTTGATTTTAGTTTATCTCATTTGGATGTTGTGTCTACCTGTGTTCTAGTGTCCAAACAATGCCTTTCTAGGAAGTAGATTTAGGTCTCTTGTGCTCATCTCCTGGAACTTTGTACTATTCTATTTTGCCATTGTAATAGGAAATTGGAACTTAGTGGGCACAACTGTTCAATCCTGAGAAAGTCGGAAGCACTTCTACAGTAATTTAGGATCTCAAATTCTCAATTTAATGATGTATGTTATAAATTCATTTCGTAAGTTTATGTACGTGTATAGGGTGGTTATCACAAAGAGCTTTCAGAGTAAGATCAACCACTCATTTCTGAATGTATTCCACCGCAAGTACTCAGAATATCGCGATTCCACTTCTAAACAGTAGAATTCAGCCTCAAATACCTCCTCGATGGTAAACACCTCTAGAACTCGTCATTATTCCGTCTGAAGTTCTAATTCCATGACCATGAATACTCATTTTCACACTGCCACTAGCAGAAGGAATCCGTCATAAGGTAGTAGGTACAACAAGAGACTTTAGAAACAGTCAGGGAACAGAAGTAACAACTAGCAAATCCCATGGGTGGCCAAACTGGGGATTAGATCAGTATGAACAGCTTTGCACCATGACTTCCCTACTAGACCACAACGAAACATTCTATATAAGGGAACAGAAGTAACAATGTGATCTTGAAGAACTCTATTTCAATGTTGACAGATATACAGTTCATCTATCTCGTCGCTTCTAGGCAAACCATATGCTGCGTACAGACTATCTGTATTTTCAGAGAGCAAAGAGAGAATTCAGAAGCACCCCCATCTAGACATGAAGGAAACTGGAAGATCCTCTCTGGAAAAAGACACCTCGATAAGAAGCCCCGATAGGGTTTAGGAACACATTGACGCCAGACGGCCAAAGCCAAACCTCATGGTAATGCCTTCAACAAACAAAAGTCGAGCACCGTACATATAGCAAGTGAATAGATCACTCTTTAACTCTCAAGATACCGTACAATTCTAGGCTGACAGTGGAGGTGGAGATGGGTACTTGAAAAAATGGGAAGGAGCCTCTAAGTCATGATCTGAGAGAGATTTCATTGTCATGAACAACGAGTCGTTTGACAGGCATTGTGTCTTGGGGGCACATAGAAAGCACGCAGACCCCTGGTCTAGTAATGGCCACTCCTACCCAAAGGGCCGCACCCACTCGAGACCCTCCCAAGTTTCCACGGTCTCCACCTTAATGCCCCCAACTCTGGGTTACAAGCTCACGTTACCGAACTCGGCAACCGAAGTCTTAAAGTCTAACTATATTAGGTGTTTGATATAAGAATAAATTTCAGATGTGGGATTCTTTTACAAAGGAGAAACTTTAAAAACCAAACTTTGTCTAGTCTAGACAAAGGCCGGTTAAGGCCCTCCTTATGTAATTAGGAGAAAGAGAAATAGAGAAATATACCGTTGATGGAAGATGGAAACATCTTTTCTAAATCTGCTGCTCTAGAAAAGAGATCAAGAAGAAGAAATTTGAAGTGGCCTTGGAGTAGCAGCAGTATTGTTGACGAGTTTATGATATAATTCCCAGGTATATATACTTCTCACGCAAACTGTAAAACCTCCGATCCATCCCACACCAAGCTTAAAGGTGGTGGTTCAGACAGATCCTCTACAGCTGCCGATCTTGTAATTCGTCGCAATGGCAGAAAATTTGGGGATGATCTCAAGTCCTTGTTGCTGGCCCCATGCTCTTTGGGATGGCTACATCTACATCTACATTACTCCATTGACAATCGAAATGCATCTTGCCTCGGTTTATATCATTCAGACATTCACTGATAACTTCACAGACCAGCAAATATGGGCACTCTGCTTCTCTATGTCCTCATCATTCCCTGCATTAGTCTTTTGCTCCAGTTTTTGATCCTCATCGGTTTAGTTTTGATTAGTCTAGCGCTTTTTTTCTCTTTAAAGCAAAAAACAAAAGTAAATGTCAAATGTCCAGAAAACACAGGAATTCCCCAACTCCAACTCTATTTTGTCACCAGAATAAAGAGATACAGATGCAGCCAAACGTATCTTTAGGTCATTGCTGATATCTTACCCTTCAAAAAGGGCCATAACTTATATTTAAATCACTGTGCAGAGCAAAAAATAGCCATTTACAATTTTGCATTTGAAGAACACTTGAAAACTCAGAACAAGATAAAGGAAGTTCTATAGAATTTCTTTCCGAGATGGAAAAAGGAAAAAGGATGAATTGACAAGCTTATATAGCATATAACAGAATTATGTTTTGTGAGCGCCATGTGTTCGTGAAGCCCAAATTCCAAAAACGAGAAACCAAAAGACAAACAATATTGCCCAGTAGCGTGCCGGTCCATACTTGATTCTTGTAAGCACAAACTGCAGAATTCAAAAGATGATAAAGAGAAACTATTATTAACAAAAAAGAGGAAATACAAAGTAGGAACAAGGTGTCTACAGAATTAACTAGCAATCTTAACAACCACAGAGAGGATCTAACAAACATAGAGATACAAAAGTAATACAACTAAGGTAGACGACAACTAAACAAAAGCACAACTTCTCAATCCAATAAGAAACTGCTGCCTTGGAGCGAAGCCATGTACCAAACTCTATCTTTCAAGTGTTCTATCTTCTCATCCCAGCTCCCTCAAAGACTCTTATTCCGTTGCATATGCACCACCCAAATCATTGGTATATAGCACAACCTCCCAACATTTTTCCTTTGATTTTTCCTCCAAAGAATTTATACCTCAAACACAATAAGACCTTGCAAGAAGCTAGGAGCATCACATCAGAAATTAGCCTCCATAAATAATTTCTGCATAAGCTCATTGCAATCGGGGAATGAAGGAAAACATGATCTGCAATCTAAGCAGCATCATTACACATCATACGCCAGCGTCCGGACAGGCACCAAGAATGTTGTCTCCTGTGATGGCTTACTCTCTTGACAACATTGGAATCCCAACCATTAACATATAGGACTTGCTTCTGATGACAGCATACAATAGGGCATCTCTCTCATCATTGAAGAGCCAAACCCATCTTCCAAGTATAACTTCATTCTTCTTTAATAAAGCTTCCCACACTGACACCCCTTTTGCCTTGGCTTGAGAAAACCACATGATCCCCTCCCACCTTCCCTTCTAGCCACAACTACAAATCCGAAAAAAGAGACTCATGGTGGATTGCCCAGATTGCTTAAATCAGATTTAATCCAGTTTTGACCTTTCCCCTCTTGATAGGAAATTTTGACTACATCCTTTTCATCTACTTTCTACTGTTTCCACCACTGGATCCTAAAAATTAATAGCTTCTGGTGAACCTGTAAGAGGCAACCCTATATATACATATATACTAAAGACCAGTGTTCCATGTCACATCCCAGCACCACTCACCAACTCCTCCACTTTGCTCTCTTAATTATCCTTGAAATCGAACAAAAATTTTAGGCCAATATCACACTGAGACACATCTAAAATCAGGAATAAAACTTCTAAAACTTTGAACCTCTTAAGAAGGAACATCTTGTCATTCATAAACCGTAAGATTTATCATTGCTTCCTTCCAATAGCCAACCCTTCAAGCAAATTCACTTGACTCACTCATTCCACCATTACACTTCCATCAACCACCGAACTACATAAAAGTGACCATGTGTCTTCTTTCATTAGTCCTCTTGTGGCTCAACTTACCTGTGGCCGCCCCTTCATTGGAATACAGAAATTGACTAACCTCAAACACCTTCCTATCCACCTACTTCAAACAGCCCCGAAATCCTTTTGCTTCAATACTAAAATATCCCAGATCACAAGATCGTAGGCCTTTTCAAAGTCAAATTTAAAAGCTAAACTCACTTTTTTATTTTCCTCACTTCCTCCACAGCCTCATTTCCTACTAAACTACCATCCACAATCTATGTACAAGATGAAGTGGAAAAAAAGAACCAAGAATTCAATAATGCACTAGATGTCTTACAAACAATTGAACACCAAAAACATATTTTACTTAACTGAAATCTGAGGTTTGATTTTGTTTTCAAGGCGAATAAATTACAACTGCTATCAAAACTTTGGTTATCTTGGCACACCCTCCAAGTCTCGAGAGGATTGGTAATCTGTGTTCCCATGGGCTTAATAAGGGGAGGAATAGACAGTATGGAAAAACAAGATCTGCTACTGAGATGGAATTTGAGAAGCAACCAACATTCGACCAATTCTCGAAGGGAGACAGAGCCATTATATAGGTGGTGGTTTGCTAGGCCGTGCAGGGATGTCTACTATGAAGGGAGTGAAAACTAGCATTAGATGATCGATTTCGTGCTTTTGCAGCATCAACCCTTGAAGAAAACTTCAAGACATTCACGTAGCCTTAAAGACAACTAGAAGGTGAAAATCAAAAAGTCGTGAGTCAAAACTGTGCATTTCATCTTCTTAATTCTTCTGAACTTCCTAGCAGAGTGGCCATAGGTACAACAACTTGATGGTTATTTAGAAAGGTCGGGAAAAGAATATTAAAAAGAGGATGTCAAATCTGGAAACCAGGTTTCACAATTTTCTTCCCTAGGGATCTAGGGTGCCACTGCAAATTTTTAGGAAAATCTCAACCAAGAAGCAGATCAAGAATCAACTAGCACGCATCATAGTTGCATATAATCCATGTGATATGCATAGTGTGACTTAAGAAATAACACCAGAAATTATTGAATTAACTTAGCCATGTACGAATCAACAAAAAATAAATTAAACTTAATGCAAATATCAAAGGATAGAAGGTATATAATAGGTAAGAAAAAAAGGGGTATAAGCTACTTACAAATCGGAAAAAAACCACAACTGTTAAAGCACAAATTCCTCCTAGGAGAATATGGAGACCACTTCTGGCAGTTTTCTGCAAATCAAACAAGAGTTCATCCCATCAAAACGTAAAAAATGCATTGTGATAAAAGGATAAAAACATAATGCAATAGAGGATCTAAATAAAAGAATGACCTAGTGGAAAAGACAAGGAAGTTGAATAAGCACACATGCTTCCATCCAAGACAAATACATGAATTACTTTTCTGCAATACAGAGATTTTATGGGCCCTAGGAAGTGATTGACTATTGACGATTAGAAATAGGAAAGTTAGGTGTTTTAATTAAATACATGTCTTTAAAATACCTACAAGAATACTGCTAATTGGAGGGTTTAGAGGAGAAGACCTGTTTGTATTTCTCCTCCATGGTCTGTGATGGGCATGGAGCAGAGTGTGAACTGCGTACTTTTGCGCAGTTTAATAGCACTATCCCTTTGGTGAGAATGTTGAGGGAATATGCACTATCCCATTGTTTTTTTTTTTTGAAAAGAAACAGCTTTTTATTGAGACAAAAAGCAAAGATCAAGGAGGCGGACAAGGAGTCTGCTTAAGAAGAAAAGAGAGCAGCTATGACTGAATGCATAGCTGCTCAAACTTTTAGAACTAAAACTAAACAAAGGATTATAATACAACTGCTTCCCAGTTAAGAATAATGGAAGAAAAGGCTATAATCCTTGAATTCCTTAGCACCCCACAGCCCCAAAGAATTCTGGCATTTTTCCCTTTACCAAAAGCTAAAAGATTCTGTGTTTGATCATCCCAGATGAGTGTGTGGCTACATTTTGGGGTGAAGAAGTGTTTATCTAGAGTGACGGCGACATTAGCTGAATGATTTGGGCAGAAAGGAAAGACAGTTATCTAAGAATCTGAGGGGTGAGGAGGTGAGAAGAGGAATCACTTTGAGCAGGTCTATGTCCCTCAACCTCTCCTGGTTTTAGTATTCGTTCATCCCTGAATCGGTTCAAATGGCGTTCCAGCACCTTATTATTGTCTTCTGCAGATCATCATCCTTTGCATTGCACAGTTCCCTAGGACAAGTGGGGCTTCTTTCTTTTTTGGTCCATCTCCAGCATTAACTGGGTGATGCAGTTTCTCCTAGATATGAGAAACTCCAAGGCTGCTTTTCGTAAGAAAGGTAACATGGTAGTCTAGGAAGTAGCTCGTATATGCTCTTTTTTTTTTCCTCGAGTTTATGGTTGGAAAGGGTTAGCACAGATTTTGAGGGTGTAGTAATATACAGCTAAGCAAACAAAGATTTTAGTCATACAGAACTTGTACAACAAAAACACATTCAGTAGTGAACCGTAACAGGAAAAGTATCACAAAAATTACTGTACAGAAAAAAATTTGGATCACTATGGTATGCTAATACAACATATGAGTTGATAGATATTGTTTGAGCAAAGAAGACCATAGAAACTGGTAGTGATAACTGTAAATGATAGATAAAATTTCCATGTAGAAAGTGCCAACTCAAACAACATATTTATGGATAAGTCACTAAAGTACCAAAACCCAAACTGTTACTCTACTACTTGAATCTCTACAATCAGAAGAGTTGATCAGATTGAATAAGATTATCTTTTTTATTGATGTTCCACGGAAGAGCTGAAAATCTTTCTGCATCACCAAACTATTCCTTGAGATACAATTTTTTTTTGGTTTCTTCAAGTTGAGATATATTCAACTTGTATAAAGTTGTGGTTTCTAAAATGATGCTCAACCTTCAACAGACTTGAACATATGAAAAGACAGCACTCACATGTCCAAAATATACTATCCCTCAGCAATCTGCTGTCATGTTGACCTTAATCTCATGCTTATGTTTTTTGAAAAAAATTCAATTTGACTAGCATGTAAAAAGATGTGTTAACAAATGTATAAATGAAGTTCCACACAAAGGGTAAGGAATTCAAAATAAACTATTATCTGAGACATCTTATGATAAACTTAACTAAGAACACAACTGACATACCTTCGCCACATGAGGAGCTAAAAGCCACGCTACAGTAACAGTAAGCAGCCCTGTGGCAAGCAGAATAGCAGTAGCTTCCATAGCCCACTTGGTTGCACGATTTTCAGCAGGGACAACCACAGTATTCTGATGATCTTCTGATGCAACTTGTGAAGCTGCAACAGAATTTCCATTTGTATTATTATTACCGTGACCATTATTATGTGGCCTAAACCACAAGGAAATCTCACTCAGCCGTTGCCTTCGGATAGCAGCTACAGCATCTGGATCTACGCCCGTACTTGTATTGGCATGTGGCGGATCGGTTTGTCCACTAGCAGTTCTTTCCCTCAATGATTCATACTCTTTTAATGAAACAAGAACCTTTTTGAAATCTGTAACTCTGATATTCTTTGAAACACGTCCGCAGATTTCACACACAGTGGATCCATGGTTAATAAACCATTTGAGTGCACATGAATAGTGTACTAGAGCAAGGTCATTTTTGCAAGAGCAACCAAGCTCCAGTAAAGTATCTTGATGCTGACAGGAACCCATTTCTAGATCAGCACTACAAATGAAAACTTCTCCGTCAGGGCCCATAAACTCCAAAAACCTAGATTCTTGTCCAACATTTTTCTTGACAGAACTATCACTTTCAGCATCTTTCAGAGCTACATTGCTGTCAGGATTTACTTCCCGGTGGCTTATGTGTGCTTCTTGTAAAGGAGGAGTGATACCCAAGAACTCTAATGCTGCATCTCCCCTTTTGTCAGTTTCAGCACAATGGCACACACGACAAGTGGGCAATCCGGCCTCCTTGTCAAGACTATGGCGTGGGTGAGTCCCTAGATAATCACTCTGTCTAGGTGAGGCACCTTCCTCACTGACTCCACCTCCAGCCTCTGATAAGTTTTCCTTTCCCATCGAACCAGTCAAGGCTTTTATTTCAAAAAATATATGCAAATTATTCCACCACGTTACTTCTATATACTTCCCTAATCCAAGCTAATGAGGCCGATTCTCCATTATGAACTCTAAGAAACATAAGATAGGCATTATCATTCCAGTAAAAAGTCGACAGGTAACACAAGTTTTTGTCCCAACCCTCAAAGCGGCTTAAGCCCTTAAGCATAATATAAGGTCTTGGTCCAACAGAGGATGCTGGTAAAGAAACTGAAGAGTGTAGAGATATCCAACCTTACTATCTGTTCATGACATCCAACGCGAACTTTAAGCTAACTATCGGTCCAATGTAGAATGATTATAAACCCTGCTACTAATATATCCTCTGACATTCAAAAAACAGCTGTATCAGATATATGGCAAAGGATGTGCAGGATGTAGCATAGCTAACCTAAGACAAGACAATGCTATCTAATAACCAATAAAGTTTACATCGAGGGAAACACCGTCTCAAGTTTAGTAACCGTAAACCCTACTGAAAAATCAATAAGTTCAGTAACCAGCAACAGAATATTACAGCGAACTGTCTACATTTCGATATCAGTAACTAGATAATTGCAACAACAAAAAGAGAAATTCTTTTGATGCAAATGCTTAATCTCATCCTAACAATTTTACCCCAATTCATCTCAAGGAGAAATAAGACCAAAATTATGAAAGCACATACACTATTTCAACACAAATATCATTTAAAAAAAAGGAAGTCATATATAATACAACAATCTATATCTAGTAATTAAGCTCCAGTGAAGGACTGTCATAAAGAATTAAGAGCAAACCAGACATGGTCATACCCACCAAAGTTCCAACACCCAGAAACCCAAATCCAGATTCAGATATTGAAATAGAGAGGAGTAGAATCAAGTGCCAGACTCAACTTGATTGAAAACTAAAGATACAATCAAGTATGGGAATTGGGTATACCAAGAGAGAGCGAAGAGAAAGGAAGAAAGAGCACGTACATTGAAATCTCTGTCACTATGTGTTGAATATCTGCTGAGAGAAAGAAAAGGGTAAGAAACTAAGAAGTTTAGTGGACCTCAAAAGTGTGTGGGAAATAGTTGTCGGATCATGATCATGTACGCGTAGCGTAATGGTTTCTGCTCCCTCTTCTTCATTTTTTTTTGGGCCAATTTCATATAAGTCCACTTTGAGATATTTTTTCTCATATAAGTCTACCCTAACATTTTTACCCATATAAGTCCACCCAAGCCTAAATAAGGTTTTGGTTTAAGTATTAAAGTTCAACATAATTACAGACTGCCATCCAACAAAAAAATTAGATTTTCTCTTTTATATTTATAAAAATGCCACTAATGTAAAAAGTCAACAACCACTATTCTCCCCGGAAAAGTCTCCGGCAGACCTCCGGCGAGGTCTCTGATGGACTCCGGCCGACCTCCGGCAATGTCTCCGGCCGAATTCCGATGAGGTTTTCAACGGTTACGAAAGCTACTATCGCCAGCAAGAAAAGCTACTATCCCTAGCTACAAAAACTACTACCACAGACTACAAAAGCTACTACCGGCAGCAAGAAAAATTATTATCCCTAGCTAGAAAAGCTACTACCACAGACTAGAAAAGCTACTACCACCGACTATAAAAGCTACTACCGCCAGTAAAAAAAGCTACTATCCCGAACTACAAAAGCTACTATCCGTAGCTAGAAAAGCTACTACCACCGACTAGAAAAGCTACTACCACCGACTACAAAAGCTACTACCACCAGCAAGAAAAACTACTACTGCCAGCAACAAAAGCTACTACCATCGAATAGAAAAGCTACTACCACCGACTATAAAAGCTACTACCACCAGCAAGAAAAACTACTACCACCAGCAACAAAAGCTACTCCATCAACTAGAAAAGCTACTACCACCGACTACAAAAGCTACTACCGCCAGCAAGAAAAACTATTATCCCTAACTACAAAAGCTACTACCATACATAATAAAATCTACTACTACAAAGTAATACAAAATATACTATTACAGTGTCAAAAATATACTATCGTAATGACAAAAATATACTACTACTGTGTTGGAAATATACTATCATAACCATAACCAGTCAATTGTGAGCTTGTTGAGAGTTGAGCATGTCAAGAGGACGGTTCCATTCTCAGTAGAGCCTTCGTTTCCCGACGCCGTCGATGCCAGCAACGACGGGTTTATCTGGATCGGATCTAGAGGTGAAGGCGCTAGATGGTTGAGCGGATCAAATCAGAAGGCGTCATCGTCGATCCGGAGGCTTCGTCGTTGGGCCGGCGACGTCGAGGTCGAATCAGAAGAGGCCGAGGTTGAGGCAGAATTAGAAGTCGTCGTTGATGGAATTAGACGCAGTCGAGGCGTCAACGTCAAGCTGGCAGCGTCGAGGTCGAGGCGTCATCGTTGGCCGGCAGCGTCGAGGTCGAGGTCGAGGCGTCGTCGGAGTAGCAGATCGGCGCCGAGCTATCATCATCGAGTCAGTGTTGGCCTGAGACGCCGCCATGGCCGGAGATTTAAGATCGGAGAAGAGAGGGAGGAAGACGATGAGCCAGAGAGAGAGAGAGAGAGAGAGAGGAAAGTGAAGGATTCGTGTGAGAGAATGGATTTGTAGGGAATGAGGGTATTTTAGGAACATCATAAAAGTAAAATAACAGGTTTAGGCTTAAAAGTGGACTTATATGGGTAAAAATATTAAGGTGGACTTATGTTACAAAAATGTTGAGAAAGTGACTTAAGTGAAATTTTCTATTTTTTTATTGGGGGTGTTTTCTCACCCAAAGTGACATTTTGTATCTCTTTTCTTTATTAATAAAATATTAAATAAAAGGAAAAAGGTGGGCTCCCTGACTGGAGTAGACTTTTCGTCTTCAGGCTTAAGAGTGAGACTTGAGCTAATATCGCCTAATCTTTTATTTGCTCATAAAAACAATGTTCCGCACATTTGCTTTATATCGAACTTGAGTGGGGTAAAGCATTTGACTTTTTTTATACATAATCAAAAAATTGGACTATGGTAAAGCTCGTGGGGTTCCTAGGCTTGTTAGGAGCATAAGATTTGGACTATGGTAAAAATTGCCAGCAACCCCTATAATGGAACTAATGGCTAAAAGTGCTAAAATTAGGTCAGGGTGAAAACTTAAGACACCGTTTTGATGTTTTCAAAATTTAAAGTTTCAAAATTTATAAAGAAGAAAAGATGAGATACCGTTTGAACGTTTTTTGAAGATGCAGTTTGGTCATATTTTGTGGGAAAAAGAGACAGCTAGCATCTCATCCACAAGCACATGCTCCTACCCCCTTCTCCAACCTTATTCGAGTGGAGGAAGGTATGGGACGAGGCAAAATCTGCGGAGACTTTCTGTATACTTGTTACAGAGAATCTACTTTCTATGGCAACATCCAATGCACAGTTGAAGAAGTTGCAAGTGAACATTTGTGAAAACTTAAGACATTAGGCTCTTCTGTTGGTTCTACAATATATAAAGGGAAATTCTAAAACAAGGAGAGCAGGATGAGGTCTCCAATCTCATGATCTCTTACGTTTCTAGGAATAAGATTCCATGCTTATTAGGCTGATAGCAAGAATGGAAAGCACACATGCTACTTAGGAAACCTCATCAAACAGGAACTCCTGACTCGGTATTCTCACAAGCCCAGTTCTTTCACCATTTCCAACGAGTTGGAATTAGAAGAGAAAACCAAAATTCCTTACATATAGAGGCAAATAACTTTTGGTTCCAACTTTCCCATATTATATTTCTAGGGGTGGCATTTTCATTTTTTGAATTTATAAACGCACAGCTTAGCAGGTCTGGAAGTACTGATGAGAGGCAAGTAGAAGATCAGATAAAATAACAACAACAAAAAAACCCTAATTCTAATCATTTGTTGAATATATTTCATGTGCCTGTTTATGAAACTCTCACATCAGTGAATGCCTTCCCCAGTTCAATAAGAGAAATAGAAACTTTCATATTTGTTTTCATTGTGCATTACGATGTCAACATACAATTTGGGTGTGAAAAAGTGCATAGCAGAGAAATTAAATGTTCAAGACCGCACAGAGAACAAATTAAGTCCATGGTTTTCATACATTGACAAAGAAAAAGAACACATATTGACAAAGGAAAAGAACACATATTGACAAAGGAAAAGAACACCACTGGGAAGACTTGTAAATACAGATCACAGAATGTAACTCTCTAATTCTCTAATTGGAACACACACAGTTGACATGAAAGATGTTTGGACAGATTCCTACTAACATTAAGCTTCCTATTTTCTCTTTCCTGGTCAAACTGTGAGCTTCCTTGGCTACTCTTGCATCGGAACAAGTTCTATAGAAACTTCCCATTGACTGCATTGATGTTCTAATAAGCTAAATCTATTTTCTATGATTCAAGCTAATAAAATGTATAACACATGAACTATACACCATCTTCCGGTCTAACAATAAAGCTGATAGAACATTGTCTAAATTCTGAATCCTACAACAGATGCTCACAACGCAATAGACACAGATGAACATCCACATCTGACCCCGAATCCTCTTGTTCATCCACACAGATGAACCCTTCTTTTTGGCTCCATCCACTTAAACTAAAGAAAGTGCAAACATCCTTGTATTCTATCTACATTATAGCTCTTTCATATCTTGAACTTGAAATTAACTTGTCCATAGTTTTAGAGACCATGAATTAGAGATGCAAGAATGGTTCAACAAGGTTTCAAACTGCCTGAAGCTGGTAAATGTAACAAGAACAAGAATTATACCAACATCAGGTTGGATTCTTCTCTAGCATTATGATTTTAACAAGATTCACTTGCTATAGAGGGCTTCCCCAGTAAGTTTCTGTATCCTTCATTGGTAAGAAGTCCTTGTCCTGTAGCTGAATAAATAATTGCTCGAAATAAATTTTAGAAAATCTTTATCAGTTGTGAATTTGTGATGTTTATTAAACTACATCCAAGAGCTTATCCGCAGTCCATCAAAAGAGAACCCAGTTTTGCCTAAAGATGACCCTAACATCACTACCTCAAACTTTCACTCAATTAGAAATGCGCAAAAGTTCTCAATAACAAGAGGATGGAGCCACTGGAGACTGAAGTAGATTGTACTGCAAGTTAAAAGTCACTGGTCATTGCTGGAATAAGTGGTCACTACTCTCTGGTACACCTTCACACAATGTGCTTTAGTGTGCGGAGAAATATAGGGAGTCTCTTCCTTAGCAGAATCTCCCATAAATTTACCCTTCCATGAGAAATATTCCAGGCCAAAGATGCATTTCTGCTGCCCAAATCATAAAGGATGGCCCAAGGAATGGGAAATGGTGATCCACGACTAATAAAAACTAAAAAGAGAATTGCAGGAAAACATGAGTGAAATTTGAAACACCAAGCTCTTTTCTCACCTCTAGAAATGGAAATAAAGAGATCAGGGAGGAAAGTTGTGCGATATCAAGGTCTCAGGTTACAATGGAAATGAATACATCTGAAAGACCAGGAATTGAAATCACACCTGCTGGCTATACAAGAATGACGAAGATTGGGAATGCTATAAAGTAAGGAAAGAGCAATACTATGGGTTGAATTCTAGACACCCCCTTATTATACTGATACGAATATTATAAGGCATTTCTTCTAACCAGCTCATGCCCGTGACCATCACATGAGAATACAGCAATTGAGCAGCATTATGTGTGAAGGTCAGGAGCTGATAAAAAGAATGCTGCAATTAGTAAATATCTTAAAGCCAAAACAAATGCAAAGTTTACTACATATAAGTAATATAACAATACCAGTCATAAACTATATCTGCAATATGCTACTATCATCAATGTAATGCACAACACTGGTCCATGATCCATGTATATAAAAAGCACCAACAAATATCCAATTCACCGCAACCATCAACATACTCTGATCTTAGTACAGATTATATACACAAATACATAAAAAAAAACAAGTAGAGCACATACCGATTTTTACGGTTTCATGCGAGATAGAACATATCATCAGTCATAAGAAGAATGTACTGCAAAATCCGCAAAGGAGCATTCCGAAAATCCAATGCAGGCAACCTCAGCTCCCTTATCCTACACTCCCCATCCCGAACCCTGTTTACATCAACCTTCCTGAACAAATACACCGATCTCCCACCGCCATTCTCCCTAGTCTTGAAAAGACTCCACCCAGCTCCGGCCAGGGCCCTCGAAAACCCCTCCATAGTGCCAATCCTATCTCCGGCGAGCCGCGAAAACAGCGACCCGGAGCAGCAGTCCCAGTAGCTCTCAACACTCGCCGATTCACTGTCTATGAGCTCCGCCGGCGCGAAGACGAGCTTGAAGAGGCCCCGGGAGAGCTTGACGAAGGCGCGGAGATGCGGCACCGGAGCTCCGATGAGGGAAGGGAAAGGGAGGGGGACGGTGGCCTCCGGGAGAGAGGAAGAGGAAGAGAGAGATGTGGATGACCACGTGGAAGGAAACGAGGTCGACGGCGAGGAAGAAGGCGAAGAAGACGGAGGGTGGGAGAGGAGGATGTGGGAGAGAGAAGGGGTTGGGTGGAGGTCGAAGCCCATGTCGCGGGCGATGGTGGCGAGTCTGTAGGTGTCGGTGACGAGCTCTTTGGTTGGGAGGAAGAGGAGCAGTGGGGTTTTGGGTTTGGTGGCCACCACGACGTCGTTTTGGTCGGAGTCGGAGGAGTCGTCAACGACAGGGTTGTTGTTGATGGTTTCTCCCAACACCAGAGAACGGACCAGCTTTACTGCCAGCATCTTCTTTCTTTCTTCTTCTTCTTCTTCTTCCGCTCCGTCTCTTTTCTCTAATCTGAACTAGTTTTTGTCTTTTTGAGTTTTGACCAGATCTAATCAAAGTTACCTAAATTAACCCTTTTCTTGTAGGGATTTTACAAAATACTTAATAATCGACCACGAACAACTTCAATGAAAATATTAAATTCAAGTCGGAATATGACATGGGCAGCCGGTACCATTTGGTTTAGTAACCGAGGGGTTCTGAGTGTAATTCACGCAGTTTTAATTTATCTGATCAAAAAATTTAAGACACTCAAACATAAGTCCAAACAACTGATAAACCCTAGGATTTTCAAGGCCGAGGGCAACAAAATCATATACTGCGTGCGCACCTACAAATTAATTAAATTAAACCAGAGAATTAAGAAAAGACCCAATTATTTGATTCAAGTAAACACAAATTCAAAAGCAAATTAAACCAGAGAATAAAGAAAAGACTTAATTATTTAATTCAAGCAAACACGAACAAGAGAGAGAGTCTTACATACATACATGGAATTGGAGGGACGGAAATGGAATTGGGTATCCCTTTCCCTTCTCTCTCTCTTTCTCTCTCAAATTTGCATGATATGGTATATGAGTTATATGACTATATTGCTCTTTAAGTGATGTGAAATTAAAATTTGATTTCCTCTATTTGTGTAGTTGTTGTTTTTTAATTTTATGCTTATCTACTATCTAGTTCACTACATTTAGTTATCGTTTTCCTAGTCTATGTGGGATCAATAATCGTTTCCTGATTGCTATTGGAGTATGGATGTGATTTCCTCATGCGTAGAGGATATTACCTTAACACTATAAATTGGGATGTTCATTTCATGCTTTTATTCATATCAACTAGTATCAAAACACTCCTCTCTCCCTGTCTGTGAGAAGAGTTGCCCGATCAACTTTCCTTCTTTATATTTCCGATTCAGAACCTCTACTCCTCCTAAGAAAACAACTCAAAAGCGACTATGGACAACAAGAAGGAACTGATCACTTGCTACTTTTCTGATTCTGTATCCGAAAGGCGTGCATCGGAGTTGCAAGAAGCTTGGCCGGAGCTGCTGGCGGCTTTGGAAAAGTGTGGCGTTACTTCATTGAAGCTGAACCTGACCGAGTCTGACTTGACAGCTTCAATAACCAGAACTCATTGCCAAGATTACAGGGCTCACCGTCTTCTTGAACTATTGGCAACGACTAATGTGCCCCCATCTTTGGCAATAGAACTAGCACTCAACGACAAGGTGACATACGATCTCATCAAGATAGGGCAACAAGAAGGTGGATTTGCTTGGAAATATGGCATCAACCAGAAGCAATTCGCCGAACGCCGTGAGTGGCTGGAGAAGCACTACTTGGAAGCACTTGAATTTGCGACTGATTGTCATCTGTATCTTGGGGCACAAACTCTTACTGCTGTGGCTACTAAATCTGGTTGGCCTGTGAGCCTTGGGTTAAAAACTATCAGGACGCTTGTGGAACAACGCATACGCTATGGACCGGATTGATTAACAACTTGATTCAGTTAATTGCTATTCAAATTTTCATTTGTTAGAGTTAGTTATTGAACTTTCTGGCTAAGATTATCTTTAGTACATATCTAGTCTTGACGAAACTATTGTCATATTAAGATTTTCATGTTTCATCTTGATTCTTGCTTAAAGCATAGCAGACAGATTGATGGACCTGAAATTGTGAAAACGTTTAGCTTCCTAGTCAATTGAGGATAGTTTTTCATTTTCATTGTTTAGCTTCTTTACCATCGTCAATATTGCATTTCAGATTTCAGAATGAATACTCATTATCTTAGGATTTCCTTCTTAAGATAGGATTCAGTAATTATGTCTCCCACCCACAATTGTGTAAGAACCAGTTGGTTATTTTACCACGATAACAATCTTGCAGGCTGCAGAGGTGGTGAACTGATTTCAAACATGTGATGGTTGATAAGTTTACAGGTTATAGAGGTCAGTATCCTTCAGCTAAGTAGTATATTACTATATTTTGTATAAGAACAGTGTGGACAAGCAAACTACATTCACATACACAAACTCAATCATAAAAACAGGAAAATACAAAGCTCGATCTAACCAACTCCATATTTTCTCCTTCCACTGCAATGAAAAGAATATTAGAAGAGAATACCAGAAGTTCTTGAAATATTACTTTCCTGATCACCGCAATACTGCAACTTTGCATCTGGAGAGATAACCGTTAGAAAAAGAATGAGCCAATTTTCAAGACCAGCAGAGCTCCTTGTTTGACATGGAGACGGCTGCCTCTGCTTTCAAAGCACGCATCTCTGATCTCTTTCGACCAGGTTTAAATCTATATTTGAAACTGTCTTGAAAAGTTGACACTTACGAGATTGGTTCAAGGCCATCGCTTTGTACACGTTTGATAATTGGATTTGGGCAGGTGATATTTCTGGTGGTTTTCGAAGTTAAGCTTCCACCGCCTTCGTGTAGCAATGCCAGAAACCATAAACCAGTTGGGGTTACAGCATTCTAAGTTGGTGGCAACAGTTAATATACGATGATGAGGCATTTGTGTGGAAAAGTACATCTTGCTGAGTTTAGATGGTTGGTGAATGATGCACAAAAATTAGCTTATTATGGAGGGGGAGGGGTACATTTTAGATACACAACACTGGTCCTGCCAGTGAAGTCATCAAACTGAGATCTGAGCTCCCAGAAGCTGCATATACATCTGTGTGCCTGTGCCGCTAAGTATGGACTGAATGGCATAGGCAAATTTACTGTTGGACCCTGTTTTAATACTGACTGTAGAAGTTGTGAAAACTCTATATCACGCTAAAACTACAAAAGAATTTGTGTACCAAAAAACTGTCCTGTTCTGTTGGTTCAAATGAAATAATGATCATTCTATGCTACCGTCAAATTAGTTACATCCTGGACCGTCAAAATTGAATCGACTGTGACAACAGATACAAATACAATGCCTTTAGAAACTGGTGAGTACAAACAAAACACAAGGTCATGAAGAAATATGAGAAAATACAGCACATACACATGTGGAATGCAAGCAAAGAGATGGCGGGGTAACTTGACTTTAATCTTAATCTATCACATTCATATCCATTTCAGTCCCTTGCTCGCTTCCACTTAGTCAGAAGATGGAAAGCGATCCTAAACACACATAATATTGCTTCTTACAAAATCTATAATCATAAATATAGACACTACATAATTGGCTAACCGTAATGGGTGATTGAACTCAACTCTGGATATTGGAGTGGATGATACTAGTCCCAACAATCTTGAATTGAGGGATAATTCACTGGCGATGTCCTTCTGGTAGGGCAACCACCTTATGGAATGGCACTGTCCTTTGAGGCAAAGACCCATCTTCCTCGTCATCATCAAATTCCAATAAATAACTGCACCAGATATTGAATTATGTGAGTCATATCATTCTATTCATTCCCCATATCTGGGAGAAGGAGTCTTTTCAAGTATGTGAAACGATACAGGTTGGAATTCACCACAACATAAACAATGTACTGTTACCAAACTTTGTGTATCCAAATAAACTGTAAATGAAAATTCACTTACTCATCTGTCTTCCTCTGATATTTGAGCATCCAATGGAAGCATACAGAAAACAATAAGAGTTAGCTCTACATCAGAATTGTGAAAGGCATTCACAAAATGAAACAATATAAAGAACAATAGACGGATAGAATTTCCACCTTGCGATGACCATTGACCACAGTTGCCTTGTATAGTGCAGTTGTTCCTGGATAAACTGCCAAAACATGTCTTCCAGTAGGAAAATCTAGGGTAGGGGAAGGGTCATTTCTCTTGGGGAAAGGGATAATAGCTGACATAGGCAACTTGTACTTTCTGAGAGTGCAAAAAAAATACTGCGTCAGATGAAATAATAGTGTAGGTAATGAACAGAAAAGAACAAGAAAAATATACTGTCTCTCAACAACTACTGGGCTGGACAAACAACAATTTTCATTGCAAAGCAATATACATCCTCAGAGAAGCAGCAGCGTAGTGATCTCAAAATAGATCTTTGTAGTTTGGAAATGAATGGCTTCCCAATATCCCCTTAGTCAACACCCTTAGATGAAAAGGTATCCATATAAGGAGGAACAAAGTTGTATAAGTACAAAATTTCATGTTTTATATATGGTAAGCTACTAAAAGATCGTGACATGAAAAGGCATTCAATACAAAGAACTGACAAACAAATTGTTAATAATCATCCAAAATGCAAAAGTTACCTTTGGCCACTGCCTTCTTCATCATCACCAGGTTCCTCGTCTAGTACTTCAAATCTGCACATGATGTGGATAAGGACCAAGTAGGATTCTTAAAGTCTAAATATCAGAGGAGTGGCATTCTCCTAATCATTTCTTATTAATTAGCATCACATTACGTCCTAATAAACAGACAAACTTGCTGAAAGGTAATGACTGCTCAATCTGATATCATTACAAACTTAAATAGCTTTTATGTAGGTTCTAAGCTTACTCTCTGGTGTCCTTGTCAAAATGCATCACTTTTACAACAAACCACTCGTCCTTATCAGCATCTTCTGGAGTGACCCTGGCTGCTACCTAAAAGTATAGTAAATGTCAATAAAACACAAGCTTGAACAGGATCAAACATGTGAAGGATAGCACTGTAACAAATAGTACTGGGGTAGCTGGACGTGATAAGGAGAACCAGATTTGACAGAACAGCATACCTGTTCACCTTTTAGACTAGCACAGGCCTCAAGTTGATTTCGGAGGGCTGGGGAAATCCTTGGAATCTCAGAGTCAGTCTTCATTCTCTTCCTTTTCGGCTCATTGCCTTCTGCAGTATATATGAATCAGCTAAATGAAGATAATATGATATTATTTTTGCAAAAATAAATAAATAAAACAAAACAAGAAAGAAAGAAACAAAGACAGAAAGAGAAAAGGCAGTGCCATCTCATAGGAATATGAGTCACTGAATTGCAATATAAGTTCTGCTACAAAGCTTCTTTTTGGCAGTTGAAAAGCTTCTGTAACTGCCAATTAACTTTGAAATGGGATACTTCAGCATGTAAAGCAAACACTTAGTCATTTAATTAAAGTAAATTTTTATTTCTTCCGTGCATCAATTTTTATTGTTTACTCACTTACTGACAAAGTAAATCCAGGTGAATATCAACTGATGACATTATGAATTTGATTAATTGTCATGAAATACTGACTGCAGAAACTAAGTCTTATAGGAATGGATATACCTATTCTTCTCCGTGGCTGCCCTTGAGGTCCAGAAGGTAATAGAGCATCAAGTTGACTCAACAACATATTTGAAACACTGCAACCAATAGAATCAACAACCCTAACAGGTTAGAAGAAACTAACGTAACTTAAGTAAAAGCTTTGAAGACAAAAACCATGATGTTCAAAATCATCATATTTCTTATAACCTCGACACTCTTATTGAAAGCTTTTAGAACAAAAACCAGGATGTTTAAAATCATCATATTTCTTATAATCTTGACACATAGATTACAAAAACAAGAAGAAATTTCAACTAAAACAAAAAATAAAGTAAACGTACGTTACTTCATTTTCTGAAAGCTCTTTCGCATGAGCATATAAATTCTTCAGCTTCGACAACGAATTATCTCCAGGCTTCTCAACTACTTCAGGAGCTACGCCATCATATGCAACAAAGATTCAAAAACCAAACCAACTAATCATCACAAGAAGACTACATAAACAGACAATCAATCGAACAACAATACTACCGAAAAAATGCACGAAAACAATAGACATTGTCCAAAAAAGAGAGCAACTCACTGGTTTGGAGCTTCTTATGCATCTTATTAATGTCAATGAGCACATCCTCTTGCTCTTTCCTCAACTGATCAAGCTCTTTCGACTTTTCTAGTATCCCCGCAATGTCGGGCGTCGACATCCTTCTACCCAACAGATTACTCCAAACCTCAAAAACTCTTCACCTGCAATTCCATTTCACTCAAATTTCAGTAAATGCAAAATTTGGTGCTCCATATATTTTGGGGAAAGAAAAAAAAAGAAAACACAAGTCGAAAACTTTCTATAAGTAGTACGGACATTTCACATTTGTGCTCCCAAATTGTAAAGAGAATTCGAATTTACACGGAAAGCAAAGATTGACGGGTGTTACCTGAACCGATCGGGATTATTCGAAATTGGGTAGCTCCGGCGTTGGCTCAACTGGGAATAAAGAGAAAGCTGGGATCATTCGAAGAAGAAAGATCCGATTTTGGATTGGATTGGAGATGCAAAATGCGAAGAAGAATCTGCTTACCTCTGCCTCTGGGTTTTTGAGAAAATTTGTATTTATTAATTTGTTATTGCTTTTTGGTTTGTTTAACTGCGACATCAAAAACCTTCCATCTATATATCGAATGCACCCTGGGAAACTCTGTGGACCAATCAGAAGTCGTTGTTTTAAAAATTTATTCCCATATTGGTCACGTTATTGTCCAAAAAAATTTCGGAATTAACCTCTCCTATATGTTTTTATTAGCGGAGTAACGGGATTATGTACGTGTCATTACGGTCAGAGTGAAAAAATAAAAAGAATATTTAGAGAAACAGTTTTCGGTAAAGAAATTATTAATTATAGACTTTGAAGCGTTAACTTTATTTCGTGATATGTGAGTTATATTTGGAATCGTTATCTACTAGTCTACCGCTCTCGGGTTTCTTAATACTTACAAAAACTTGAGTTGTCCTAATATTAACCACCTAGTCGTTTTCATGATGCAACGTGAGTGGTAGGATAAATTTTTTGAGGATCTATGAGCGTGAATACCAAATGAGCGGTTCTATTTTATGTATTAGTGTGATTGTATGAGTGTCCCTCACAACTTTTTGTCTATCTGAAATGGTAGCGGAAGAGTATATAATAGTTGCTCTAACCGAGTTCTAATATATATAATCCATCGATTTGTTTTGAAAAAAACGCTAATTTCTTTTCCGAAACTACTTCCATAGTTTATATTTTTAGAAGGAACTCGTTAAATTCCCACATATTTTTTTATTGATAAACTAGAAATTACAGAGATAATCCTCGACAACCGGTTCCAATAAAGTCGAAAAGGAAAGTTGTTTGAGCTGAGGAGGTACATGATACAACCAAACTGAATTATCAGCAACAGAGTGCCCTAAGGGCTAAGGATGCTACATCTGCTAAAAGTTTGCTACTCTCCAAATGAGTCGATATGAAACAGCTACAAACTGGCTGGCAAGATGATGCATGGATATCATGCACTAAGACCTTAATTCTCCAGAGGCATTTCATGCGACCATTAAGAACCTCAATTAAAATCTGAGTCACCTTCAATGACAAGGGCTTGCGAGTTAAAATGATGATGATGATGCAGTTGTAATAAACCTTCTCTCAAGGCTTGAGCTTCAACCACAAGGACATTTGAGACTCCAAGCTTCTTTGAAGCTGCAAGGATTGACTGCCCTAATGAGTCACGAACAACAACACCTGCAGTTGTTGCTGAATTATTGTGCACTGATCCATCAAAGTTCAACTTATTGACAGATTCAGGAGGAGGATACCACTTGATGATAGGAGGAGAGTTGCAGGAAGTTTGGTTGGAGAGAGGATTAGCTTCACAGTAAGCAGTATATTGTTGTGCAACTTTATGGGCTAACTGATAAGGGATGAACTGAGTTTGTCTGAAAATCAGGTGATTTCTAGCTTGCCATATATAATAACAAAGGTTGAAAGTTCTGGAAATCAGTGAATTTGGATCAGGGAGTAAGCAGTTAAGCCAAGTGATTAAGGTATTGGTTGGTTGAGGAGTAGGGATTCAGGATAATTGCCAGACGATTTGAGACATGGGACAAAACAAGGATAGATGGTCTGTAGACTCAATGCCATTAAGGCACAAGTGACAAGCTGCTGGAAGATCAGGGGAGTGAGAATGTAATTTCTGTCTAGTTTTGATTTTGTCACAAATAAGTAACCACGCAAACGTTTTAAGTTTAAAAGGCGTCCTCAGCTTCCACCTTTTCTCAAGAAGTATAGCATATCTATGGTCATGTACTTCAGCATGGTGAAGTTCGAGGGCTGATTTAATTGAAAAACTGCCAAAACTACTAAGTCCCCAAATCATTTCATCTTGCTTATCAGCTACAATTCTTGTATTATACATGGTTTATATGTGTTTGTTTCGTATTTTACATACTTAGAGCATCTCCAACAGCTTCCCTATTTTCTTGAAATTCTCAATTTTGAGGAATATAGAGCTATTTTTAGGTCCAATAGCTTCCCCGTCCTATTCCCCTAAAATGGGGATGAAAGAGAAAAAGAAGCCTTCATTCCCCAAATTTGCAGCAAAGCCTTTCTTCCCCAAAATTAAATTCTTCACGTGCTCCAACGAATTTAAGACAACAATAGAATATTTTAGAGAAAATTAGACAAAAACCCAAAAAATCAGACCCCTTTTAAAATAAACCCACGCCCAAATTTCATTTTAATTTACACCCAACCCCATTATTGATCCTGCCTTGTAGGTTTTATTTTTATTTTTGGAATTTTTATCCCTCTTTTCCTTGACTCTTTTGCCCTTCCGTTTTTTTTTCCTTTTTTTCTTGAGAAGATTTTTCTCTTCTGATTGAATGAGAAGGCATCCCCTAAATGTGGCTCTTGACTTTCTTCTATTTTAAATAGTTAGATCAATTTTTTCCTTCCTTTTTTACTCTGTGATGTTGAT
This sequence comes from Fragaria vesca subsp. vesca, assembly GCF_000184155.1. Lineage (NCBI taxonomy): Eukaryota > Viridiplantae > Streptophyta > Magnoliopsida > Rosales > Rosaceae > Fragaria > Fragaria vesca. Next base: position 19,191,707 of record NC_020491.1, read on the forward strand.
CTGTATATATAGTACGTTGCTATAGTTTAGTATATAATTTTGTGTGGGTTTGTGTTAGTTCATCTTTTCGGTGGACATGAGTAATCAACTAATCATCCTTTAGCGCAGGTAAATTCAATTGCTCCTGATCAACTTTGTTTCAGTCCTCTCGTGATGAACCCGTCCATTTCCCATTAGCATTTGCATTATTAATTTGAGAGGGAGAAAATGATTTCCTCACTCACCAAGGCATCTACCATTCCATGTACGTACTCATATAAGAGTTACATGGCATTTATGTATTATTGTTTCCAGGAATCTGAATTCGAAGATTCCCTGCTTCTGATATACACGAGTAGAAATTCAAATTAAGGAGAGGAGATAGACTACAAAGCTATAGATGCATACAGTATTATAATTTGATGATATACACCAGTAGAATATATTCTTATCATATTCAACCATGCATTATGTTTCCAATAATAATCTAAATTCTCATTTGTGCTTTTTGTAGGAGATGGAAGATGCAATCGTTGCAAGGTGTTGTTTCAACTAAAAAACAATAGCATTTCCGATTTACAGTCACACAAAATACAAGGATATAAGTGATCACATATCTTCTAGATTCGAGAGTTTTGACGGTGGAGAAGTTAAACTGTCATATGCATTTGGAGGTTACTCAGCTTGTTTACTGCAAACAGATATGGATGTCCAGATGATGTACTTGTCTCTTTCAACCGAAAACAAATCTTCCGTCGACATAATGGTGAACTTTTCAGTAGTATTTCCTGGTAAAAATGGTGGTAACAGTTCTCTTATATTTCAATTTGTTGAACCAAATAATTTTGATCATGTGAATCACCACTTAGGAAAATTTGCCGCACCATCTGCAAAGAAATATTTGTCTATTGATTGGAAGACATATATTATGCATGTCGGGCAACAATTTGAGGGTGGTGTCGATGACTTCAGAGAAAAACTAGCCAAGTATGCCATTGAAAAGGGTTTTCGTTACAGATGCTTGAAAAATGAACCATCACGTGTCACTGCTGTATGTGACAAGAGAGATACTGAAGGATGTTTGTGGAAAGTTCATGCGACTCTTAATCGTGTAAATAGTTTTTTTTTGCATTCGTAAATTAAACAATGAGCACACATGCAATGGTTACATACGTGATGGGAAAAGGACCCTGTAATGGGATCGAAAATTAGTGTCATCGGTGGTTTGGAGAATCAACTTCGAAGTAGTCCACTCATAAGACCAGTGGACATTGTTAAAGATTTCAAGAGGATTATGGTATTGAGATTTC
>NC_020491.1:19196928-19218933 GCF_000184155.1 Fragaria vesca subsp. vesca
TTCAATGAACCGGGTACGCTCGCAAAACCAAAACTTCAAGGAGACCAGTAACGTCAATAAACCAAGACAACAATAAAAGTCAGAAAACCAAATTTGGGAAATAGTCCTTACCAACAGGGCAATCAGACACCCACAAGCACTTTCTGGCCAACCATTCATACCTCTAAGCGAGGTATCCAAGTAATTCTTAACTGCAGGTGCCCATGCATAGAGAGACATTGATTCCAAATCCTCTATGTAAGGAACTATAAACCAACTGAGGTCATTACCACTATTGCAGAAAAACAATGTTACACAAAAGTATAGACAAACCAACCGAACAAAATCACTTTCATTCTCCAGCCCCCTTAGTTTTGCAACATCTTTGATTTTTTTCTCCAAAATCACCTTTGACAACCTTTTATCACCAGGAAATTGTCTTTTAATGAACTCTGAATCCCCCTTCCTTTTCTTTTGGTTCAGGTTGATCTCACGGCCTTCAACATTCAAACCAAATATATCTGCAATGTTGCCTGCTGATATGGTACCACTGATTTCCCCAAATGTGAAAGCATTTTTTCCCATGACAAAACATTTTAAAACAGCAACGATGTCAATATCAGACTTCCTACAAGCAGATTCTATTACTTGCTGTTCATAATAAGCTCTGAACAAACTTCTGAATGGTGTCCTGTCTAGCAATTGAAGCTTCAGTTCAGTAACATTTTCCCTTATCTCAACAGTCATTAGGCGACCAAACTTGAGAAGGTCGCACCTAAACTCAAGGTGGGAGTACTCTTTCACCATCACGAACTTTCAATCTTGATTAAATATGCATATCATAATCATTTCACTATAAACCTATTCAACAGCAACTACCAAATTTACATTTACCCAAACAATATATACCTACAACACAGGAACATTCAAGAATTATACCTACACCACCAACAGCTATCTGAGAATGAAAAACTCTGACAATCTACCTTAACAACAGGCACAAGGGAAACAATCCTAACTGACAGAATCTACCTAAGCAACTCGTACAGAAAACTCCTCCCCCCAATAGGTATGAATATTTATGTTCTATTCTTTAGGTACAAGTTAATAACTTCCTAACTGACAGAATCAAACCATCATACTGTTTATCTCACACAGAATCATCCCACAATCATCACACAGAGACCTATCTATAAGCTTCAAAATACAAGTACCTAATTGACAGAATCATAATCACAATATACCTACGTAACAGAATCATTCGCCAAATATACCTAATTAACAGCTTCAAAACACAGATACCTAATTGACAGAATCATAATCATAAAATACCTACATAACAGAATCATTCACCACCTACCTATTAAACAGGATCAGAAGGAACAAAGCCCAAGTGCAACCTGCACAACAGAATACTCAATAGAGTCTACACTACGAATTGAATACAAACAACGTTCATACCTATTGGAGAGACCTCAAACGAGAATACCTTCAACCGTCCCTCTCTGCCGAAATGGAAATGCAGCCGAACATACGCCACCCACAAGCCTCTAATTGTTTGATCCATTAAAAATGACGAATTGATTCCGGAAATAAAAACCTCAGAATCAAATGATTAAAGCCCCATTGATGATGCCTTTCAATGTCTGAGATTACGACCCCAATTCGTAACCTCCTCCGACCCAGGTATCTCAACGGAGAATATGAATTTAATGGAGGGATTAAAAGACATTTACTAGCTAGGTATTGATTCAAATGCTTCAATCAAGTAATTGATTATTTGGGCGTAGTCTGTGCAAGCGGGTTTTCAGCTGCTGGGTTAATGAAGAGGCGAAACAGCTTGTTAATTGCAATGCGTTCAGTTGGTGGCATTTCAGCAATTCCCTTCAATAACAAGTTCTATTGTTCAGATAAAACAATATTATTTTTTTAACTAAATCAACCTAATTAATAGGTTGGGTGTATTTCAAAAGAGTATAACATGTGGGTGTAATTTAAAATGGGTCTCTGATTTTGGGTGTAACATCAAATTCCCCAATATTTTATTGGGTAGTTTATTGTTATAATGAAATATATAATATTTTTTTGTTATAATTAATGATGATATATTATATTTTATTGTTGTATTAAATGCTAAAATCTCCAAAATAGAGAAGCTGCTGGATTTTGATAATAATTTTTTTGGAGATTTTAGCTTTTGCTTCCCCATTTTAAAGAAATTTTAGAGAAGCTGTTGGAGATGCTCTTATAAATAGATTTGGATTCATGTTTGTCAATAATATATATGTGTAAAATTTATTTCCCAATAAAAAATCTATTTTTAAATAGAAGCATCTAAAAACCAAAACTACCAAAAAAAAAACGACATCTAAAAACGAATAGATAGGTCCGGTACCAATTAGCCTGTAGCTTTTTGGTTTTTCTTTTTGTTTGGGCCTTTTAGGTAACCAAAAAGAAAAACTAGTGCGCGTCATTGTCACAATCGATGCACGTACAAACTGACCCATCATGTAACTTCACCATTATCTGTGCTCCTTAATCTCCTCATTTTTAGAGGCTGTGAGAAAGCCTTTTCCTCTGTGAATCATCACCCTGTTCTTTCAGTTTTGGCTTTGCTTAGCCCTCTGGTCCCTGTTGAGGTACTGAAAAGCTTGGAACTAGTTGCATGTGAGTTTAATAACCTGCTGGCCTGGTCCCTCAAACCGTGAGAAATCACATCCTTGTCTTTCACAGCTTCCAATCAAACTGAAGGAGACGACTGCTACACGGTCACTACTACTTCAGCTACTATAGCTTGCCATTACTGAACTACTTTAGCCAATAGCCATGAAAGGCCTCTGCATTGAGCTTCTTCACAACTCCAGGTACTTGCTTCTTCTTCTACTCTTTCATCTTCATACGTTTTTCTGTGCCTCTGTTTCTTGACACATGTCTTTTTAGTGTAAAACTTCTACGTTTCTTTCTGCTGAAGTCGACCAAAAAAAAAAAAACTAAAAGCTGAACCACTGCACCATTACTGCTCATCAATTCAGCCGTAAAACGGTGGAAATGGACTCGACCATTTCACTAGAACGAAACCCAGTTTTCTTTCTCTTCCTTGGTTCTACACACCCAACTGAAAATTGGTCTTTCTTTCTCTTATGCATGCTCACTTTTCTCTGTTTTCCGATTTTATATATGGTTGATGATGGTTGTACTTATCTTAGAAGCTACATACAACATCTGAGTTTAAGTTCCATGAACAATCCATGATCACTTGGATATATAGATAACCTTTTACTCATCTTCAGCTTTTCAATTTAATTTCTGAATCCTAATTTGAACCAGATTAGTGGGTATTGGAAGCACCGAAGCTTTCTCTTACCGGTTTCAGAAAAAGAACCATCAGGCCTCCTTCTCCTTCCCAAAAGTTATAGTCTCTTCGGCCTCCTTGTAAGTCTCTCCTCATTGTCCAATTACATTGGAATTGATTGGTATGTATATGTTTTCTTCTATAAGGGTTTTTCTTCTTATTTTCTTGTTTCGATTATTAGCTCTCAAAGATGTTTGGCAACTGTATCGCCTGTGGTAGTCGAGGTGGAAGAAAAGAAAACTTTCGATTCAGAGTCAGCTGGTTTGTTAGTTAAGGAGCTCCGAAAGAGTTTCAATTCGGGAAGGACAAAGAGCTACGAGTGGAGAATGTTACAGTTGAGCAATATTGCAAGGATGCTTGATGAGAAAGAGAAAGACATTGTTGAAGCTCTTTACAAGGACCTCTCAAAGCCCGAGCTTGAAACATTTATATCCGAGGTCTGATTCTTTTCCTCTGTTCCTTGTTGCCTACATAAGTTTTTCATTATAATTTTCCACTTTCGATTTTCCATAGTAGTTTGCAGTGTATTTTCAGTCGATTCTTCATAGAGGTTCTAAGGACATCATGTATTTCTGATTCTTTATTATAAGACTACTAGAAAAGAGTTAAATGCTAGGAGATTTGACTGAATAGGCATCATAATCGTCTGCATTTAAAATTTTTATGCCTGCTCTGTTAGTCGCTGTGCTCTAGGTATAGAGGTCCATGCTGGGAAGCATTTGTCTTGAACCAAGGGAGTTCCCCCCACCCTCACACGCACACACAATAATGTGATACACCGGAACAACTAGTTACACGAGTTAAGCTTCCTTGATGATGCACTCAATGGTTATTGCTGATGTGAGACTAAAGACATGCTTAACTAACACAAGCAAACTATGATTGTTGTGCATTTGTGTGTTTGATTATTTACAGCTTCTTGGAAAGGTTCTTGTAATTTTTTTGATTGTTTTCTTCCTGACTTTGGGTCATTTTGCTTAGTTAAAGAGGTGTTTTGGCTTCATCTCCCACTTTCTGATTGATCATTTCAGTTTCTTTATAGAACTCCCTAGAAATTTTACTAAGAAAAACATATTTAATAATACACAGACACAAACTTACAAGATCAATTAAGGTATACAGTTGTCAACTAACAAGGCTTTACAGAGTACCTGTGAGAGAGTTTGGATCTACTTTATTCTGGAACTTGGATTTAGAAAGAGATGGTATGATTATGAGATGGACTGGCCGATTTCTTTTTAGGGACTGGAAGGTGTTAGTTTGGTCAAATCCAGATCAAATTGAAGGTTGGGGAAACTAAAAGTGACAGCTAATTATAATTCAGAATTCTCACCGAAAATGCTGCTAATTCAATGGTTCAGCAGCAGTATCTTGGAAAGCAAAAGTTTATCCAAAAGTTACAGTTTGTGTCCTACATATGGCATATTATGCAGACCTTAACACATGTGGATTGCTTCAGATGTGTGCTTAACCTTCCCAGATTGGTTATTACATTTCAAATAGAGGGACAAAGTACATTGAGTGCTGATTCATTGTTCTGTTTTCAAGGAAGCTTTAATCTAATAGATTTTGGTGAACAAAGGTAAGGACATAACTAATTTAAACTATATAACATGGGGTGCAGCCTGAGTTTCAGGTGATGCCTTCCATTACATAGATGATTTAGTTGACTGATTAAAAATGTTCTGTAGATGATATCTTTAGCTAGCTATTGAATTGGTTTTCATTATATTAAGGGATGTTCGAAAGGAAAACTAAAGCATTCATGACCTTGTTATCAATATATTCCCCAGCCTCGATGAACTTCCTGCTGACACAGCAGACATCCAAACTCTAACCTTTGTTTTAAGTTTTAACAGATAACACATGTTAAAGTTGCGGCTCAATGCTTTTCAATAACACATCTATATAGAAATGGTGAAATTCTTATGTACATCTCTTTTTCTACTCACTTGATATCTTTTCTTCAAAAATCGTATGCTGGTGACATGTATAGTATTTTGATATATAAATTGATGGTTCTACACTATCAATGCCTTCATTATGTAGGGGTTGGTTCTTCTATATAACATGTGAATATATTTGATATTGTATAGCCCTTTATGACCTATTTAATAAGTGCATATGATAATCAATACTGATTGCATCATATGGCAGATTTCTACAGCAAAATCCTCGTGTAAGGAGGCATTGGAGGGATTGAAACAGTGGATGATCCCACAAAAGGTAATTTGAGTAAATAATTTTTCAGAAAGACTGGCCAAGATATATATGCTTGAAAATACAGTATAGTTGGTACAATCTGAAGTACATTTCTTGATACAATTTTCAGGTCAAAACTTCAATTGCAACATTTCCATCATCAGCAGAAATCGTGTCAGAACCTCTAGGGGTTGTGTTGGTCATCTCAACATGGAACTTTCCCTTCTGTATGTCAATAAGCTGCTGCACAATTTAAAAGTAGCTAGTTATAAAAAACAAACAGTTACATCTGGGCTCAAAGTCTTGCTAGAGTGTTCAAATTATAAGTGTACATTTAGGCTGCTATCCGTGCTATATAATATAGATATGTGTTGTCATTGCATTAGTGATGTTTGTATTTCTTTGTACTCTATAGTTTTCCATGTCCTTAAAAGTTTCATTAAGGTGGTGCTCAGTTGAATAGTTAAATGTATGGAGGTCCAGGATCACTCTTGTAGACTACTTAAATAACTATAGTAGGCCTGTATATAGTCAGCACTAATTTCTAACTCGTCCACCTTGTCAAACATACTTTCCATGTACAGTGTTCAATTAAATAGAATATTGCTATGGGTAACAGGGGCTGTTTTATTTTTCAGTGTTATCAATTGATCCAGTTATTGGAGCTATTTCAGCCGGAAATGCGGTTGTCCTAAAACCTTCCGAAATAGCTCCAGCTACATCTTCACTCCTTGCGCAACTAGTAGAGGAGTATTTAGACAGTTCTGCTGTAAAAGTTGTAGAAGGGGCTGTCCCAGAAACGACTGCACTATTAGAGCAGAAATGGGATAAGATACTGTATACAGGTCAGTCCTTTGAAATTCTGAAATCTGCTCTTCCTCATATGAGATCTTATTTTTAATGTTTTTATTTACATAAACAAGACTGAGGATAAAACAAAGGTCATTTCTGTCTACGTTTGTGGAGTTTACAAAATGTTTATTTTTCAAAGGACAAATAATTGTGTTATGAATATATCCACTCCCACTTAAGAGCTATAATGTTTATTCTACTATGCAATAATTCTTTACTGCTTAAAAAACCATAACAAGTTACTGTATAGTGTATATAGCACTCTCTTTAAAAAGATACTTTCTTGGTGCTTCAGTTTTCCTAACTACACAACAAGTAACATCATAGCATAGTATGTTGTATTTGTATTTTCTATGTAAAGGTAGTGCAAGAGTAGGGCGCATTGTGATGGCTGCTGCTGCAAAACACCTTACACCTGTGATTCTAGAACTGGGTGGAAAATCCCCAGCTATAGTTGACTCAGATTTAGACTTACAGGTATTGTTTCTTCTCATTCGATTATATGACTAAGTTTTGACATGTATTAAACTGTTTGTGTTTAAATTGAAAGGTTGCTGTTCGGAGGATAATAGCAGGGAAGTGGGCATTGAACAATGGACAAGCTTGCATTGGCGTAGATTACATTATCACGACAAAAGACTTTGCTCCAAAGTTGGTATGATGCTTGCCTCAAAAAACTTGAGTGAAATAGTAATAACTATAATGCATGTCATAATAGTTGGTTTATATGCCCACCTTACAACTTGAGCTTTTAAGTTAGATACTTCAGAATGGATTTGAGCCACCACAGATATGTCACTTTAGTAGGTTTATTTTGAAAGGCACTTTAGTAGGTTATGTGCATAAGAATATCAGTCTCCCAAAAGGGTAATTACTCGTTTTGAATGACCACTCAAAAGAGTGGTTCACAAGGCATGTGTGTGTATAGACATAATTATTTTCTCGTAGCTTACTCTCTGATATTTTCCCTATTACTTGTGTCTTTAACAGATAGAAGCTCTAAAAGATGGACTGGAGCAATTTTTTGGGAAAGATCCCATGAACTCAAAAGATATATCTCGCATCGTCAGCTCGACCCAGTTTGCACGTTTGGTAAAGCTCTTGGAAGAGGACAGAGTCTCTGATAAAATTGTCCTTGGAGGTCAAACAGATGAGAAGCAATTGTAAGAATTACTGCAGCACCATGGTATAACTAGGATGCATAACTGTTACATAGATTATCCTTAATATGTATGTATTTGATGCAGAAAAATAGCTCCAACTATCTTGTTGGATATTCCAGAAGACACTCAGATAATGAATGAGGAGATATTTGGGCCACTAATGCCTATTGTCACTGTGAGTACTCAGATATATATTTACTTGTAATATTTGGCCAAGACTTCTAGTTTTCTCTGGGGCTAATACCCGTTGATATGATCAAGTGCAGTATCTTCTATACTTTTTCCTGTGCAGATGTAGGAACCTGAAAATTCCCTCATTGTCTCATTGTACTTCTGATTTTTCATAGGTTGATAAGATTGAAGGCAGTTTTGATGTGATAAAATCAAGGCCAAAACCTCTTGCTGTGTACGTTTTCACGAACAATGAGCAGCTGAAGAAGAGCTTTGTTGAAAATATATCGTCAGGAGGGATGCTCATCAACGATACAGTGTTACATGTAATTCTTCTCTTCTCAAATCATACAATGCAAAGATTATATTTTCTACATAGTTTCACATGTCCACAAAAATTGGAAGATAGATCATGTATAATGGCTATCCTTTAGCTAAACCAGGGGTTCAGATGGTTAAGTAGCAACTAGCAAGCAATCTAAAAACTCTAACAAATAACATTGGTTGCCCAAACTGCTTATACTGGATTCAAATGAAGAACAGACATCCCTGTTGCTATATTAAGATCCACATATGTGCATAAAACCGATTGACTGAGTTGGTTATGTGTTTCATCTGTTTGCTTCTCAATAATGTATGTAACAAACACCATTACTGCAGGTTGCCGTTGCCGGTTTACCTTTTGGAGGTGTCGGGGAGAGTGGTATGGGATCATACCATGGTAAATTCTCCTTTGATGGTTTTAGCCACAAGAAGTCAGTTATGTATAGAAGTCTCAGTGGAGATTCTACTCTGAGATATCCACCATACACACCTGAAAAGGAAAAACTATTCAAGGCTGCCCTGAGTGGTAACATATTTAGAATAATCTTGGCTTTGATCGGATGGTGATCTATGTAACGGAAACACAGATGTACTTAGGCAAGTGGCAACAATGGTGATCTATATCAGTTATTGCAATATGGTTCTTGATAATGTATCATATCTATAATGGTATTTCCTTCCGATTTATTAAGCATGCCATGCACTTTAGTCGGTATCCATTGCAGCTCAACCAAAGTCCATGTACTTAATTCCATGCCTCTCATTCCTCCTGGTTAAAGCATTTGGTATGATATTGTTGTTTCAGCATTAGTATTCTGGTTTTCCGATCTATTCAGAATATTTTTATCAAATATTGTCAGAGAAATGAAATCTAACTAGAGATTTTTGGTGTAAAAGGGTTGCTTTGACTCCTGTCCCAAGAGCCATGCAACAGTCTCCAGGTACACACGGTACACACCATTGGAAAATGTAGATTCAGAGTGAGAGGAAAACTTTTGGAACCAGCTGGATATAATGAAATTAGTGTCTACAGTCTTAACGAATTTAATCAACCAGAGAAGGTTTTCTAGATTTCATTTTCTTCTGATTTTGTTTATAATTAGTCTTAGCAAAACTCATCATTATAGGGTCTCTTCATCATTTGTGCTGATTGATAACACCCAATTATTTGAAAGGTGCAAGATGAGTTACATCATTGTTTGATGGGTAAGAATAGATAGGTAAGCTGACAGTCCGAGTACGATCTGTTTCCTTGCAGTGCATTCAGTTTAGCTTGGGATTTCTCAGATGGTAATTGCAGGCTTAGGGTGTTGATCATGTCTTTCAAGCAAACTTGGTTTCCGCTGGTGGGTGAAGGCGGTTCTTGCTTTGTTTCCAGGATGTAGCAGTTGAATGTCCGGTCTGAAAGTTATCTTCTATGCTTTCGTAAAGATTGTAACCAAGGAGAAGTGCCTATCCTCCATGACTTGTAGATACTACTAGAAGGAATTCACCAGTTCAGAAGAACATAGATATTATTAGAACTTCGGATTCATTCATTTGGCAAATCAACCCCAGTATGTTGCTCTTGTTTGTCTTTCCCAATTTCAAGTCCAACCCAGATTGCAACCACATTCTTGAAGAACAAACTTAACAGAAATGAGATTAACAATTCACAATTGGGTATAACAGTTTTTTAACAAGTTTCCAGTGGCCAAATAAACAGTTTAGCACAAAATCCACCATAACTTTCTTTCTCAAATGTTTTCAGTAATGTGATAACAATTACATCAGTACACAAAACCTCAATTTCCAACTTCATTTCCATGAACAACAACAAGAAAAGAAGATCAATAACGGGGTTAAAGTGTATTAATCACCTATGTAAATGAGGCAAATTAGCCTTCACAAAATCCACCATAATTGCATATTCCCCTATAGCCTTTGTATCAACACCATTCCTAATCAACTGAGGAAAGAACAGCCAGTTGCCGGTCACAGCCAAGAACACCAAAGTCAATGGCCTCGAAACCACCGGGTGCAACCTCCACCTGCCCTTAACCGCCTTCTTCACCTCCACCTCAACCACCACACAAGCCCCATGTAGCACAAAAAACCATGTCACTTCCCACGTGGGCTGCACGCGCGTGAGATAATAGTAAATAACCTCGTGCATTAACCCGGACACCCCAAACGTGGCCATCACCGCCGGCAGCCTGGCCAACCGCCGCCCAACCACACGCGCAGACACGCGCCGGATGGGATCGTATACACTTGGGCGCAGGATATTTGTGACCATTAGATTCCATCGACGGCCCCAAAAGTCTTGAAGCGAAGTGGAGAGGTAAGGCTCGTCGGACTGGGGCTCAAGCTCGAACCCAAACAGAGCTCGAGCCGGAGTGGCGCTCAGGGCCAGGAGAATATCTAGAGCCAAATACATGTGGCAACAGTACAAGGCTAAGATCACATACGGGTGCAAATGTGGTCTGTACTCGTAGCTATGAATGATCAAACCCAAAAGCAATGCTTTCACAGCCACCACAATTGACTTGTTTGGCAGACCAATAGGGTTTCTGGGTTTTTGGGTGGCTTTGGGATTTGGGTTCTGTTTGATTTTGATGGGGAGGCAAGCAATGGAGATGAAATGGAAGAGAGAAGGTGGGGGTGGTGATAGAGGGCCGAGGTTGAAGGAGAAGAGGAGGAGCTTGAAGATTCCAAGCCAGACTAGGAAGAAGGTGGTGGGTCCGCAGAGATGGAAGGAGTGGAGAGTTAAGGGGGTGGTGATGAAGAGGTAGAAAACAGGGAGGAGGGAGATGAGCGTGAGCAGGCCCTTTGGGATTAATCTAGAGACTATGTTATGGCAATAACATAGACATAAGATGGTTGTGATCCATACCTTGATGAAGTTCTTGAGCTCTTCCTCCATTTCTGAATCTCCCTGTCCCTGCTCCGGTTTCGATTCTGCTTCTTCGGTGTTGAGCCGCCTTCAGAGTTTAAGAGTTAGATTTGTGTTTGTGAATAATTGGTTATAATAGAGTTTGGTCTAGGGGGGGATGTGTTGACTTTTGCTTTTAAGTTAATCTCGTATGTAAAAGAGAATTAGATAAGGAGGCATCTTGATGAGTTCAGCCCTTTCCAGTTTCCACTTTCCAGATGCACAATGTTCTCCTTACTCAGTTGCGATTGATACCTTCAGAATAACCAACACATACAAAGGAAAGTAATTCAGAATCATAATTTTAAGTTACTACATGTTTGGAGAGGATTATATTCTGGTTAACCACACCTTGTGATATGAACTCTTAGCATCATAAGGAGGCCTTATGAAGCTTTTTCAGATTGCACAAGACATGATGAAAATAAGGAATTACAGGACAATGGACTGTTGTTGTTGCAACTCATTACCATATCTGCAGCTTTCAAATGGATTATTAGTCTTGTACAAAGAACAATGTACCTTAATTAGCATCCCCTACTCATAAGGAGTGGTATACTGTAGAAATTAGTTATGTAGTAAGTAGTAACCTACTTAACATTCAGTTGCATTTGGAGTGAGAGAACTTGTGAACATAAGGATGATCGAGGAGATCAGCATCACTATAGCTAGCTATCACTTGCCATATAGCAGGGGAGATGCGATTAATCCAAGTTTTGAGCCAAAAATTTTCAATAACCATATACATCTGTCTGATATGATTAGAAGGGTAATCTTGTCACAGCCATTGTGTGTTGTTGCCTAACTTGCCTAGCTTCCCTTGTTTTGGAGATCAAACGCAATGGTGTAGCCATAACTTGCACTACCAGGACAAGCACTTTAGCCAACAAAAAAGTTTCGTCGGCCTGTTAGTTTAATTCATCGGCTAAGATCTTAGCCGACGAGCCATCGTTGACTAAGATTTCATCGGGAAAAAGTCGTCGGCGATGACTTTAGCCGACGAAATAAGAAGACGTCGTCGGCTATAGTCCTAGAGTTTAGCCAACGAAAAACATGTCGTCGGTTTTTTTCCTATACTTTAGCCGACGAAACATTTAAGATATTCGTCGGCTAAAGTGTGTAATAAAAAATTAAAAAAATAACTATAGCCGATGAAACAGACTATATTTCGTCGGCTTTAGAAGTGTTTAGCCGACGAAACATTCCATAATTCGTCGGCTAAACCTTATAAAAAAAAATTTTAAAATACTATAGCCGACGAATTATGGCGTATTTCGTCGGCTATAAGTCCATTCCAGTAAAAAAAAAAACCCGAAATTTCTAAATTACCATTCCAAGCAAGCTGCAAAATACACCAAAACAATTCCATATAACCAACAACAAGCACATAAAACTATATAATTCATCAACTACACAAAATCTAGATCATCTAAATTAATATCCGCTTCTGGGGGCTGCTGCGGAGGTTGCTGCGAAGGTTGCGGCGGCTAGGGTAGCGGTATAGCCGGAGGCATGGGCGGAGCCGGAAGTCCCTAAAGCTGGGCAACTGTAAACTCCTGCATGTACTGGAACATCTGCTGCTGCTGGGCCTGCTGGATGGCATATATCTCGGCAGCATAGGCTGCCTGCGCGGCATTATAGGCAACCTGAGCAGCTTGTTGTTCCCGTAGTCTCTGAACTTCCGACTATAGCTAAGTCATCCTGGTGGTCGTGGTCGAGGCTGCCTTTCGTTGAAATCCTAGAGTGGTCTTCAGGACCCCCTCGCCCTTCTTTCCTAGACCCCGGCAGTAGAAGCTGTTTGCTCGCGGTGGGAAGGCTGTGCCCATGATCCTCGCCCCAACCGTCGGATCCGAAGTGTCGATCCGGGACATGGCTTCGGACATCTCTTCCTCCTGCGTGTCCGGCCATGTCTTCCTCACTATAGCACTCATCACCTCGTCACTAGCCTCCCTCACCTTCGCCTAATTGGATAGAAAAAAATTATTAATTAACATTTTCATATATATATAAGTAAAATTAAAAATTTAAAAACGTAAGATGACTTACAATATGACACGACCCACCCCGAATTTCACCCTGAAACCCGGAGTAAGTCGTGTGGGGACCACCTCCAAGGAAAATTTACTGAAAAGATTAAGAAAATCTCCCTTGCAGATGGACAACCCTAACTCGAAAATTTCATATTACACTCTTCATTCAACACTTCCGAACATCACATAATTATCCTTCAGAAATTCTACACATAATATACAATAATCCCAAAGTATTCAGAGCTACTAAACACGAGCGGAAGTAAGAAAACACGAGTAGGTTGAACAGGTAACCTACTGACGAAAACTGGCAGAAATGCGGGTGACTATGCCTCGTCTCCTACTAGATCCAACCCGAACTCTGCAAACTGGGCAATTTAAAACGAAGGGCCCAGGGGAAAACATTTAATAACGTTAGAGTGAGTGAACAAAAATAAAATAATAAATAAAATATTTATGTTTCCCCAAATTAATTTCTAAGGAAAAATCGAATGCATGCCGCAAACGATAAAACTTTTATCCCATAAATATCGAGCCTCTCAGACTCTATAATATATGTATGTATTTACACTCGTCCATACTCCCTATATAAATTCATGGGTCTATATAGGGCTACTACGCTCGCGTCCAACGCTCACGTCACGCCTTAATGCGGTGCTACACTACGCCATCAAGGTGGACAGACGGGTGTATAAATATGTGTCCATACCCCCTATATGAATTAAACACTCAAATAGGGCTACTACGCTTACGTCCAACGCTCACGTCACACCATAATGCGGCTATATGCTACGCCATTAAGGTGGACAGACACATATGGCTAGCTAGCATTTATATACATACTCTCTAATAAATACATATTTATATCCACCGAAAATCCCATTTTCGGTATCTCTCCAAGAGAAATAAAAATCGTCAAAAATTAAAATGACGTCAAAATACTCCACGACATTAATTGTTCAACCATGAACTATAGCATGCATTTATTTAAAATAAACGTCCACTCACAAATTTGGCCTAAGCCTGATGTCGATCTGGGGCCTCGTCTGCTCGAGCCTCCTCACGTCCTGTTCCAAATATAATATTAATTTCCCAACCAATAATCCAACATTTAATCAAAATAGGCAAAATTACCCGAGTGCCATAAATACACTCATCATTGCCTAACTTCGATATTCTTAAATCGGAACGATCCGAACTTAAATATCATACTCAACAGTCGTAAATACAACCTCCCCAAAATACGACTTAAATCCTACCGCCGGATTCTACATTAATTAACCGCCAAAAATCCAAACTTCAGAAATTCACAAACCTATCCAAATCTCATCCAAAAATTCCATAAATCACATCAATATACTCCTCTTAATATTCCACACTTAAAACCCTAAAAATCTCCTAACCGGCAGCGGCGGCCGGAGGCCAATTCCGGCGACCTCCAAAACCTATGAAATTTTGACAGAAGAATCCTCTCATCAAGCTCTACAACTTTCCTAACTAGCACAAACACCAATTCCAAGCCTAACTAGGGTAATCGACTAAAAACATCAAAAACACCATAAAACTTCCACCTCAAATTTCTCCTTACCTAGCTCAAGAGGGAGTGAGTCCTTTTAGGGCAAGGCTGCTGGGTTGGAGGGCTACAAAACCGTACCAAGCTTGCCCGGATTGGTGGCCGGAGGAGAAAGTTCCGGCGACGTGAACCCTAACACAGTCGGACCTCTCGGGCCCGATATCTCCCTCACGACGGCGCTAGGGAAGTTGTCACCGGTCCAAGAAGGTTGCTGGGTTGAAGACCGATCGATTGGGACCGGTGCGGCGGTCTGGGGCGGCCGGACGGCGGCGGTCTGGCGGTCGGAAAACTGGACAGCGGGAGAGAACACGGGGGAGAGAAGAAAGAGAAAAGGGAGAAGAAGAGAAAGAGAGAAAATGGGTTGGGCCTCCCAACCGGTCCACCTTTATCAACCCAACTCAAAAAAATAAAAACAACCCCGAAAAATAATACCCGAATAAAAATTACCTTTTACTAGCTAAAATTTACCATTTTTACCGTCGTCGTATTTTCCTCATACGAATAATCCTCCGCACATAATCGTCCCCGAAACCCCTCTAGGGACCAATTAAACTATTTACTCAATGATCGAGACGGTAAAATTCTTATTATAATCACGCTAGTAAATAAGGTAAAAATATAAGGGTCGGGATGTGACACAATATCCTCCTGGGCGTCAGGATATGCCTTCTCGTACGTATAGACGTACCGGTTGACTTCTGGATGTTCCCTGACCGCCTCATCCATGAAGACAGCGAATGGTCTAGAACTGGCACGATGGTTCTTTCTGTTGCGGTGCCGGTTCTGAGCGTTCGCCCGGGAAACAGCCTTCAAAGAAAAAAATAAACTATTAGTAAAATATTTAAAAACGCATGTACTTAATGACAAATTAACTAATTAATTTTTTAAATACCTGTTTACGAGGGTTGTTGAATTCTGATGTCAGAAGCCAACGCCACTCGTACTCCCTGTACTGGAACTCAGCAGAAGTACCAGAACGTGCGTTCCAGTGCGTAGTCCAGTGGGTCCGCAACTCGTTCTTCCACTCCTTGTACCTACAGATACAACAAAAATATTAGAAATATTATTAATATCACATACAATTTTGTTTTTTCATTAACTTCCCAACGTATCTTCCCCCATGCACAACGTCCGCCTAGCTGCTCTTCAGGTGCTTGGGAACCTCAAACCACACCTGCATTTAACCGTTTATTAGTTTAGTTTTTCAAGAAATCAACAATGTAATACATAATATTATTGAGGCATTTTGTAAACTCACCGACATCGCGTTATGGACCATGTCCTTAACCTCCTGCGGGACCTCGCCCCAGTCTGACCACAACATAGGTACTCTATCACTAATGAGCGCTCCCACGCGGCCGGAGTACATCCTCGACTTCCCGCCCGATACTATGTCGCCATCCCCGTCAGTACGGATGACGATCCTCCCTGAGGTACTGACGATCTTCTCGAGAGCCTTCCCTGTGACGGGGCCTCTCTTCTTCTTTGCCGGCTTCGCTCCGACAGTGCCTATCACATGATAAACCAAATTGATTATTAAAATCGGAGACCCTTTATTATTAATTATAAGAAAACAAATCATTCATCTTTCATTACCTTAGGGCGATGCGGCGGACAAGACGGATTCAGTCTCTGTCGCCGATGATGATACATTTGCGGAAATAAGAGGCGTATCAAAAGGCACGAACCGATACGCCGCTGATGGAGCCACTGGCGGGGGCAGTGGTTAAATCGGCGTCCCTGAGCCATTGACTGCAAGTAAGGCCGGTATCATCCGCGGAAAGAACAGATGAGGCGGCAGCGGCATCTGTACCCCAGATGGAGTGGGCGCCCGGTGTATCTCAGGCATACGAGGTGCAGACACCTCCGTCTGGATCTGAGGCCACAGCTACCTCAAGGAATGAGGGACGCCCCGCTGCCTCGATGAAGGGGGCACCTCCGGCTGCCTCTGCGCCGTCTCCAAAAGGGTCGCACGTCTGGCTGTCATGGGGCCCTGAAACGACGTTTGAGGGTTGCTAGAGGTTCCCTCAAACGATTTGGACCTTTGGCCCTTCGAACCCTTCGTCAATCTAAAATTACCGCTCATCCTGTTTAAAATATTAATTTGAATCAAGGCTGAGGAACAGTAGCAGAGCTAGAAATTTATCATAGGAGGGTTTATATATGAAGTGCCGATCATTATCGGAAAAAAAAATGTACCGATCATTCGGTCGTATAACTCAATTACTATATCATAAGTTAAAATTGAAAATATAATAACATAATACTAATATAAAGTTCTTAAACACCGGAATCAATAATGCAACAATCATCTCGTGCATAAAATAAAATAGAGGTACTCAAATAATGACAATTTCACTACACAACCATGCACTAATCCAATAACAAAACGGCAATGCATTTATACGAATTCAAAAATGCCGCAATCAAATCAAACCCCCGATAAATATATTGAGGAAACTCAACTACACAAAATATATCTTAATCATTCTTCTTGTCTCCCTTCCAGTTTCTGACATCAAACTTCATCATCTCTTTATCAAACACACTAAGAAGTTTGGACATTAACAACAATAACAACAATAACAACGGCTGCTATTCAACACATTCCAACTAAAACAATATCCTCTGATCATCTAACATTTCAAATTCTCAACTCTGTAATCCAATATATCAAACAACCAAAATCAAAATCAAGATTCACAAGCGACCGGAAATCATCAAGAAACACCAAAACGCCACCACTGCCAACAAAATCTCATATAATGAAGGCAAATAAAGTGAGAAAGGGACTCACTTTAGGCTTAAAGGAGGTAAACGGTGGTGGACTGGAGGGCGTGGAGGCGGAGAAAACGGAGCAGGCGAGTAGCAGAGGGCGACCAGGAGAGGGAGAGGGAGACCGGGAGAGGGAGAAGGCGACCGGGAGAGGGAGAAGGCGACCGGGAGAGGGAGATTGGGCTTTGCTAAGAGGTGGTGGAGGCTGTGGAGTGACGGCGTCACGGCGAGGCGGGCAAGGAGGTGGAGGTGGTGTGTTTAGGGTTTAGTCTCGCAGATTGGGGAGGCTGTCGAGCGCAGCGCTGGGATATACCCGACAACTTTAGCCGACGAAATAAATATTTCGTCGGCTAAAGCTATATAATCTCGTCGGCTAAGCCGAAATTCGTCGGCTAAACCTTTCAAATTCGTCGGCTAAACATTGAAATTTGTCGGCTAAAACTTTGAAATTCGTCGGCTAAAGTACTTTTTATACATTCGGCAAATTGTGATTGTGAGGATCAAACTTGAGAAACAGAAATCCGACCGTCAGATTTGATCATCATGATAAAATATATGTATGGGAAAAAATTCAACTTGATCCGACAAGGTTAAGAGCTCGATCCGAACGGTCAATCCCGTAAGTCAAACCCCTAAACGCACGGAAAAGATCATTGGACTGTCCAAATTTCGTATTTTGGCCGGACCTTCAACTGAAAATAGTTTTAAATTGATGAGACGCAACAAGTCGTATAAAATTTTTACGGAAAATAACCACCGACATTAGGGCTACCCATAGGGAGAAAGAATGGAAAATTGCATTGACCGCAACTATCGGCACCGAGATTTTACCGGAATACCGTGATTTTTCAACCGTGGACGTATTTTACCATTCTGGTCATATCTTATTTCACGACTTTTTTACGTTTGATGGTTTTACGTATAGTTTGTTTTTGAAACGGAACATTTACTTAACACTTGGTAAACAAGTTATACAACATTAGTAGGCATGTTGTGATTCTGATGATCAAACTTGAGAAACGGAAATCTGACCGTCAGATCTGACCATCATGATAAAATACATGTATGGGAAAAAATTCAACTTGATCTGACAAGGTTAAGGGCTCGATCCGGTCGGTCAATCCGTTAAGTCAAACCCCTAAACGCACAGAAAATGTCATTGGACCGTCTAAATTATGTATTTTGGCCAGACCTTCAACTAAAAATAGTTGCAAACCGATGAGACCCAACAAGTCATATAAAAATTTTACGTAAAATAACCACCGAAGATAGGGCTACCCATAGGGATAAAGAATGGAAAATTGCATTGATCGTAACTATCGACACCGAGACTTTACC
Source organism: Fragaria vesca subsp. vesca (assembly GCF_000184155.1). NCBI lineage: Eukaryota > Viridiplantae > Streptophyta > Magnoliopsida > Rosales > Rosaceae > Fragaria > Fragaria vesca. Next base: position 19,215,602 of record NC_020491.1, read on the forward strand.
GGAATACCATGATTTTTCAACCGTAGACGTATTTCACCATTCTGGTCATATCTTATTTCCTGACTTTTTTGCGTTTGAAGGTTCTATGTATATTTTGTTTTTGAAAAGGAACATTTACTTAAAACACTTGGTAAACAAGTTATACAACATTAGTAGGCATGTTGTGATTCTGATGATCAAACTTGAGAAACGAAAATCCCACCGTCAGATCTGACCATCATGATAAAATACATGTATGGGAAAAAATTCAACTTGATCCGACAAGGTTAAGGGCTCGATCCGGACGGTCAATCCCGTAAGTCAAACCCTTAAACGCACGGAAAAGGTCATTGGACCGTCCAAATTACGTATTTCGGCCGGACCTTCAACTAAAAATAGTTTCAAACCAATGAGACCCAACAAGTCATATAAAAATTTTAGGGTTTAGGGTTTAGCAAACGAAATATTAGGGTATTCGTCGGCTAACTGCATCTTAGCCAACGAATTATGACTTATTTCGTAGGCTAAGATTATTTAAGCCGACGAAATATATCATAATTCGTCGGCTATGATGGTTTAAGCCAACGAATTATGGTATATTTCGTCGGCTAAAGTATAAAAAATACATTAAAAAAACAGAAGATTTAAACCATACTAACTTCCTGTTCATATATCACCAAAATTCATATAAAATAACAGAAATATGAATTCAACATATATAAACTATAAAGGTTATACATTCTTTTTTATTACAAATTAATGTAATCGGAATTAAAACTAAGGCTCGTAATCGGAATCATCCGATGAGTCCTCTTCGGTGTCAGAATTAATTTTTGGTAATCTATGCATTTCCTCATCGCCAGAGTCTTCGTCTGTTTCTTGATTTGGATCAACATCAATAAGCCTTGGATCTTCATCATGAATTCGCACCGAACGACCCGCTTTAAAATTACTAAAGCGAATGGTAGAGGAGTTAAGAACACCTATTGCGTTGGGCTCTTGATACGCAACATATTTTTCCTCGTCTTCGGCCTGTCCAAGTGCAACCGCCCGGCAAATGTTTCGAGGGTGCACAAGGTTGACTACTTTCCACGCGTCACCCTTAGGAAGGTCATCAAGATGTTTTACCAATGTGATAAAAACGAACGGGTCATCTTCGTAAGAACTTGTAGCAGTGTTCACCGATAATATTCCGTACTGATCGGTCTTCATGCTCTGCGGCCTAGTATCAAACCATCTACACTTGAAGAGGTGCACTGTCATGCCTTGCCCATAAATGAGTTCCACCACTGAATGGAGAACACCGTAATAGTCAACTCTATTCCGCCAACCATGCGCCATGACCCCAGAATTATGTGTTCTCCGTCTGCTGTCTCTCTGTTCACATATAAATTGCACGCCATTCACCTTGCACATCGGATAAACTCTTGACATTATCGGCTTCATCGCTAGAAGTCTTAGTTCGTGCGACCAATTTGGGTGACCATCAAATTGAATATGGTTCATCTACAACCAACCATTCAACTGTAAATATGGATAATTATGCAATAAACATAAACACGTACAGAAATATTGAATTACGTATCCAGCCGCCAAAATAGTTTGCGAACTCCCTGTTGTGGTAATCGAGATCACCTTGAATGTCTGGACAATTTAGATGGATATCTTTTAAGTATTCAACTTCTGGACAGTTAATCAATACCCACCAGTGGGCAATGACTAGCTCATGTGGTTGCAACTTGTAGGAGTCTGGCAAAATTCCATAAACTTCAACATCACTGGAGAGTATGGAAAGATTGAACTTCGGTACATCTACCGGTATGGTTTGCAGAGTTTCCTTCAACGCTCCTAAATACAACTTCATGTAGGTGACACACTCATGCGCAATATATGCTTCAGCTATACATCATTCAGGCGCGGATTTATTAGCCACATAATCTTTGTAGTCTCCAAGTTGCCTATAAATCAAGTTACAAAGTGTTATGATTATTGAACATGTATATTGAGGAATTCAGGTGTAAAAGATGTACCTTTCCATGGGATACATCCAAGTGTAGTGTACTGGACTGGTAAGCAACAATTGCTCGGGAAGATGGATCATCAGGTGAGGCATGATGTCAAAAAAATTTAGAGGAAATATCCTCTCAAATTTACACATGATATAAATGATGTCCTCTTGCATTTCCCGGATGTTAGATTTTTCCACTTCCCGTGTGCATAACTTCTGGAAGAATCTTGCCAACGCTGCTAACGGCTCCACCACCTGACGGTGAAGGAACGGTCTAATGAAAACAGGGAAGAGACGTTGTAGCAGGATATAACAGTCATGACTCTTCAACCCGTACATCTTATTGTCCCGGAAGTTCACACACCGGGCTATATTTCCTGCATAGCCTGAAGGATACTTCACACAACTCATCCATAGCTGCTATAGTCTGTCATAAACACATAGCTGCTATCTCTCTCAATCTTTACATCTTGCTGTAAATATTCAAGAAACCATGTCCAGGTTTCCTCGCTCTCTCTTTCAACCATAGCATATGCAATCGGAAAGATCCCATTGTTTGCATCTATGCCAATTGCTGTCAAAAGCTATCCAGGATGGTGCCCTTTGATGTGACATCCATCCAGCCCTATAAGAGGCCTGCATCCTTTCATCCACCCCTCTTTGCAAGCTTGGAAGCATATGTACATCCTTTTGAATCTTCTCACTGGTCCATCCATCTCTATCATAATCTCCACAGTGGATCCAGGATTGCTTCTTAAAAGCTCTTTTCTGTATGCAGCTAACTTGTTGTATTGCTCTATGTAATGACCTTCAATTATCTTCCTTGCTGCCCTCTTACCCCTTGTGATGGTCTGCATGGGAACATCTATCTTATAGGTGTCCTCTATATGCTTGTGCATCCCCTTCCTAGACCAGTCCTCATCCACCAACAATCTCTCCTTTACCTCCTCAGTTACCCTTCTATAAGTCAAGAAATGACTTGTTACCATAGGAGAGCAAATGTGTTGGGGATTCAATGTCTTGACAACCATGTTATCTGGACCAAACCTCTTGACATTGCTTGCATACATGTAAAAAGGGCAGCCCCATTGACATTTCACCTGCATCTTCTTCTTGGTATTTTTCTCAAACCACATGCCTATTTGATTCCTAATTGCACACTCCCTAACAGCTTCTCTTAATTGCTCAACATTAGGAAATAAAAGCCCTAGCCTAAAACTTGGATTTTTTAATCTCCACAGATCTAATATAAGGGTAGAGTTTCATCTTACCCAACCTTGTAGGCATCTTGATTGGGTTCCCTTCCTCATCTTCTTCAGTGTCACTGCCAGCTAAGCTCTCCAAC
>NC_020491.1:19218965-19220195 GCF_000184155.1 Fragaria vesca subsp. vesca
CAGCTAACTGCTGCCTCACTTTAAATGCCTCAGATGCCCTCTTTTCGGCAGCTTCTCTCTCTTTCTTTTCAGCCTCTTCTCTAACTGCTTTCTCTCTCTCTTCTTGTTTCTTCTTCTCTTCTGCTTCTCTTGCACTTGTCTCAATTTCTTCTCTGCTAAGTCCATTTTCAGCTTGGCTTTCTCTCAACTCAGTCTCTACTCTAGCTAATTCATCCAACTCTTCTCTTTCTCTCCTATCAGCTTCACCTCTCTCTTTCTGTCTTATCTCTTCAAGTTCCCTTGCCAGGTCATCTTTAAAACCAGGAGGCCAAGGTCTTCTGACACAATGTTTCACCCTTCTTTCTCTTTTCTCAGCTACTTTCTCACTAGACTGCTTAAATGTTGTTTCTTCACCCATGTGCAAATCACTCACAAGATCAGACAAACCTGCAAAGGTTCCTTGACTTGGTCCAGGCCCATTTACTTCCTCACCAGCCCTATTTACATCCTTAACAGGCCCATTTAATTCCTCACCAGCCCCATATACCTCCTCACCGTCCCCATTTACATCATCCCCATCCCCATCTAAGTCCACAACATCATCCAAGTCAATTGCTGGCCCTAAAATTTCCTGTAGTGGCACAGCATCTACAACCACATCAAAATTTTCAAATCTTGGAGGCATTCCCTCCTTACTACTATATAACTGACTTGCCATCAAATTAGCTTCAAAAGCAGCTCTCTCCTTATCTCTAGCAGTTTGGCTATTCAAAGGAATCTCCCAATCCGGGTCATCAGCCCTATCAAAATCAGCTAGAGCTTCATGATACTTCCTTTTCCCTCCACTTGTGATGTACACAGAAATCTGCCTCTTCTTCTTTGGTGTTGCATTCACCATCTCTATAGCATCACCATCACTTTTTATCTGAATAAACCCCATATTTGCAGGGGTTTTTGGAACTTTGAAGTGATAGGATATTGGTTTCTCCCTATACCCTAATGTATATGCGATGTTGTTCATCTCCACCCATGAAATTTTCTCCGGATCCAACCCATCCAAATAAATCTTCCCCCCTGTTTTGTTGAACCTGGGTACCTTGTACTTCTTCGTGCCATCCAATTGCTTGTCGAAATAACCTCCATGGAAAATCTCCATGGTATACAAGTGTACTAGAACTAAAATTCAAACAATGCAAAGTATTGTAAGCATTGCCTTTTTGAATTGGTTTCCTAGATAAAAAAAAAAAAGTT
>NC_020491.1:19220717-19224410 GCF_000184155.1 Fragaria vesca subsp. vesca
TTTAACTCGATTTGGGTGCATATCGTGTAAATGTCCTTTTGCCCTTTTTTTTTTGGGCCCATGCCGGCCACGTCAGCAAACAAACGGCACCGTGACAGAAATTGGCCTCAGGCCTTTCCTTGGTAGCGAAATAGGAGTTTGGGTACCACATTGATAGTTTTTAAAGTATGAGTACCATTTTGACCGTGCCACAAAAGTTAAGATACCAGTGTTGTCAAAACTTCTTTTATAAACTCACGAACAGATACATGGGTAAAATAATAATATAATATAATATGATCTGTATGAAGTTACGGTGCGAAAAATTCAATTAAGAGCCACAAATTAAATTCCTAATCAATAATGCAATGGTGGACCTGGTAGTCTTAGTTTAATAGTTTTCTTAACTAATCATCGCTCAAATTCAAACAGAATAATAGAAGGTAGAATCGGCCATCTGCTACTTATGAGGCCATCTGTCCTCTGTCGGCCATATAAGTAGCACATAATCACGTCACCAACACCAATCCTTCTAAAGTAGCACCAAAAAAATATACAGAACAAATTAGTGTTCATGGGTAGCACAACCAAAAGGTGGAGGCAACTCAGCGGCGAGAATGATTGGGAGGGTCTACTGCACCCTCTAGACATCGATCTCCGCCGCTACATAATCCACTACGGTGAAAGGACCGGAGCAAGCAGAGACGCAGTCATTACCGAGCGAAAATCAAAGAACTACGGACAACCCCGATACGCGAAGGGACATTTCTTCTCTAAGGTGGGTTTGGAGATCGGTAATCCATACAAATATGTGGTGAAAAGGTACCTGTATGCAACACCAAAACTACGGTCGTCGCCGGGGATGTCAAGTGTGATGGGTTACGTTGCGGTGACAACCGATGAAGGAAGCAAAGTGATGGGGAGGAGAGACGTTCTCATTTCGTTTAGAGGAGCTGTGCTGGGATATGAGAAGCTTGGTAATACCAAAGTGAATCTTCATTGGTATGCCTATTACACTAATGTTGAACCTCAATCCCCACACATCAAAATAATTAGCTGCAGAGATCAGATACGTGCAAGTACTATATATTTCCGTTACCAACAAATTTTGATTCGAATAGTTAATGGCATATATGGATGATACTTGTACAAGAACATAAAGAAACAAATGGTTTCTATGTATAAATTAGTGAATTACATTAGTTGCATGCATGTAGTAATCGAAACTGGAGTCTGTATTTCTCACTTTTGTTGACGTACGCGTTCACTCTAGAACTTGGATGTGAATTACTTGGACAATATTTAGACCTATATTATTTGAAAGATGCCTAGCTATTACTTGAAAGAGAACTATTACTCCAGTTTCAATAATTTGTCCAAGTAATACCGGCGCGGCGACGCCTAAAGTCCTTGAAAGAGACCTATTACTTGGAAATAGGTCTAAATTATTGTCCAAATAATTTAGGTCTCTTTAAAGAGTCATCCCTTGCAAAAATTTATCGAAAATGAAATATTGATCGATTCTCTTTTTGTAAATGAAATCAAGTACTGTTTGATTTGCAGGCTCAAGCTGCAGTAAGAGTACTATTGGGTGAATACAAGGACGAGGAAATCAGCATTACTGTCACTGGCCATAGCATGGGTGCTGCATTTGCAGCTCAAACTGCAGTAGACCTCGTTCGCAATGGATTGAATATCATAAAACCTACAGGAATACTACCAGTGATGAAAGCATGTCTGGTCACAGCCATCTTGTTTGCCTGTCACCCTCCCCGCCTTTTAGGACCCGTAAATGCATTTTCGGGTCTCGAAAATCTTCACATCTTGCGCGTCCAAAACAAATATGATAACCCTAATGAGCACTCTGATATTGGAATAGAGTTGAAAATCGACACTTTGAAATCACCCTACTTGAACAATGCACTACAAAACGTGCACGACTTGCAGAATTACTTGCATGGAGTTGCAGGGAAGCAAGGGGAAGGCGATTTTAGGCTCGAAGTTGATCGTGATCTTGCGCTGGTAAACAAATATGTGGATGGTCTGAAGGACGAGTATAATGTAGTTGCGAGGTGGTGGACAGAAAAGAACAAGTCTATGGTTCAAATGGATGATGCCTCTTGGGTGTTAACAGATCATGAGAATGATGATGATGATGATGAAGGAAACAGATCAAGCTTGCGAAGCCGAATATAAGAAGCCAAAAACAGCTATATATAGTCTTTCATGTGGTAAATAACGAAAAGTAATAAGAAGCTTGTTTCATGCTTCAAAATTTAATAAGGTTGCCTTTTGTCTTTTGATTTGGTCTTGGTGATCATACATCTTGATCAAGTTCAATTAGCTAGCATGCTTGTACTTCGAGTATTTCCTGATGTTCTTTATGAGGTCAATTAAGCTGCTTCTACATTAGAATTTTTGCAAGTAAACCCTAGCTACATGCCTGGACTTGAGATTTTGAGACCCGAGTCAAAGTCTTAAAATTGAGCCATTAAATCGTAGTTTGCATCTAGTTTTTTATTTTATTTATTTAAAGAATTTAAGAAACTAAACTATAAACTCAAGATTTAATTATGTATAAAACAATATCAAAAATATTTGGATTATAATTAATATTTAGTACTTTAAATTACATTATAAACCGTACTTTTTATTTTCTTCCAAAGTTTACCTTTTGTAATTGGTACAATTTTTGAATAATAATTAAATGGTATAGACTTTTAATACTATTTCCTTGTTTCTTTGACTCAAAATATATTATTTTATATAGGATGCGTCTATTGCTACTCCACTAACCACTTTGCTCACCTCACATTCTTTTCACACTCCACTCATATAATTTTAATTACAAGTCTACTTTGTTCACCCATTAACAATACCTAAAATACCCTTTTATCAATTCTACTTTGTTCATCATACATTCTCTTCTCACTCAACATATATTCTGATATATTTTGCTCAAGGTAAGTAAAATCACCAACTGAACAAAAAAAATCACATTAAAATATAAATCCTAGTTAAAGAACAAGAAAAAACTCAAATTTAACAACTCAATGGTATCAGTCGATATCATGATGCACAATGTCTGTTAATGTATCTATAGTAGCAATGTCTTCCATACGTTTGAGTTTTTAAACTAATCTATGTGTTGTTCATAAATAAGGTACAGTAGTCGACATGGGAAATAATGAGTAAATGGATAGACAAATTACCAACAAAGAAAAAAAGAAACACAAATAGTTTACCTCATCTTTAGGTTAAATGTTGGTGTCTTCAGACTCATGACCGATGATAAATCTGGGTTAGATCTTATGAAGTTTGTGTTCATCTAAAACAAAAAGATAAAAAAGAAAAAAAAAATTTAATTTGTAACAACGTATTGTCCCTTGCTGTAATTTTACATCAGGGTATTTTAGTATTTCAATAAATCAACAACATGTGGGGTGAGCAAAGTGAACTGTGAGGTGGCAATAGACGCACCCTTTATATATGTGTGTGTGTATATGTATACAGCTCCCTTCCATTGAGGGATCCCTATTTTTAGTCACTTTCTAAGGATAGGGCATTACACCACTTCCCAATTGAATTTTTACATCTCCACCGTTCATATCTTAGGTCTATATGGGTAGATCACCTCTACAAAATTTCATATGATTTGGTGATCGTTAAGACTTTCAAAAGTTTGATTTAGTTTTAATGATTTTGAACGGTCCA
>NC_020491.1:19224430-19233250 GCF_000184155.1 Fragaria vesca subsp. vesca
CAGCTTATGTCAAACTAAAACCATTGAAAGTCATTAAAACTAAATTGAACTTTTGAAAGCCTTAACGATCACCAAATCATATGAAATTTTGTAAAGATGATCTACTCATATAGACCTAAGATATGAACGGTGGAGATGTAAAATTATAATCGAGAAGTTGATGTAATGCCCTATCCCTATAAATGGCATAAAATAGGGATCCCTCATTGGAAGGGCCCTATATATATATATAATTAAACCAATTTGGGCCATTCAGTACCTCTTTAATTCTTTAATTGCTGTAAGAAAATGGAGCTCTGACAGTAGTTATTCTTTCCTTTCGATGAGGAACAGTAACTGTACTTTTCCTATGCATTATTTAGCTATTTTTTATATCATAAAAAGAGATGTAATTTTCTTTTAATGGGCCTTTTGAACTCCGGGCACTGAGTCAACCGACTGGTCAGACTCGCATCAAGTCCGTGCCTGCCTAGCTACCTCGAGCAGGACTTGATCGAGAAGCTGGTGTTGTACGATTTATGTGTAATAACTTTAGTAGTCGGTAATTCCACTGAAAATCTAATAAAAATGAGTGTCTCCGTCATTCATTCGATCATTAATCCACTGGATATTTGGACAATTGGACCGCGTACCATAATAACGTACAATATTGGTACTATATATAAGTTTTCTTCTAATTTACAAACCCAAACCGTTAGAACTTGTTAGGATAGAATACTACGTTGGAGACAAGTCTCCTTCTTGTATTTGGACTCAATTAAAAGTTTTCAGATAAAAGAAATAAAAACTCTTAACTGTTTTACTAATAATACATTACAACCGTTCAACTCTAATTTAATTTGTGAACAGACATATCTTCTTATCTGAAATCTATAAAAGAGGGCGTCGAATTCATTTGGAAACCACAAGAAAAACAATGATTCTTTCTGACATCTTTACAATTAATTAAAATACTTGAGAGAAACACAAATGAAGTTCGCTAGGATTCAAGGTAACTGTGCAAAGGCCTTGGATTGAGAGTTGTATCATACAGGGCAGACATCTATATTCAATCAAGCACTGCACATGTGTGGGGACAAAATTATGTCTTAGGACATTGCTTTTGCAAGCTTCTCTCACAAGTTTGTTTTTCTAAATTTTGTTTATATATTGGGATTGATATCTTACTGTAATCCAAGATTATGATACGAATCTGTTTTCAATCCTTTTATCTATTTCTCTGTATATTGCTGTAAATTTCATTATATATATATATATATATATATTGAATTGATTCTCGCACAATGACTAGGATTGATCAGTGCTTTCAATCCCATCTGGGACTAACGGAAACTACAGCCATAAATGTGAAAAACTGTAAAATACGTAAGGCCTTGAATCCCTTGATATAACTCGCCCAGTACAAGATTTGGAACAGTTGCAACTGCATATATATGACCAAATGAAACTCATTTGTATTATTGTATATGAAACAAATAAAAAAAATGCACATTTCGTCATAAGAATATCATATCATAAACAAATTGATATTCTACCAACATGCACAAGTACTGTATGGTTGTACCGGCCAGTTCTTCTATATATATATAAGGCATCCATGCATCAAGTTTCTAAACACAAGTAAGGCATGCATTTCTTGCTGATATTGTATAATAAATTGGAGTCATCACCATCGATCGATAAACAAAAAGATAAATGCTGAAATGTGTTAACGAGATCCTCTCTTCAATATCTCACCTAATTGAGAAATCAAGTCAGAACCACCATTAATTGAGTCAAAATCCCTTTGATGATATATATCAGTAAACGATTCTCCTTGATCTCAAAAGGATATTACAATGTTCATGAATGGCTATACTTTTTTGCGAATCAAGAAGACAATAAGATTCATAGCAGCAATTAACACAGAGAATAAAACGCCCATAGGGCCGACAATAAGAATTACTCGTTATGACTACTAAACACTTAGCTGCAAATAGATCTTTAACAACTAAAAAGTACATTCACCTTCCAAGACAGATTATAACATTTTTAATTCAACAGACGACCCACCCAGAAGCTAGAATAAAGGGCAACAACGAAGTGAATCAATCTGACCTTGATTCAAGGTTAATTAAGCCTTAATTTGGGCCACATGAATGGCTATACTAAATTATAAAACTAATAACCACAATAATGTATGGACAGATTACTGGGGGATATTACAAGATTATGAACAGATTTATCAAGGGGGTTTTGATTCAGTTATTTAATTGTTTGTTTGACGAAGCTGTACCAAACGGGCCTAAGTACATAAACCTAATTACATAACATAATTTGTTTTCAACATATGCATGTTGACTTAATTCATTTGTTGCATTAATATGGAATTGAATCAATTAGATTAAGCGTATTAATAACCTTAATAATAAGTAATATTCAATTCCTTTTAGGTTCAAAGATAATTAAAGTAATTAAGACTAATTAATTAAGATACTTTGTATCAAAGTTTTAAACATCAATATGAAAGTTGTCATTTCTCGAGAAAATAATATCTTCGCTATATGTTATGTGTTTATTAATTTTCCATATTTATTCTTATTTCCCTTAATGTACCTTTAAGAATCGATATAAAAAGTTGATAATGATAGAAGAGTTGTTTACTCTATATTAGTTTCTAGAAGCTTAATGACACGTGTTACTCTTGTAATGGAACACAGCTGTAATTTCTGTTAAGCTGTTAGAGCCACACATTGTATATAAACTGATCTCTCTCTTTTCTTTGTAAGCAAGCTTTTCATTTTTCACTAATGAAAGATTTGGTTCTGATCTTCTCTCTGAAACACTCTCTCTTTTTCTTTGTTTCTGTAAAACCCTAGCTTAGTTCTCTTCTTAGTTACCATGGCTATCAGATAATGCATGTCGATCATTTTCCAATCACATAAACCATATATTATTACACCAAAGAAAACGAAAGTGTGATCCAGAGAAAAACAAAGAGAAGACATGCTTGCAATGAACGAGCCTCCATCAAAATCTCACGTGTGCTTTCTTGCGTGGTCTTCATGATCATCTTTACTGTAACTGAATGTGAGTATTTCTTGTGCCTTTTTTTAATTTAACGATTTCTCGAGTATCAACGTACTCATTTCATATTTATTTTTAGACGAAGAATCTCTTTCTTATATCTGCCTTTCGATCATGACTAAATATCTCTCTCTAGTCGTTCGGTCGGAGTTCGTAGGAATTAAGACTTCGTGACTCAAACTAAACTGTGATGCTTAGAATTGTTATGCAATTTCAGTACTTTTCTTAATTCGTTTTTCTTTGATCTCTAAATGATCAGGCAGTGAAACTGGTGATGGCCCTAAACTCGACAATGTGGCAAATGATGCAATTGTTGGTGGCAGCAAAATATATCTTGATTGCTTCCTTCGAAAGTCACCTGATGATGGAGTATTATACTACTGTTGCTCGAAAACCGACCTATGTTTTTCAGATCGAAAGAGTTGCGATGACTGCTGCATTAATCCAAAAGACCCCAAGTGCTAATTGCTCCTAGGTACTCCGATCTATTCCCATGAAGAAATTTATATCAAAATCAGTCATGCTATATATGTCAATGGATATGTACTGCTCTTTTGATGTTTTCACATATTATCAATAAGATGTTTAATTAGCAGTATGATGTTTAGTTGTTGATTTGATATCTTTCTTATTATTGACACTATTTTAGTTTTCAAACATCAAATGACATGCCAGTCTTGATGTTTCCAAAAGATGGAAGGATTTTTAATTTTTTAAATAAATAAATAAAGGAATAGGCAATATTAGCTCCTCTGAGGTGGACACTCCAAGTCGCCAACATGAGATAAGCTCCAGATAATGTTCTGAATTTGTTTGGTAATTACTAAGAGCATCTCGAACAGCTTCCCCATTTCTTGGTGTTATGAATTTTGGGGAATATTGGGTTGTTTTGTGATCCAACAGCTTCCTCATCTCATTCCCCAAAATAGAGATGGAGAAGAAAGAGAAGCACTCATTCCTCAAATTTGTAGCAAAACCTTCCTTCCCCAAATATTAATTATTCACGTGCTCCAATAATAAGAACAAAAATCTAGAATATTTTATTGGGTAATTTATGTTACAATGAAATATATGATTTTTTGTTGTTGTTATTATTAATAATCATGTAGCATTTTTTATTGTTGTAATAAATGCCGAAATCTCCAAAATGGAGAAGCTGTTGGAGTTGGAGCGTAAATTTTTTGGAGATTTTAGCTTTTGCTTCCTTATTTTAGAGAAATTTTGGGAAAACTGTTAGTGATGCTCTAATAACCATATGTAGACTTCTATCTAGCTAGTAGAATCGTCTGTTATGTACGTACGTAAGTGAATTTTGATTTTATACATGAATATTATACTGCTCTAGTCTTCATTTTACTGGCGTATATCAGGCTGCAAGTTTGTTTTTATATTTCATATATAATATAAAGCTCGATCTACAGAAATCAAATGCATGATGCATTTTGTTGATTACGAATAAGGAGGTGATCGATCGAGAAAGAAAGAAAGCAGCTAGCTAGGAGGGAAGATATATGCATGTCGATCATATTATAGTTTCAGTTGAGGGGGTTCTTTCTTATACTTGGCCAGAGCATGACTCCGTTTTTCCCTAAATAGAAATGCACAAATAATTGATGTATTATTTAAGAAAACGTGTAAGAAGTACAGAATCAAGAAATTGGGTTATGTTGAACAAGCAGAGATCAAAAAAAAAAAAAAAAAACTACGGGCAAAATGCGAACTAATACTTAATAGAGCTTTATCCTGGTTTTGACGGTGCTTCTGCAAATGGGGAATAATTGAAGATCTTGTCTACAGTCGCGGCATGTCTGATGTCCACAACCAAATGCCATGTTATTTGGATTGGTCAGGCAAATGGGACAGACATGATTGTCATGATGATCAGAGGAAGCAGAAGCTGCTGCAGAAGGCGCTCTGATTAATGGTGCACTTGGACGCAGACTAGAAGAAGGCCGGAGGGGGAAGCGGGATCATTCTATCTACTACAGCATTACTCCCTCTTGTAGCACCCAATATACCAAGCTCTAGCGTCGCTTTATACTGAGAGGGTATTTCCATAAGCGCTGCAAGTGCAAATTCTGCTTCTTTTCTTGAGCTGTCTGCTGTGTTCTTTGACATAATGTTTGTAAAATTCACAAACTGAAAGTTATCAAAGGCTCGTGCAGGAATGTTGTCATTAAATTCTTTCATCATGTCCCATGGTCCATCTCCAACTCCAACTACAATAATCGACAATGGATACTTGCTTTGACAATGGCATCGACAGTTCTTTGTTCCTGTGGGTTTAACTGGCCACGACCAGTCTCGACACTTCTAGTCACCTGCCCATCAGCTATTATCACTAAGACATGATACTGACCACCACTTTGCTCGACTATAGTCATGGCCATTTCAATTACAGGGGCAAATGATGTCGGGCCTGCGAGTCGTTGCTGAGGGACTAATTCTCTATATCGTCTTAAAACTTGTTCAAATCCGCTGCAGTAAGTGTGTCGATCTTGATAGAAGCTGAAAACTTGTTGGTCATGGGTTGATGAATCTCCAAATCCATAGCAAGGGATTGTGTTATCCTCATCAAAAGAAGATAATGTTTTCCCGATAATGGCTATTGCTTGTTCATACGGATTTAGCTCTTCTCCAATCTGATGCAAGCTTTTGCTGTGAAATGACATAGCACCTGTCCACTCATTGCTCTTGGTGAAATCAATACCAAGAATAAGATTTGACGACTCTAGACCAGCACGCGCTAATGCATTTGTTACCTGTTACAGGCTGTTGTAATTGTCATCAATCTTGGAATACTTTCTTTCCAAATTCTTCTTTCGAGTTGGATGAGGTGCATATGGCGCCTGTTCATGATTCTGATGATTCGAAGAGTATGATGATCTAGACGCAAAAGAAGACTGTCTCGATCGGTTTTTTGAGGATTTCCCACCCATATGGATCGGTTCTGTATATTATTGTAACGCTCTAAAGGAGAACGTCAGCTGTTGTGTTTGCGAATTGAAGATGTCAATTAATAAGAATGGTCTGAGGGTAAAACCGGTAAGTGGAAATATCAAATAGGTGATCGAGTTGCAAGACTGCAACTTTGCACGTAAAGGTACGTTGTTTGGTATATATAAAAGGAGGAGAAAGAAAGAAGGGAAATATATATGGGAAGCTAGTTGTAAGGTAAGATACAAGAATTGATGCATGGGAGTTGGGAAGGCATGCAGTATTTATAGGATAGAAAGAGAGACATTCCTACTCCTCATTGGAAAGTAATTCATTTTCCTAATCAAATTAGTAATGCTAATCTTTCTCCTCATCATCGGAAACTAATTCATGTTTCGAGTACCCGAGAAGGGGTTTAAAGCTACAAGCTCAAACCCAATCAATCGAAGAAGAAGAGTAGAATAATGACACAGCCTTTGGCCCTTTGCTAAAGAAGAAAAGAAATTAGAGAATAAGGTTAAAATCTACACCTCTTCAAGAATCAAGATAGAGATACGAAATTACTCCAACCCAAATACCCAATCAACAAGAATTTTTTCTTTTTGTCTTAACGTTAAAAACCAAAATTTCCCCTATGCTATTTGAGCCGTTGGATGAATACTTCCCGTGATGATTTGAAACAGAGAAAGCGGATTTAACAATTGAAAGCAGCGAATACAAAAGGGCCAGCTTGTTATTAGAGGAAGAAGGAAAAGAGAAAATTATAGATGAAGATGAGAAGGAGGAGGAGGGTGAACAGGTTGATGGAGCTGCCGTCGCATATCCTGGTGAACATCCTTTTAAGATTGCCATCTGAATCAATCTGTTGCATCCGATGCGTCGCCAAGGACTTGTTAAACACTGTTGATGACTACTCGTTTGCTAAACTCCACATGGCCGCCGCCGCCGACGGCATCAATCTCATGTCTTTTGCGGAACCCTATTCTTCTGAGACCAGTGCAGTCGTAGCATCCTTGCAACCAGTCAAATATGATGGCGCCGCCGCCATGACAACTAGAGGCAAATACGCTTTTAAAGTCTCTACCACGCCACACCGCCGTGAGTATCCGACTTACACCATTGATTTTGTTTTCCGCAACCTGTTTTGCTTCCGAAGTAAATATGATCCCGGAGTTTGTTTTCTAATCAATCCTCCTATGGGACAAGTTCTAACGCTCCCTAGGAATGATATTTCCAAAGATGCCAAGTCCCAAATATTCAACGACTGGTACGGGATGGGATTTGATCATGCTACTAACACCCTGAAGATTCTTACTGTCGCCATGATTAATGCTAGGTTCCTGGCAGCCCAGGTTCTTGTATTGGGCACAAGCTCCTGGCGACACATTGCCCCTCCTCCTTGTTCATTGTCCGGTGGTGTTAATATGTATTCCGCAAATAGTGCATGTGTAAATGGGGACATGCATTGGTTGGTTTATGGTGATTTCAGGGGACGTCAAGGAACCTGTCATATACTTTCTTTCGACTTTGAGAAAGAACAGTTTTATTGGACTCCCCACCCCATCTTACAAAGCTCCGATGATGATAGGTACATCTTCTGGCATTTGCATTTGCTTACTTTTAGAGGGTCTCTGGCCATGGTGGATACTTCTTTATCACAAGGTACCATTACAAAGATTGATATATGGGTGTTGCAAGATCATCAGTGGGCAAAACAGTACGGCATAGACATCAACAATTTTGAATTGGTTAAGGAGTTTGGATGGTTGGTAGATGTTACTTGTGGCCAATGGGAGCATGGCATATATTTCAAAAATTTTGCCAAAATCCCCACCTTCTTTTTGGATCTAAGATGTTATTCCATGAATATCGTAACATGTGGTAGTGGGGAACGGACCAGAATTTTAACTTATACTGGAAGCTTGAAATCCTTGAAGAATTTCGTTGGAGCTGAAAACCTAAAGAGTTGTGGCAATTTGATTGAAGAAGAAGCACACGGATTTCATTTATCTAAGAGGCATGTGTTGCAAGGAGTCTCAGTTAGCTGAGTTTTTGGGCTACATTGCTTTAGGGTAATCCTCATTGGAGATGTCTCTGTGATCCTTCTATTTATTTATTAATTTCCGGTTGCTTGTATTTTCTTAGTCAGACCATGAATTTCTTGAAATTATTTTCCCAGCTACCTTTTTCTTTCAGTGGTTTATGAGTTAACTATTTTATGATGGATGCTCCTAACTAACAACTGATTGAATGTAAAGTAACATAAGGATGATTGCTGACCTGACAAATGAAGAACCTGATGAACTTTCTTCTGCTTATGCGGTTTTGGACTGATTTTAATTTCAAGAACATATTGTAAGTTGAATTTGAACAGTTACAAGTTTATATTTAGTACAACAACTAATGTTACAACAGAGTAAGTAATTAGAGATATTAGGCAATTCGTATTCCATGTTAAATGTATTCATTATGTGAATATAGTAGTGGGAAGTTCTAAAGAAGATAACTGAAACAGATATAACTGATTGCAGCCATTACTGAGATATAAAGACCTTTTATGGGAGGGCTTTGTATTAGGATGTTTTCACTATAAATACTAGGTCCCTGTACTCTCTTTGAGATCAGCTATTCAGTTCTTGCCCCATAGAAAGATAGCTAACAAAAGAGACGTGCAGAAGATTGGTATTTTGAGATGGCTTGATCAGTTTCATCAGGTACACATTAAGTTCTATTCATTGATATATTGTTTCCCTATATTTGCATATATTTGTGTGCTTGTGAGTGCAATAGATATGTTTATGTTTGTATGCAATTATT
>NC_020491.1:19233837-19236242 GCF_000184155.1 Fragaria vesca subsp. vesca
ACCTAGAGACTGTGAAACACAAGGAATGGACTAGAGCCAACAGGATGACTAAGCTCATTCTTAAGCAAACCATGACTGATGTGGTTAGGGGAAGTATTGCTGACAAGGATACATCCACTGAGTTTATGGCTGCTATTGCCTTGAAGTTCCGTGAGAATGAGAAGGCAGAAATTTCTCTTTTGCTGGATCAGTTGATGGGAGTCAAATATGATTCCTCTAAGAGTGTCCGTGAGCATATCATGAGGATCATTGACATCACCACTAGGCTTGGAGATCTGGAGATCCCTCTACCCTCTGAGTTTGTAGTGCATCAGTCCCTAAGAACCCTGCCTGCTTCTTTTGGTCAGCTTAAGACCACCTATTTTACTTAGAAGGATAAGTGGGATTTGAATGAGTTAATAGCGATATGTGTGCAAGAGGAGGATAGGATCAAGAGGGATGGGCAACTTGTTGTGAATCTGGTTTCAAAGTCAAAATGGAAGGGAAAAGGCAAAGTTGCTGAAGGAAAAAGTACTGCCTCCAGTGCAACTGGTTCTGGAGAAGGTACCAGTGGGACTAAGCCTTTCAAACTTGGCCCCAAGAAAGCTGTGATTACCAAGGGTAAGAAACCAGGAGTCTTCAAATGTTTTTTTTGTAAAAAGGAAGGACATATGAAGAAGAATTGCCAGGGATTCAAGGATTGGATGGCAAAGAAGGGTAAGTCACAGCTAAGTGTTTTCTCTATTGAGGTTAATTTAGTTGATTTATCTTCTAAATCTTGGTGGCTTGATACCGGCTCACCGATTCATATTACGAATTCATTGCAGGGATTTCTAAGCAAGAGAGCTCCAAGGAGAAATGAGGTGCAAGTGGCAGTTGGGAATGTCATGGGAGTGAGTGTGAAGGCTATAGGCACGGTCTGTTTAGTGCTAGGGTCTGGCACTTATCTTGATTTGAATAATGTTTACTATATTCCTTCTATGAAAAGGAATTTAATTTCGGTTTCTCAGTTAGTGAAACAAGGATGTACCTTTTTCATCGACTCTTATGGAATAAAAATCTCCCTTGATTCCCGTTATATTGGCTCAGCTTGTTTGTTGAATGATTATTGGTCTCTTGAATGTTCTTATCCTAAGGAAGTGTTGTTGATTGAGAATGCACAGAAAGATATAAGTAGAAAGAGAAAACACAGTGAGAATTCAGCTTATCTTTGGCATCTAAAGAAAGGTTGCAGAGAATGGTGAAAGAAAACTTGCTGCCAGAACTAGACTTTTCTGATTTTGATACTTGCATTGAATGTGTTAAGGGAAAAATGACCAAGTCTAGAAACAAGGATTCCAATAGAAGCTCTGAACCTTTGCAACTTATCCACACAGATATTTGTGGACCTTTTGCACACCAGACTATATGTGGTAATAAGTATTTTATTACTTTCATAGATGATTACACTCGGTATTGTACCTTGTTTCTCATCTCAGAAAAATTTCAAAGCTTGGAAAAATTTAAAATTTTTAAAACTGAAGCTGAAAAAGAGTTGGGAAAACAAGTTAAGGCAGTGAGGTCGGATAGAGGAGGGGAGTATTATGGTAGGTATACTGAAACCGGGCAGCATAAGGGTCCTTTTGCTTTGTACCTGCAGGAGCATGGGATTCAAGCTCAGTATACAACTCCAGGTTCACCTGAATCAAATGGGGTGTCGGAGAGGAAAAATAGAACTCTTCTCAACATGGTGAGGAGTATGATGTGCACCTCAGGTTTGCCAAGATTCCTATGGGGGGAGGCTCTTAAAACAGCAAATTACATTACAAATAGGACTCCGAGCAAAGCTGTGGCTAAAACTTCTTTTGAGTTATGGAAAAACAGAAAACCAAGTGTGAATCATGTGCATGTTTGGGGCTACAAGGCGGAACGTCCATACAATCCTAAAGAAGGGAAATTAGATCCAAAGACAATCTCAGCCCATTTTATCGGGTATCCAGAAAATTCCAGAGGCTATAGATTCTACTGCCCTACTCATTCCATGAGAATAATTGAGACCAACAAGGCTGTTTTCCTTGATGAGATCAATTATACTCACACATATGAGGACCTTGAGCTCGATTTCCAAGAGTTAACTGAAGATGAGCCTCAAAGTATGGTTGTTCCCATGAATTTTGAGGCTGCAGCTGGAAATGTTGGACAAACTCAGCTTGAAGTTGTTGCAGCAAATCAAAACGATGACTCTGAAAATTCAGAAGATGATCTGGAAGAAGTAGAGCAAGAACCTGAGCCCCAAAACTTGCAAGATGTGCAAGTTGATGCCGGAGCGCCTCCACAGCAACTTAGAAGGTCTGGAAGACACTACCAGAAGAAAGACTTTAGCCGACGAAAAAAAAAAACAGGACCGACGAAACAATTTTACGTCGGCTAAATTATATTTTCGTCGG
>NC_020491.1:19243807-19244683 GCF_000184155.1 Fragaria vesca subsp. vesca
GAGCGAAGCCGACAAAGAAGAAGAGAGGCCCCGTCACAGGGAAGGCTCTCGAGAAGATCGTGGGTACCGTGGGGAGGATCGTCATCAATACTGACGGGGATGGCCACATAGTATCGGGCGGGAAGTCGAGGACGTACTCCGGCCGCGTGGGAGCGCTCATTAGGGATAGAGTCCCTATGTTGTGGTCAGACTGGGGCGAGGTCCCGCAGGAGGTTAAGGACATGGTCCACAACGCGATGTCGGTGAGTTTACAAAATAATATTATGCATTACATTGTTGATTTCTCGAAAAACTAAACTAATAAACGGTTAAATACAGGTGTGGTTTGAGGTTCCCGAGCACCTTAAGGACAGCTGGGCCGACGTTGTGCATGGGGGAAGGTACGTTGGGAAGTTAATGAAAAACAAAATTGAATGTGATATTAATAATATTTCTAATATTTTTGTTGTGTCTGTAGGTACAAGGAGTGGAAGAACGAGTTGCGGACCCATTGGACTACGCACGGGAACGCACGTTCTGGTACCCCTGCTGAGTTCCAGTACAGGGAGTACGAGTGGCGTTGGCTTCTGACATCAGAATTCAACAACCCTCGTAAACAGGTATTTAAAAAATTAATTAGTTAATTTGTCATTAAGTACGTCCGTTTTTAAATATTTTACTAATAATTTATTTTTTCTTTGAAGGCCGTTTCCCGAGCGAACTCTCAGAACCGGCAACGCAACACAAGGAACCATCATGGCGGTTCTAGACCGTTCGCTGTCTTCATGGACGAGGCGGCCAGGGAACATCCAGAGGTCAACCCGTACGTCTATACGTACGAGAAGCATATCCTGACTCCCAGGAGGATATTGTAAGTCATTCTACGTTTTTAAATTT
>NC_020491.1:19244703-19269388 GCF_000184155.1 Fragaria vesca subsp. vesca
GCCGCCGCAACCTCCGCCGCAACCTCCGCAGCAACCCCCAGTAAGCGGATATTAATTTAGACGATTTAGATTTTATGTAGTTGATGAATTATATACTTTTATGTGCTTGTTGTTGGTTATATGGAATATGGAATTGTTTTGGTATATTTTGCAGCTTGCTTGGAATGGTAATTCAGAAATTTCGGGGTTTTTTTTTTTTACTGGAAAGGACTTATAGCCGACGAAAAAAGCTTTAATTCGTCGGCTAAAGTTTTTTTATTTTTTTTAAAATAACTTTTAGCCGACGAAATATGCTCTAATTCGTCGGATACCCATAGATCTTTTTTATTTTTTTATTACAAACTTTAGCCGACGAATATTTTAAAATATTCGTCGGGTTAAGTTTGGAAGATAACCGACGACAAAAATTTCGTCGGCTATAGTCCAGACTTTAGCCGACGAAATAATGTCGTCGGCTAAAGTCTGGACTATAGCCGACGACTTATACGTGTGTCATCGGCTAAAGTCACCACAGACGAGCTTTTCCCGACGAAATCTTAGCCGACGAAAGGTCGTCGGCTAAGATCTTAGCCGAAGAATTAAGCTGACAGGCCGACGAAAAATTTTCGTCGGCTAAAGTGCTTGTCCTGGTAGTGAGAGTTAGAAAGCCTGCCATTAACACACAGGAGTACATTGTGTACTTGCAAGAAGCTGAATTTGATTGGGGAGAAGAAGATGATCCTATAACTTTTAGTCAAGCTGTTGAAAGTGATCAAAGCTTGAAATGGACAGAAGCAATGGAAGCAGAGCTTAAGTCCATGTATGATAACAATGTATGGGAGTTGGTGGAGCCTACTGGGAGTCATAAACCGATTGGTTGTAAGTGGGTTTTCAAAACCAAAAAGTGTGCTGATGGATCAGTGGAGAGATTTAAAGCTAGACTAGTGGCAAAGGGGTTCACTCAGCAAGAAGGAATAGATTATAATGAAACCTTTTCACCAGTGTCTACCAAAGATGCTTTCTGAATCATAATGGCTCTAGTAGCTCATTATGATATGGAATTACATCAAATGGATGTTAAGACGGCATTCCTCAATGGAGATTTGCAGGAGGAGATTTATATGAAACAACCGGAAGTTTTCATAGAGGCTGGAAAGGAACACTTGGTGTGCAGATTGAATAAATCCATTTATGGATTGAAACAGGCATCCCGCCAATGGTACTTAAAGTTTGATGCAGTAGTTACCTCTTTTGGTTTTGTTGAAAATCTTGTTGATGAATGTGTATACATGAAAGTCAGTGGCAGAAATTGCATTTTTCTGGTGTTATACGTTGATGATATTTTGCTGGCAAGCACTGATAAAGGGTTATTGCAGCAGACAAAGAGTTTTCTTTCTGAAAATTTTGACATGAAGGATCTGGGAGATGCTTCATATGTTTTGGGGATTGAGATCAGCAGGGATAGATCTAGACATCTTCTAGGTTTGTCTCAGCAGGCCTACATTTCAAAAGTGTTGAAGAGGTTTGAAATGCATAATTGTTCACCTGGATCAGCACCTATGTCTAAAGGTGACAGGTTGAACAAAAATCAGTGTCCCAAGAATGAGTTAGAGAAGCAACACATGAAGAACAAACCTTATTCCAGGTTGGTGGGAAGCTTAATGTATGCACAAGTGTGCACTAGGCCGGATTTAGCTTATGCAGTGGATATGTTGGCGAGATTTCAATCGAATCCAGGACATGAGCACTGGATTGCTGGAAAGAAAGTGCTGAGATATCTTCAGAAAACCAAGGGTTATAGTTTGGTGTATAGAAGAGTCAAGATCGAATCTTGAAGTAGAAGGTTATTCTGATGCTGATTTTGCTAGACAGTTTCCATTTTCATCAAAATCGACATCAGGCTATATTTTTATGTTAGCTGGGGTGCTATAGCTTGGAAGAGTGTAAAACAAACCCAGATTGCAATCTCTACTATGATGGCAGAGTTGATTGCTGTTTATGAGGCTACATGTGAAGGATTATGGCTGAAAAATTTTCTCACACCAACCAAGATGGTTGATAGCATCATTTCAAGGCCTTTGAAGATTCATTGTGACAACTCTGCAACAGTTTATTTTGCAAAGAAAAACAAGAGGTCTACCAACTCCAAGCACATTGACTTGAAGTATTATAGTGTCCAAGAGAGAGTAAAGCGTAGTGAGTTGATTATTGCTAAAGTCAATAGCTTGAACCAATTAGCAGATCCTTTCATTAAGCCATTAACCATTACATCTTTTCAAAAGCATATTGAGAACTTAGGCATTTTGCCTAATCTAGATGACTGAGTTTAGTGGGAGTTTGATTGCTAGGTTCAGTGGGAGTTAGTGTTCATTCATTAAAGCCGGAAATTTTGTTTCATTTAAGTTTCAGAATTTTTCTTTTTGGTTATATTTTTGAGATCTCATTGAGCTATGAATTTTATGAATTGATTTACAATAAAATTCATCTTTTACTGGATTGAAATTGTTTATCTTTTATTATTCAAGTACTTGAATAAATTATTTATTTGATTCTTATAAATAACTGTTTCATAGTAGTATACATTTCAGTCTATGAGTTGTTTTTGAATCATTTTATTTTCATTCCAGACTTGATCTGGATAACACATTCAGAATAGTTGCAGGCGCAGCTATGTGTTGAGGTTCAGGCATATGGAACCATTAAGAGGACCATATACAGGTGTTTTTGGAAGGTTGTTAAACCTGCATTGTATATATTAAGTGATATCTTATGTCTCATGTAGCTCATGGTTGTGATGTTTTGTAATTGTAGAGTAGTTGTGCTTTCAAGTGCAACCTTTTCTACAGTTCTACATCATGATTATGGATTGACAGAGATATGATTAGAAACTTGAATGCTTTTATCTCAGGTGCACACTTTGGATTAATTACTATGTCTGAAGCTACATTATTCTTGTTGTATAAACCTGTAAATGTTCAAGTGGGAGATTGTAAGTTGAATTTGAACAGTTACAAGTTTATATTTAGTACAACAACTAATGTTACAACAGAGTAAGTAATTAGAGATATTAGGCAATTCGTATTCCATGTTAAATGTATTCATTATGTGAATATAGTAGTGGGAAGTTCTAAAGAAGATAACTGAAACAGATATAAGTGATTGCAGCCATTATTGAGATATAAAGACCTTTTATGGGAGGGCTTTGTATTAGGATGTTTTCACTATAAATACTAGGTCCCTGTACTCTCTTTGAGATCAGCTATTCAGTTCTTGCCCCATAGAAAGATAGCTAACAAAAGAGACGTGCAGAAGATTGGTATTTTGAGATGGCTTGATCAGTTTCATCAGGTACACATTAAGTTCTATTCATTGATATATTGTTTCCCTATATTTGCATATATTTGTGTGCTTGTGAGTGCAATAGATGTGTTTATGTTTGTATGCAATTATTTGAGTGTTTCAGATTTACGCTTTCACATATTTTATTTTATTTAATATTTTTTCTTCTTCTGGTCCTTTTTTTGTTGGCAAAGTCTTCTGGTCCTCTGAACACTTGATGACTTGAGTCCAGGCTACTGCATATAATGGCTATTTTCTTGAGGCTGTGGGGCATTCAGAATGATACAGAGACTCCAACTCTTCCTCATGAGTCATGTCTTTGTTTGATTGTGAGGCAAGTTCAGTTCTACTCGTTTTAATCTTTCCACTTTTACCTGTTCAATTTATGTCATTGTAACCCATTCAACAATTTTAAGATTTTGCTTTTGTTGCTTGTTTTCTTCCTTGTGGGAAGTA
The DNA here is from genome assembly GCF_000184155.1 of Fragaria vesca subsp. vesca. NCBI lineage: Eukaryota > Viridiplantae > Streptophyta > Magnoliopsida > Rosales > Rosaceae > Fragaria > Fragaria vesca. Next base: position 19,248,478 of record NC_020491.1, read on the forward strand.
ATGATTTTGCTGTGGGAAAATCGAAATATCTAGATTCTGAGTTCACCGACGGTGATAACCATGCCATCATCTGGAATTGGTTCGAGTGTGAAGCTTATTATTTACTGTTAGTTGCATTTGTTGACTTCCTGAACTATTCAGTTGATGAACATTACAACATAAATACTCATCATGATCTTTTGCCTAAATAATATTGGGTCACTGCAATAGAGATGTCCGGAAATACCAGTTTCATATCAATCAATAATTGGGTCAGTTTGTAGGGAGTTCAACATCTCTTTTGCACACAGAGGTACTATCTTGGAATAAAGTCTAAATTTATTATGTTAGAGTTGCTGAGATAGCAGAACTAGGACTGGTACCACATTTCATCACACTCAGGTATTGTTGGTGATGACACAAGAAGTGTCACTGTGCCAGACTCATGCTTTTTGTAAGGATGTACCTTGTTGATCTATATAACTCGATTTGTCATTGTGAATCTAACCTTGTCGTCCCGTCTTTAATGATATTCTGAGGCAAGCAATCTTCTGCTAGTCCGTGTACACTCTCCAAGTTGTGACACATGGGTTCTTCTACTTTTTCTGGTTCTGTATGCCTAACTTTAATTGCTTCCAGTGCTTCTAGATTAGTTGCTTGCCTGTTTTTGTGTGTGTGGCGTTGTTGGGGAATGAAGGGTACAAGCTACAATCTGATGGTACAAGCTACAATCTGATGGTACAATTCAAGCTACAATCTCTCGGGTTGTATGGAATACTGTCATTACTTTGGTTCTGATGGTACAGTTTTCATAGAAGTCAAAAGAAAAAAGATCCTTCTTTATTGCATCTCAGTCACATGATTTACATTCGTAGAGCTTGAATTGGCAGTTTCAGTAGATGAAAAGAAATCCTTTGGAAATGATATTATGTTACTCTCTTTTGTTTTGCCCAACTGTTAAAGAATACTAACAAATGGTCTTATTGCTTCTCTGTGTTTCTTTATATGTTTTGCCTCAGGTACAGGCCGCTGTTGCTGCAACAGACCAGCGAAAATGGTGGGAAAGAAGTGTTTCTATAAGTGCTTTTGGTCAAGCTGGAGATAAATTAGTTTGTGGTAGAATTCTACCCAAGTCAGTGTCTCTGGAGTTTGGGCAATGGAGTAACTCTATGCATTAGTGATTTTGTTTGGAAGGCCTTGGGCTTTTATGCCAAAAGTTGTGGATGCTTCTTTCACAATGATCAGGATTTGGCAATGCCATGGTAGACGTGAAGAGAGAGTTGGACCAATTTGATGATTCGGTCATATCGACAGCCTAATTTTTAAAAATGCTAGATGCAAGGTAAAGGACTTGGTGCTATTTGCTTTTTCATCGTCTGTTATCCCTTTATTTTCCGGAAATTTTCATACCAGATGGTCGATATTTGTTCTTATTTTGGATTATTTGGTTATACACGTGTTTTTCAGTGATTTCAAGAAACTGATGTCATTAAATCTGCTACTGAAGCTTTCAAGTGGCCAGACTGAAGAAGCATAGTGTAGAGAGAAGTTGTAGTCGCTCTTCCCTAAAATCCTGAAGAAAGATTGAGGTTAAATCTCATTGTTTGCACACCAGGCGATTGCAAAGGATATGATCGAGATACATTCAAATGTTAATGGTCTGGGACATATTGCCTCTGGAGGATATCCCAAATTAAGTTGGAATATGGCCTGCTGGTATCTTATCTCTCTCTTTCTACATTTTGCATAAGTTCTTTAGATATCAGAGCTGTCAACATATTGGTTCTCTAGGGTTTCGTTTCAGTGAATTGTTAAATCGGTGCCCAGCTAGAGAATTTGGGAATTGGGTCTAATTAGAAGACCTTACTATTGTTGCCAGATTTATCATTCTGTGATATATAATTGATAGTTTGATTCAAAGCATTACTGATCTTTGAAGCCGGGAAATAAAATTTGGGATCTTCAGTTTTGTTTAGATTGGTAGATAATAACCAAAGTCTGCTGTGATTATGTGCTGGGTATAAGTAGATATGAACTTGAAAATGATGGGATTGGTTCTTGTTTGTTTCTAATAATTGTGTATGTATAGGCGTCAAAGCTGTAGAGTTTTGTATAATAAAAGGGTAGAAATGCCACAATTTTATTTGTTTGTTGATCAAATCAACTGCTAGACTTCTTGATGAACCTAACTAGTATGATAATCAAAACAAATCATCGTACTATAGTTTGTATCATGTCTATATATGTCTATGTAGTATGTATAAACTGATCACACACACAGTGGATCAAGTTGCAGACTTCATAATTTCTATAGATGAAGTTTTAAGTGGGCGAGCCATTGCGTAATAGTTTCATAAGCTTGACTTGGAATCAGGACACTCTTTGGGATCTTAGTTGCGAGCTAGCATATTTCACTTGTTGTAGTCACATTCATCTTTTGCAATACTACGAGTACCTCTGTCACATACATTTACATTTGTTGTTTGAAATTATAAAACTGGACTGAGCATTTGCTGAAAATTTGTCACTTATGTGACTATATGTTTATATTTACCAAGAGGAGTTTTTGGTGAATATGCAAAATGATTGTCAAACTGAGTTTTAGTCTTGAACAAATAAAACATTCAGTATGAAGGCTATAGTTTCAGAAAAGCATGTTGAACTATTGTCTGATCATAATCATGTCAAAACAAATCCTTGTGAATGTTCTTGTGACTGCAGTTTCAAGGTTTGGTTGGAAAAGGAAACGTATTTTTCTTCAAGATATGATGAAGGGATATCCGCCTCAATTATGGGGTAGGGCAGTAGGGCTTTCTCTCTGTCTTTTTCTCTGTGACTGGTTATTGTTAGGGTTTTTATAATATTATGGAGTGAAGATGGGCATTGGGTATTGGTCAGTGGGTGCTTTGCTAATTAAGGGGAGACGGTCCTTTACTTTTAGTATCTGCCAAACGCAATGCTAATACAGCTGCATACCTTACGGCTGTCAACTCTAGAAATCTTACGTAAGAGTCCTTTTACTTTTCTGCACCCCCTTTCTCCATACTCTGCTATTGCAGTTGATTTAGCTCATATATAATTTTTTTTTTGTTCTTAATAAAGTCTGACAGTTCAATTCAAAAGAAAAAACAATGTTGAATGTGATTTGACTCGCATTATGGATACATATGCTTTGTGATTGGCACAGAGAAATAAAGAGATGAGTAAATGTCATTAGACTTTCGCCTTAACAAAACTTTACATAGAAATTTTGTTGACAAAACAGAAAGAACGAATGCAACAACGAGAGGCCGAGAGGGGAAACTTACGTTACACTCGTTTCCCACATACATCGCCTCACTAGCTAGCTTTACTTATCCAATTGTTTAAATATGGTGAATTGTATTTATCCAATTGTTCGCCTCGACAAAACTTAGATCCCACACCAAATCACCAATGTATCAAAAAACAAAACAAAATGAACAAATCCCACTGTGGCAACACTTATTCCCACATACATCACCTCACTATAGCTACTAAGTAAAGCAGTTGGTTTTATACAAAAAAAAAAAAAAAAAGCAGTTGGTTAAATATGGTGATAATGGTCCGCGGTCGATCCATAAGCCCTTTCCTCAGGGAGGAAAGGAGGAGAATGGAGTTGACGCAGGTGGTGAAGTGTGGGAAGGAGACGGCGGCGTTGGAGCAGACGACGGGGTAGTCGAGAGATGAGGAGGAGGTGGAGTCTGGGACGGAGATGGCGGCGTTGGAGCAGACGACCGAGTCCAGAGAGCAGACAACGGAGTCCAGAGATGAGGAGGAGGTGGAGTCTGGGAAGGAGACAGCGGCGTTGGAGCAGACGACGGAGTCGAGAGATGAGGAGGAGGTGGAGTATGGGAAGGAGACGGCAGCGTTGGAGCAGACGACGGAGTCGAGAGATGAGGAGGAGGTGGAGTCTGGGAAGGAGACGGCGGCGTTGGAGCAGACGACGGAGGCGGCGGCGGCGGAAGAGATGGAGATATGGCTGTTGGCACCGGTGAAGGTGTAGGGATGAGAGTGATGAAGACTTGGAAGTGTACATGGGTGGAGGTGAAAGGAATGGGGACGGTGGTGAACTGGACTAACGCGGAGGAGTAAGGAGTGAAGGACATGGTGGTCGTCGAGATCTGCGGAGGCAAAACGAGCGCCGCCACAACCACAAAGAGCGCCACCAAAGCGCGTGCAGGAAAAGCCATAACACTCAACTTTGTTCTTTTGGTTTCTTCAAGGAGTATTAGAAATATTGCTGAGAAAGGCTTGTAATGACTCCCTTGTAATGACTCCTATTTATAGGGCAATCAGATTTTAGAAGAAGAAACAAAAAAGTTGGAGTTGGTACGGAGAGCAATCTGAAGAAGGAACAAAAAAGTTGGAGTTGGTACGTAGTTCGGTAGTTCAGTCTGGTCAAATGTGAGCTAGAACTAGCTAGGACACCATGCACTAGGAATCTGAACTACCTTGTACATGATCACTGGCCAAGGTAGTCTAGGACCAAGTCGTACCATTTCTATATAATTATGGTTATCAAGAATGATTATAGAGGAAAGGTCCTGTCTGAATGATTATAGAGGAAAGGTCCCCTTGTTGTCTGAATGATTATAGAGGAAATTAAGGTCCTCTTATTGTCTGAACGATTATAGGGAGGAAAGGTGCTCTTGTTGTATGAACTTATGAAGACTTACACGAGTGGACATGGCTGTAATGGATAGTTTCCAAAACCAATACAATAAAAACAAAACTTTAAGTTGAGTATTACCGAGAAATATTACTTAAATCATATGAAAATTTTGATAGTTCAAAAAAAAAGAAATCTTAATGGATATATCAAGATAATATCGAATATTGATGAAAATTTTACTAAATTTTATCTAAAAGTTGTATATTCGACCAAAAATAGACTAAATATAAAATATCGGAAAGATATGAAAATTACTATCGGTAATTGTAATAAATGGAAATTTCGAGAAAATATCGAGGATATTTTGGATATTTTACTCTTGACCTAAACAGTAAATACAACATACATTATTACTTAATTTCCAACCATATGTTATACGACGAAATGTTTTTGTCATGACTTATATATGATAAAGTCTGAACATAACGTTTGTATTTGTATTAGACGTGCAAAAACATTTCAGTACATGATCGATTATGTTTGATCACTGTATTCAATATATTGGTGTGTACCTCTTGTTTTAGGTTCGATAGTCAGCTAAAAGGGTTGAGGTTTAAACAAAAGTTCTAGAAACATGCAAGTACTCAATCACGACACACCTAGTTAAGAAACAACGTTGTTAGCATTAAGCTAGCTTGGCGGTGCTCAAGCCTCAAAAACAACCATACATATGCTATTATTTTTCTTTTGTAAATGTATTTTATCTTTTGTGAAACCACTACATCCATCTCCCGTAACTTTGTCCTTCTAGTCTTCTTGTACATATTAATTTGGAAGGAAACTTTCACTTGATTAAATGTTGGAAGAAACGATTAATTAGTTGATTGCTACTGATTCTAGTGTATGTTTGTAGGGTTAATATGGGGTTTTTGTGTAATATGCGTGCTATGTTTTCAATGATTTTATTTTGTCATTCAGTCATTGGCTCATTGCAGCTTAGTCGTTAAGCGGTTGTATATTAACTTCATAAACTATGTGGAATTAGGAGCAATTGCGAAGTTAGACTTGGAAATATAGTGCGAATATGGGACTTTGTATAGTTAGATTGATTTATAGGGTCCGACCTGATATTTGGAGACCCCCAATGAGTTTGAAAAATGATGCCCACACTCTTTCCTTTCCGGATCAATACACTCCTCGCATTTTCTACATAGAAAATGTGAGGAGTGTATACACACTGGGCTTTCGTCTTGGTTTTCTCATTGTAATAATATCCTGGCAAACACAACATATCCAAAACAACCCAAAAGAAAATGTAACATTTCGTAGTCATTCATTATATGGTAAGTCCTCAAATCATAGGTTTTAAAACTCACTGACGCATTCATTGAACACATAAAGTGCAATATAAAGCAATAAGAAAATGAGTGTGACCATTAGGACCTCCAAATTTGCTCACTTGACGTCACTCTGTGGTGAATTATCAAATGACATATATATCCTCTTACATAATGACTATTAAGGACAACAATTATATAAAAAGAAATATTACATTTATTCTCTCTAGACTTTCCAATTTAATAATAATACATTGCATTTTATTAATTTCCTTATTGATATTCATTTTCTAATTTTACTAATTAAATACTTATTAGAGCATATATATATATATATATATATATATATATATTAAAAAAGTGTGATCTATTAATTAAAACCTGAAATAATAGAAAATGTCCATTTAGTATTAACTCTAAAGGCTTAGAGGAATTTAGCAAACTCTCTATTTTAGCTTTTAGCTATTTTAGATAGCATGTTTAGCTTTTTTTTGACATTTTCGTAGCTCCAGCTGACTGGCCAAAATTTCACTATTATGACTTTTAGCTATCTCGGTAGCTAAATATAGAGTGCGAGATGACTCAGATGAGACTAACTATAATTTAATACATTCCTTGTAAGATATTTTACGTGATATATAAATATATTTAAACTATTTAATCTTTATTTGAAGAATAATGTTGATGTAATGCTAGAGAGCATTGATGCAACCGCATTTCTAAAATGGCTAGCCAAAATAACATTTTAGCTAATTTGATTAAAATTTAACTCAAAAATGGCTAGCATTGCTACAGATATTTTTATTACTCATCCCAATGAAAATCTCTTTCCCGTGCCCATTTGAACAAATCTTAAGAAAAGACAATATAGATGCATGTAGAAAAAAATAGTCTATGTAAAATAGTATATTTTAATTAGTATATGTAATACCCTAGATTTTCATATCAATTTTCCTTGTATTATTTCTTTATTTAATGAATGATTATTTATGGAAATTCTTTGGTTTATACGAAGTAGAAGTTTCGGGAGTTTATTTAAGGTGCTTTGACTTTTAAGAGGCCAAAAATTGACTTTATTTTCTGTAAGTTATCTTCGAAAACTTCCTTCATGAAAGTTGTAGAGTTTGTCGATACGAATTCGTAGACATGTGGCATGCCTGAAACGGATGTCGGATGAAGAAGTTATGGTCAGAGGAAGTTAGTTTCCGGGTTTGGAAAGAGTATAAGTAGATGTGTGGGAAATATTTTTGGAAAACCTATAACTGCAGCAGCAGCCAGCTCTCAGTCTCTCTCTCTTCTCTCCCGACCCTCCCACACCCTCTTCCTTCTCCGGTCATTTTCTTCCTCATCCGGCCACCATTTTGGACGCCGCCGGTTCCGTTGGATCCGTACCAACGTCCTCTTCATTTCTGGAGCAGTCTCGCCCGCTGTCCGGCCGCCTAGAAGCCGCCACGAAGCGGCGGAGCTGCTGCTGTTGTGACACCTGAAAAATTTGACCAGCTTAATTCGAGGTCGTTCGATAAATAAATTATTGACCTTGGTGATTTTAAAATATGTTTGAGGAGATTTTCAGAAATTTTACAAGGTCGAGATCCTTGATTAAGGAGTTAGATAGTAATCTACATGACAAAACGAGTTCGTGGGAAAGTTCAGAAATTATTCAGAATCTCGAGGTATTTTCTATAATTTTTGGAGATTTTGAGAATATAGAAAATTGGTTTAGAAAATTATGAAATTTAATTGGTGAGATTTGGGACGTCCATTGTAAGTCGGTTGATTACAATATAATAGAAGTGGGAAAATGCCGTCTCAACCTAGAATGCTCGAGAGAGAGAGAGCCTGAGAATGTGAGTGAGAAGAGAGAAGAGAGACTCTGAACCGACAAAGGGCCGGTGACCTGACTTGGCCCTATCTCCGTCGTCCCGCCATCAGTCGATGACTCACCGGCATCCATCGATCCTCTCATCGCCGCCGGCACGTTGGTGGTGGTAGCTAATTTAATTGACGACTAAGGAAGGAGATTCGATGAGCAACAGTTCTGCATTCTTGACCGTTTCCGGCGACTCTGGTGGCGGTTTGAGCTGCATGTGCGAATTTTCTAGCATCTATTCGGCTGTTTTCGGAGCTGCTTGAGTGCTTCTGGGTTCTTCGGCAACGCTTGAGGTGAGGACCTCATTTCCCCTTCGTTCTAATATTCACGCTGGTATAGTTGGATTCTATTGGTTTTGATGATTTGTAATTTCGAATTTTGGTGCTTTCGGATTCGACGGAGCTACGGATGGTGACGAGTGCTCTATGCTTCTGAGTTCTGTCATCCTACAACGTAGATTGATCATTGGAAAAGCTTGATTCTATGGAAGGGGAGAACTCGGTACGTTTTGCCAAAGCTCTGCCACTGTTCATGGTGGTGATCTTGGCCTCACTTGGGTTAGTTTGCGTTCCTGATTTGAATAAGAGACCATATATATTAATATTCAATTGTTCTCGAAGTGCAGAAGCTGGTTCAATTGTGAACTTTGAATTGGCAAAACGAAGTGCAGAAGCTGGTTCATTAATATTCAATTGAGAGAAGAATTGGAAAATGAAGTTTGTAAACGTGAAAGCAAAGTCTGGAAGTATAATTGTGAATCTTAAATTGTTGGATCAATTTAGATGAATAAGGATTGGGTGCCCTTAGTAGTTTTGGGCAAACCTAATATAAAGTAGGATCATGGTTGGTCAAGTCTTGGTGGTCAAACAATTAAGTATTGATTATTTTGTTAAGTCGAAGGGAAAGTTATTAATGATAAATATGTCGGAATTCAGGACTCTAGTTACCCGAGGAGCAGAATGCTCGTGAGTCTCGGAGTTCGTAAGGAAAGCCTCGGATTCCAGGTAGGGGACCCGGAACTCTCTTGATTAGTGATCTTATTGTTTTATAAAAATGTTAAATGCATATATGAGAAATTGCATGATGTGGTTATCATAAAAATGGTAACCGGTTTTATGAGATTTGATGGCTTGAGAGTGAGAGGAGCATAGTGACTTCCTTGGGCTTCAATTCCCTAAACCTCCGGAGGGGCTGTATGGACTGAGGAGTGTCTAACATGCTTTGAGGTGTGGCACTTCCTCTAGGCGATATAGCGTAAGTGGACACTCTCGCTACACTTACATGTTATACACATATATAGTAAGGTAAGTTGGATAGTGGGTCCAGAGGAGGACCGGCCATCAGGTACAGATCTGTGGCGCCACATTTATTTGGAAATGAAATATTCTTTTCAAGTGTTTGTCGTTCATTATAAATTTGTTTTTAAGCATGTTTTGATACTGGGCCCTATGAAACTATTTCTTTATCCGTTTTCAAGAGTTCCTTGAGCAGCGAGGACGAAAGCTCACCCCTACAACAGTTTGTGGATACATGTACTGTGCACTGGGACGAGATAATAGCAAGGAGTTGGGGTGTGCATGTTTGGGATTGGTAATTTGTTTTTTGTGCCTACATGTTTAATTTTAGACTCGAGTTACATGTTTAAAATCTATTATGTTGGCCTTGTTATAATCTCATCCGTGATTCTATTCATGAAGTTTGTTAATTACTGGCCATTCTTTATATCAAGTTTTACGCGAACAGAAGAGTCAAATCCTGATATGATTTTGTCTTGTGAGACTCTCATTGCAGTTTGTATTCCTTTGAGTTCATTAATTTGTAACGTCCATTGTATCAGGTTCTAGACAAATTACTTTACCTTTAGCAAATTAAATAAAGATTTTACACGTCAAAATATTTTTACGCTTCTGTTGTGTTTTTCTTAAATGTTTTCTTTTATTAATTGCCTTGTGTTTCTCCTTTTGAGACTCGCGGCACTGTAACGTGCCTAAACTGTAGAGGTGCAGTTTGGGGCGTGACAGCTGTCCCGCCGGAAAGCCGGCGATTTCGACGCCGATTCCGGCCAAGGTTAGGTGAGTCTTGCTCCCCTCTCTCTTCTAGGGATGTTCATGCCTCTTTAGTGACCTAGAAATCAAGGTTGGGTGTCGGATTTGCAGGTTTTGGGGTTTGATTTTGGCTGCTGTTTTGGGGTTTGATTTTGGCTTGGTTGGGTTAGAGTTTAGGTTTTGAAGAGTTGAGGCAGCTCTATTGTGTCGTTGAGTTCAACGACTTTGGGAAGTTGTCCTCCCTTGAGCTAAGGGTTACTTTAAGGGTATTGTGTTATCCTTTACTACTTTGGTTTCTAAGGTTTTTAATTGTTTGATTTTAGGCGATTTGTGATTTTGTGATTGGCTTGCCTTCGTTAGGTTGGGGGTTTTGCAGCAGGATATCTAGGTGAGTAAATCTCACCAAGGTTCATTTTTGAACCTATTGTTATTATGGTCATATGATAATAATGATGATGATGTTGGATTTAAAAATATGCTTTTAATTATTTTAAAAATATATGAGCTTGATCGTCAACGACTCATATGTAAGATAAAACAAGTTTTCTTTAAATGCTATTTTGAGATTCATGTGATCATAATTTTATTGATTATTGATAGATTATTCTTTTGGAATATCTATAATTTGTTCATGTAAATATATCCATGTGGGAGGATATAAAATAATGATGTGATATTGTGTTGTTGTGAATAATGATGTGATATTATGTTGTTGAGTATAATGATGTGATATTGTGTTGTTGAGGATAATGTTGTGATATTATGATTGTTGGATAAATAGCCAAACCGGGTTCCAAGCCTTTAATTGGGTGATTGGTTGCGGTTAAGATGCTATTTATCACTTTTGTGTTGATTATTAGACAGTCAAACCGGGTTCCAAGCCTTTAGCCGGGTGATTGGTTACCATTAGGAATAGAGCTCTAGTCCGTCTGTCAGTGTAGGTCATGGGAGATACTGTATGGTATCTGGGACCAATAGGTACACATAGTGTTGTTGTAGGTCATGAGGGGTATTTTATTAAATATCTGGGACTCATGGGTACATTTCTTGAGTAATGTGTTGGATGTGTGGTTTTTAATTAGGGCAAATGTTATAAATGGTCCCCGTGATTTGGGGTCATAATTATGTTTGTCCTCGTGGTTTAAAAATGTCTAATTTTAGTCCTTATGTTTTATATATGAAGTAATTTTGGGCCAGCTATAACATTCTGGCTAACACCGTTTGTGAATTCTCACATGCTCGTCACATGAAGGGGTGATTTTGTCTTTCTCTTTTAACCCACAATCACTTATTCATCATTAATTACAATTCCATGTACCAATTTCATCCCTTTTACTATGTTCTCAAGAACACAAACAAGAATCGCAAGATTAGTGTTTGTCATGAAATGGAATCCGCAGAGATTTTTCCCGTACGTTAAGATGGGTTTTAATTGGACATTCTTGGTTGGCATCATTGGAGTTCTAATCTTCAACCATCATGGCAAAGTATTGCTGGTAGATGAATTCCAAGGTGAAACGTTAAGGCCTTAAATTGATTCCTGCAAAACTTTATTTATCAACTAAAATTTTGACCTCAAAGAGAAGAATCACCACATCTTCATGAAAATTGCTTCTTGATTTACTTCTTTATATTTGCTTGGTATGTGACTGTATTCTAACCTACCTAGGTCATCTCCTTCACAAGTCATCTGACCAAGAACATTGGCAATAGAAGTTGGTTCTTTTGACCTTCCTTTGAGAAGATAAACAATTAGCGTCGTCCTAGACAAGTCGTTAAAAAGGAATAAGTGATTGTGATTAAAGGCAAAAGACTAAATTTCTAACCATGTTAACCTGGGTTATCTCGTCTATGAGAACATAGCAATGGAGGAATTGATTGTTATTGAACACGTTGCAGTTAGCAAGAAAAAAGGGATGACCGAGGTTTGAAGATAAAAGACGAAACTATCCCATCATATGACGAACATATGAGAACTTCATTGACGATGTTAAACTGAATGTTATAACATGACCAAAATTAGTTGATATAACAAACACGAGGACCAAAATTAGATATGTTTAAACCACAGAGACAAACGTAGTCATGGCCCCAAACCACGGGGACCATTTATAACGTTTGCCCTTTTAATTATTGATCCAATCTCTCTTGTGGAATATTGGATGTGATAAATGTTGTGTTATTTTTGAGTTTACTCATACGAGCATTTTAGCTTACCGGGTTTGTTGTTTACAACCCGGTGCACCAATTCTTGGTGTAAGGGTTAGACCTACAGGTGAGGATCAACAAGGTTGAGGTGGAGGCTTAGTGGCAGGGTTTTTTGTTGGGTTTTGGTTGTTCATTGTATATATTTTTTATATATATATATACATTGGGATAGACAATATTAAACTCATGTGAGCGTTTCATTTCTTGACTCTCAAGTTTATGTAAACAAGGAAATGTAATATTTAACTCAATTTGGAGTTGTGTGTAAATTTACTTTCCGCATTGAGTTAATTTCTCCTTGAATTTTGTTGAAACAGGTTTTGGGATTATAGTATTTTAAGTTATATCATGTCAAAATTTTTGAAAATTTCCTTTCAAAAATTGGGGCGTGACAGTATATGTAAAACATAAGTTTGGCTTGTCTGCTTGGACAAGTTGTGCTTGGATCTCCTTGTACTTCATTGCCAAGAAGCCACATCATCTGAAACTTATCCAATGGACAACAATAAAAGATTGCAAAATACAACTTTTAAGCAGCCACACCTATTCATGTCAACTGCAGTCTTCAAACAAACAAACAAACAACCAGTTCTCTTATCTTCCAAATTCAATTCACGTCGACTACAATCGATATGTTCTCTTGTGGCTCGCCAACTAATCTGGGTCTCAATTTCATGAAATTCCAGTACACAGACCCAAAATTTACTTATTTAGGACTGATTTTTGGGCAATTATCTAATCCAGATTTGGTTCAAAATCACAAATCTCCAATCCCAGGATGGTAATCAACTAAAAATCTTATTGGGTCTGCTTCGAATCTTTCGAATTCAGTGACTATTTTCAATGGCGTTTCTCGGCCGGCTAGATTATCAAAGAGGATAAATTTTTATTGTTATAAGCATAAGAAAGAGCCCAGAAACATTGTATGCCGTCTCCCAAACTTAAGAAGCAATGAAGGACTAGATTTGACTTGTGTTGTGGAAGGCATGGAGGACAGAGACTCATAGAGAGGTCTTGCGTTGTAGAAGGCACGGAGGACAGAGAGGAGACTCAGGCCTCAGGAGAGATCGATACATATGTTGTAGGTGGTCTAAAATTGCCTCTAAAATTTGTGTTGGGAGACTTTTAACTTTTGGCCCTTGGATTGATTTTTAATGACGTGGCAGTTTGGTGTTGAAATCCAAGCAGATCTAAGTAAGGCTTGTCCAAGCAGAGAAGCCAAGTCCATAAAAAATACTAGATAGTTCATGTAAGAACTTTTTTTTTTACGATTAACAGAAATCAATTTTTGAGCCGCAATTACCCTTTTTTTTTTTTTTTAAGATAAAAGTATTCTTCATTATTCAAATTAACGTTTCTCTAAAATTGATGTCATTGAAAATTCGTTCTTAAAATATGATAAAAAAAATAAAGATCTAATTAGTGACATTTATGCAAAAAATTCAAGAAATGGAGGTTTGCGTGAAAAAAACATAAAGCGTGAAGGTCGGGAATGGATGTTTGCATGCAAAAGAAAAAAAAATCAAAGAGGTCCAATGAGTGAATAAGAGATGTAATGAGTCATATATTGAAATATATGTGAATTACATAAACAATGCTATTTTAGGAATTTGAAATGAGGTTTAGTGAGAAAATGGTTGTATTTAAAAGTAAAAAGGAGGTGTAGAGAAAATAAGAGGTATACTGAACAAATTTAGAGGTCCCAATAGCCGCATTATAAGAAAATGTACATGATAGACCCGAATCTAGGGACGAAGGGAGGATCCTATGACTTATTCGGGTGCACACATTAAGATCACGACTTACAGGTTTTCCTTGATTTTTTTCTTCGCTCATAAATGCCGGGAAAATGTGGGAAGGCTATTAAATTTTCTATGAGAGGAACCTGAAAGAGATGAAAGTAGAAGGTTAAAAAATGACATACCTTTGGTTGGTTTATCAACATCCATGTTCATAGTTTCAGACCCTTAAAACCTCTAACATTTCAAATTTCAATTTTCAAATTCAGGGGTGAAATAGGCTAAAATTTAACAGGGTTCGGCCTAATGTAGGATGTTTGAATAATACGGACCCACTATAATATCCACCAAATAATGGAGTTAGAACATCTTCATTGGAGATGCCAAATTTTTTTGTCAAAATCAAAATTTGACATGTGACAAGGCAAAAATAATATTTGGTAATTTGGCTAATCCCATCTCCAATGGAGATGTCAAATTTGAATATTTACCATGCATTAAACAAGCATTTAAATTTTTTTTTCTTTCTGTGTACGACCTATTGACTTTGCGGTATATTCATATAGATTAGATTTTGTTTTTTTTTTTAAAATGAAATAAAAATAAAAATAAAAATGGATGACCTGGCATGTCGGTCCACGTGTCCAAAAAAGGCAATATTTTTTGATACGCCACATGGTGTGTAAGATACGTGTCGGGCGTGTTCGACTTTCCGTGCAACATAGCTGAATACGCATTCACATGCCCAGATATCTACAACAGGAATGTCTTGAATGCCATCCAACTAATATTCGGGAATCTAATACAACAAACATCCAGAAATGCACTTGAGATTTTGCGACGGATCCACTAGAAGAGACCACATAGGCCGTGCCACATCAAACCCACTTAGTTTTATGTCCAATTTCTCAGCATCGATGAGCATGTTTTCCGGTCTGACATCACCATGGAGGAGATTATATTTGTGGTAGTGACCAAATCCTGAAATTATTTGGAGCAACATAGTTCTTGCTGTTTCTAGAGGAACTCTTTGATGGGTTTGTAAAAAATCCTCTAAATATCATCGAAGAAAATGTCTCAAGAATGACAAGGGAACTAAGACCCCCTTAGAGGTCATTGTCAATTCAATCCATGTCTTTGATCAGGTTTGGATGCGGAGGCATATCCTTGAGTTCTTAACAGGCTCTTCCAGCAATTAAAAAAAAAACTTTGCAATGGCCGGCCTCGGGAAGGCAAAGCCTGAATTCAACAAAAAACTTGAGTTTTGCGTCGAAAAATTCCTCACTTTTCGCTTCTTCTTCTTACTCAAAGTATCTGGTTCAAGATTCTATTTCACCTTGTCCATTTCCTATGACAGGGATAAGGCTGAGCACGGTTAAAGATTGGATTCAAGTCGAATATAGCGGATGGACTCGGGTTTTTTTTTGGGGACGAACAGGGTTTTGGGGTTTTCTTGGATGGGATGAATAGGGGTTTTACATTTCTCGTTTCGGTAGAATGTAGCTTTTTTCTTTTTATTTTGAAACTTGGACAAATGTGGTTGAATTTCCTTGTCAATTTTAACTCCTATTTCTTTCTCGACAAAAAAAAAAACTCATATTTAACCCAAAAAATTAACTCCTATTTGTAATAGGTATGTTATATTGTGGTGGCTCAATGGTGGCGCCTTCTTGCACCGTGTTGTGTGTTTAAAGTGTCACACTACGAGGAGTCTGAAAATTTAAGTGAGTTCCAATTATTCAAGTTTGGGTCAAGAAAACGGCTGACCAATAGTCGTAACTAAATTAATCGGTTTTCTCAATTTTTTGTTTGATTATTGTTCAAGGTTGATTTCAGACTAACATAATAACAAAATCTACCGCTATGGGTTTTCTCCAAAACCCTAGCCTCCAAGGAATCCCAAGCCGATTATGGCGATCTTCTATGGGCTCCGCTATCAGTTATGCTCTCATGGTCTTCCATCTTTGTTCTTTTACTGCGATCTTGCGTTCGATCTTGTCATTCTATGCTAAGATTCTTTTTAAAATCTCTTCTTTTCGATGACGCCACGACAAGATAATAGTCATCACCGAAACTGGCATGAAGGCTTCTGCATATGATGAAGCATAATTGTATTTGGTGGTCAAGGTTAGTGCGACGCCAATCGACGTTGATCTCTCTGATATTGGAACAATAGGTTTAATGGTTGCAACTAGGTTTAACCATTGTTGGGATTTATTGGGTTTCTATACCCTTTTCCATGTAAGGAATATTTAGAATAGTCTGTTACTATGTTTTGGAATTTCAAGAATATGATCTTTACTCTAAAATGTGAACACTTGAAATTCTTTTTGCAGATATTGCATACAAATGGAACATTTTTCGTATTATTTTCATTGTCTCGTCAACATTAATGATTGTCTCCTTAGTGACATATTCCAAACAACAGAATTTAACTTGTCCGCCTCATTTGATTCAACACTGGGCTCGATTAGAGGTGCACTTGATCTCATCATATTCATTGAAACAATGCAAGATACGTACGTTCATAACTTCATAAACCTATACAATTGAATAGAGATTAAGTAGTTCAAGAGACGTTCATCACTTCATATACTTATATAATTGTATATATTTACTAATCTAAAATTGGAAAAAGCCAAAAGGGAGGCCGAATTGGATTCTTGGAAAGATTAGCAAAGAGTGAGGATGAGGAAGAGAGCTAGAGACTATCAACAGAGACTCGGAGAGACATTGCAATTGAATGGAGAATTGAAGATTAAACGATTAAGAAACACGGTGATTAAGGGAGGAGATTAAGGGGAAGACTGGCCTCAACAACCCAAAGGAGGAGCTTGAGGCTGTCGGCAGAGAGAAGAGATCGGGGCAACTTTGTCCTATTATCGTCTGCGTGCTTTTCTTTTATTTATTTTCTTCTTATGTACAACTCATTGACTTTGCAGCATATTTATATAGATTAGGTTTTTTTTTTTTTTTTTTTTTTTTAAACTAAAAATGGCTGACGTGGCATGTCGGTCCACGTGTCCAAAAAAGGCAACATTTTCTGATACGCCACATGGTGTGTAAGATACGTGTCGGGCGTGTTCGACTTTCCATGCAACATAGCTGAATACGCATTCACATACCCAGATATCTACAATAGGAATGTCTTGAATGCCATCCAACTAATGTTCGGGAATCTGATACAACAAACATCCAGAAATGTACTTGAGATTTTGCGACGGATCCACTAGAAGAGACCACATAGGCCGTGCCACATCAAACCCACTTAGTTTTATGTCCAATTTCTCAACATCGATGAGCACGTTTTCCGGTCTGACATCACCATGGAGGAGATTATGTTTGTGGTAGTGACCAAATCCTGAAATGATTTGGAGCAACATAGTTTTTGCGGTTTCTAGAGGAACTCTTTGATGGGTTTGTAAAAAATCCTCTAAATATCATCGAAGAAAATGTCTCAAGAATGACAAGGGAACCAAGACCCCCTTAGAGGTCATTGTCAATTCAATCCATGTCTTTGATCATGTTTGGATGCGGAGGCATATCCTTGAGTTCTTAACAGGCTCTTCCGGCAATAAAACATTAAAACATACTTTGCAATGGCCGTCACCGGGAAGACAAAGCCGGAATTCGACAAAAAACTTGAGTTTCGCGTCGAAAAATTCCTCACTTTTCGCTTCTTCTTCTTACTCAAAATATCCGGTTCAAGATTCTATTTCACCTTGTACATTTCCTATGACAGGGATAAGGATGAGCACGGTTTGAGATTGGATTCAAGTCGAATATAGCAGATGGACTCGGGATTTTCTTGGGGGATGAACAAGGTTTTGGGATTTTCTTGGATGGGATGAACAGGGTTTTGGATTTCAGTAGAATTTAGCTTTTTTCTTTTTATTTTGGCACTCGGAAAAATGTGGTTGAATTTCCTTGTCAATTTTAACTCCTATTTCTTTCTCAAAAAAAACAAAAAAAAATTTCATATTTAACCTAAAAAAAAATTAACTCCTATTTGTTATATCGTGGTGGCTCAGTGGCGGCACCTTCTTGCACCGTGTTGTGTGTTTAAAATATTTTTTTATTGTCGTTTAGTTATAGGCTCACCTTATATAAGTGAACAAGAATACAATCAATGAGTAGTTCTAGCATCTGTATTAATGTGTAGTTATGGGGTTTCCCTCGTTACTTCTTGTCTATCTGCACATGGTAGTGAAAAGATATGTAATGGCTGCTCTAGCCTGAGTACCTTTCAACATGAAATAAAATCCAATGATTTGTTGTTCAAAAAAAAAAAGTTAATGTCAGATTTGCTCAAAGTTTACACAAGAATTTTGGTCGGTGTTGGGACGTCATTGCCTGAAAGCTTAGGAGCGACGACAATGGAATGGCAAGGTGCAACATCATCATCTTGTTAAGGCATCTAAACCATATACCCACAAAACCCATACCCATAACTAGGGGTGGGTTCGGTTTTGTTCGGTTTAGTTTTCACCTAAAACCGAAAATCAAACTGAATATAAATTTCGGTTGGGTTCGGTTTGGCATTTTTTGAGACCTTGAACTAAAAACCAAACCAAACCAACGGTTCGGTTTGATTTCCTTTTTTTCATTTTTTTTTTCAAATATTTTTTTTAATTTGTATGCTTTTAGCTTAGTAAAAAAGCATCGTAATTGAGGTATTTGGTATTTTTTTTAAGTTCGAATAGTTTTTTTTATTTTTTATATAAGCATACGCTAAGTCAATAAAATTTATGACAATCACTCTACAATAAAGCTAATAATCTATAAAAATGTAACCTAATGAATGCTTTGAAAGTTTAATACACGATAATTGCTAAAGAATTAGGAACTGACCACACCGACACTCCATGATTCTATAATTTGAAAACTTCAAAGTTCACCTTCAACACAAAATATAGTGTATAGTTTAAAGTCTATCAAAATAAAGTTTAAAGTTCAAAATAACAAATTAGGAATGAAAAACAGAAAAATAAATAAAATATTAGAGTCCATTATTTTAAGTCTCAAAAATATGGTCTTTGATTTTGGAGGTAACATATCACTCCATACATTGAGCATATATGACACCTTAAACATTTCTGCATGTAAATGAGAAAAAAAAACAAAAACAAAAGATTAAAAAAGAAAAGCATATAATCATATAGAACATAAAACCTAAAATCACCTTAATCAAATCAAATATTCAATCAGAAAATAAAAACAAAACGAACGTGGATTCGGTTTTTCGGTTCGGTTTTGTTTCTTAAGGGACAAAACAAAAACCAAACCAAACTAATTTGGTTCGATTCAGGTTTTCTTAAATTGGCTTGGTTTGTTTCGATTTCGATTTGATTTTCGGCTCGGTTTTCGGTTTTGAAATTCCACCCATGCCATTGCCAAAACTCAAAAGTTGTTTCTCCAACCATGAAAACCTATACCCATGAATGAGATCTTACTAGCCCAGCGACCCATTTTTGAGTCGACGACCAAGGAGGAAACTCATTTTCTCTTCGGCACAAGACTCACTACACTGCAGCATCACATGAAGTGGGAGGAGATCAAAGCAACCACGCGCCAAAAGGAGATTCAGTTAGGAACTTTCCAACGCGTGGTTGCTTTGGTCTCATCCCTTTTTCATGTGCTTATTTCAGATAATCATATGAAATAAAAAGAACTGGGTCCACATTCACATATCCATGACATATTATGCATCATCGGCGCCGGCGAGTTCTTCAAGGTCGGCATCTCAATGCTCCACTCTATGAATACTTTTGTGTGATTCGTGTTACTATAATTCTTATTTTATCTAATTGTTAAAAAAAAAAAAACATATCCCAGTTTATATTCTTCTCAGTTTGTATTCTATTGCACATTTGCTTTTGAAAGCTTCCGACTTATCGTTTAAGAAGGATAACCACGGGAAATCATCTACCAATGCTTTTTATTTGCATTGGACCTACCATTTGGTCCATGTACAGCAGCTCCAAGGGGTGACAGATGGTGGAAATGCACTTGATAGGTTTACGAGAACTTCTGGTCTGCTTTTGAAGCAAAACAACTGAGTTTATATTTTTCATCGTAACCGGGAAACCAACATTATCTTTAGGCTTTGTCTGGTTCAAGGAATGGAAACGAAAGAAATGAATTCTTTTGATTTTCCTTTATAGTGTTTGGGAAAGCCAGGATTGTAGCTAGAATTTACTCTGGAATTTGGGAGGGAAAGTGAATCCTTGGGGTGGAGGGAGGGAACCATTTTCCACCCAATTTTCCTTTCATGTTAGAACCACTTTCCTTTCCCACTATTTTCCTTTAGTTTCCAAACAATGGAAAGTAATGACTTTCTTTTCCAAAGTCACCAAATTAGTATTATTGTAGGGATGCCATTATTGTAATGTTCTTAATTTGTTTGGCAATAACTAATAACCGGCCAACTGCAGGTTTGTTTTATATTTCATAAAGCTTTACATAAATCTCCAGAGTGACTTGGTTTAATTTGGTGACTTCTTCAATCTATACAAGTATTTGTTCTATCTTTTTGTAGGCATTAACATTTACAAAACTCACAAGTGTTCCCTGGACAGCACTTAATTTCACTTTTCTGTAACATGAATAAAAGCACAACAATAGGCATAACCAATTTTCTCATATATAACTTGCAGTATAGTATAACTTTCATCAGCTTATACTGGTTGGAAATACCAAGCTAGCTTCGATGTACACGCACATATGACCATAGACTATACAGTAAAAATAGATTATCCCCCTTCAGAATTCAGATAGATACACCTGAGAATAGAACTTGGGTAACAATTCATAGTGTTTTCACCAACATATATTGGTGGAGAATATGTAGATCATACAGTAAAACTAGGCACTATCCGCCTTCCATAAAGATATAGCTGAGATTATTTTTACTCCTGAACAAATGGTCTGTGAGCACAAACCATTATAACCCAAGTCTGAGAAATTATGAAGAATCACCAGAAGCTGAAGGTTCTAGACTTGGGTAGTTGATCACAGTTTCCAGGAGTCCAACCAATCATCTGCTTGTCATTGTCATAAATAGATCATCTTATCTTGCATTGAAATGTCTATAACATGGG
>NC_020491.1:19269408-19284770 GCF_000184155.1 Fragaria vesca subsp. vesca
AAAAAAAATATATCAGTACCATGTGTTTAGTTAGTGGTCATGTTTCACGACATATACATGGAAACTCTTACCTCCAATGATGTTTGAATTTTGTAAGCCAACTTCAGTGCCATCTAAAATTCCCAAGCAAACATTTCCCTTGGACTGGAAGATTGATATATCGTTATGTTTTTATCACAGTGATTATACTTGTACTTGAGAACAAGAGGAAGAAAATAGGGAGAAAAGGGAGGTGAAACTTACGGATATTATTAGATAAGCTTCAGGGGACAATTCAAACTGAGCTGCATCCTTTCTTCCAATGGCAAATCTCAGTGCTATGGGCTTGAAGTATTTCTTGACTTCACGTATGTTCTTAAATGGTTTTCGACCCTTCCAACAGAGCGGGAGAGTTCTGTCATCTGAAGTTTCTTTTAGAGGCTTTCCATTTAGCTCCCTCTTCAACTACAATTCACGACAGTAAATTAAGATGAAACAACTGAAACATGGTATTAATGCAGGAAAGTATCTATATATTACAATCTTTAAAATGAAGCACATCCACAACAAGAAATCTCTTTGGTGTTAAATGACACTGGAAAAGGATGAATACAAAGATTCCATAATGCAGGAAAAGACTGAAACATGAGGTCATGTTATGATGTTATACATATAGATTGAGTAAGAGAAGGAAGGGGAAGGAAAACTATAACAAAGCCTTGCTGGGATAGTTTAATGTACATGTAAGCTGCATTTTATAAACCTTACCCATAAAGTCAAAAAATGATAAGCCTGAGAATTGAGATAAGTGTAAGAACTCCCACTGTCAAAAACCAAGTGTAGGTTTCTCATTCCAGTAGTCTTCCCATCAAAGATCAGTTCCGCAGATCCAGGTGAATAATGTTTTCTGATATAAAGCAGAAGGAAAATAATTGATACCGGAGAGAAATATTATAACTATCAAGTAAATGTTTAAACAGAAAACCTGTGGGAGATAAAGAATAGGGTTCAGTAAATGTTCATTACGAGTAATCTGGTGACATTGGTGTCCAAACTGCGCGTGAATAATCATAGAGGTCATCCCCAAAGATGAAAAATCCTCCACCTCGAGAACTTAAACAATGACCAACAACATTTCGCACAAGACCCTGACTAGCAAGTTGTGACACGATGCTAGATTTTCCCTTGCCAAGGCCGAGAACTCCATCTATAGGATGATAAGATGATCCAGGAAGTTGATCATATCCACACCTGTCATAGGACATAATAGACAATTAAATGACCGAGATCATATGTAGAAGCAACTTCACTTAACATATTCATATGTAGAAGCAACTTCACTTAACATATGTTTCAGGCAACTCAAATGCGGTATAGTGTAAAAATAGACAACTCAAATGCGATATAACTTAAGGGGTAAGGCTTGTTTTTCACTTTGCAGCATATTCTTACACTTAGCTTGTGCTTTTTATGCTTTAAAAAGTATCCTGCTACTGCAGAATTTCAATTTAGGTCCGATCCCAAAATCGTAATTTGCATCACCTTACTGCTAATTCTTCTCAAATGAATTAATCAAACCTTTTCACTATATGACTTCAAAAGAAACAGAATATCACAACTTTTTCACAATCGCATACCATTCCAAAGATACTCGGAGTTGAAAAAGCAGTTAAGAGTTGAACAATTCGTAATCAACAAAAGGATAACATCTCTTATAGGATCTGGATTCCCTCCTAAGCTTTTATCTCATATAAATGTCCAACAATCACCGATGATCTACAATGATGAGACCTTTTCTATTCCCCAACTCTATTTTCTTCGCTATTTCTCTTGCTAACTAGCTGCCAGCCTTAAAACCTTTCTTGCTATAATGTTGTTCAGTTAATTTGACATGATTTTCTTTTCTTTGCCCTCCAGGGACATATTAGTTATACTGATCAAATGTTGCAGTGTCTTGGTTTTGACGTCTAACTACTGATCAAAAGGAATACATGAAGAGATCCAAAGAGGCCTTCAAATTATCAATAGTGCAGTCACGTTTGGATATCATAATCAAATGTCTCCTTCAACTCCAGATTCTTCTCAAAGAGCTCATCTGGATCCATGATGCTCATCTTTTTTGGTTATCTATTTCTTTATCCATCCCATTGATCCCAACACTCACAAGTTACACACCTTTCAGAATTCTCCTTTCATACCAGCACTAGCTTGTTGGATTTAGGCAAGTACTAGGGACTGGCTAAGAGAGAGAGAGTGGTAGGCGAGTTACGAATGACAAAGAAAAACTACTGGTAGAGCATCTTAACTATATCCCATTTCTAAAGGCAGAAAGATATATTAGATGAAAGTAGACCAAATCATGTTACGCAATAACTAATTCCCTGAGATTTAATGCTATTATTGCTATAACTTCTTCCTCAGGTATGAAATGATGGCTTCTGAAGCCATTGGTGTCTCAACTTAATACATAGTTTAGCATGCCAAACAAAAAGAGCAGGTTTGTTTTAAAAACAAAAAACAAAAAGAGCTAGTAAAAGTTGCATACCCAAGGGCCAGATGAGGTGCTTGCTGGATCCCATTTGTAAAGTTGAGGTGAAAGGCATCCCTTACAAGTACACCGAGGGATGAACCCCCATCTGCATACTCAACTTCATAGTCGCATTGCTCTGGATTGTCGCATTTGTGAGCACCAGGTGCGTGCAAGGATGCACAGAGAGGGTCCCTACAGACCACCAGGTCATTGTTAGGCCGGTAGTATGGATGAGGCGCCTGCAGAGAGTAGATTGAATAGTATTAGGACCCTGATTGCTTAGCATTCAAGGTGAGATGGATTCCACAATGAAGAGGATTTTACGTAGACTAATTCACGAAAGCCAAGATATCATCAAGAAATTTCAAAATGAGCTAAAAGAAACAGTCACATTGCAATTGCAGGATGAAAATCAGTCGGAAAGCAAGGGATGTCACACCCCAAGTAAATCACATCATGTAGGAATTCAGCAGAAGGAACATTGGCTAACAATTTACTAAAATCGTTAAGACACACAAAATTCGTTACTGGTTTCCATTTTCTAAGGAAGTGAGCATTAGTGCAGAGCTAGATACATCAAGACTGACAACTTGTGCAACACTAGAACGGTTGTGCACAAATTGCAATCATCAACCGTAATAATGAACATTAGTCTGTGCAGAGCTAGATACATCAAGACTGACAACTAATGCAACACTAGAACGGTTGTGCGCAAATTGTAATCATCAACTGTAACAATGAACTGTAGATTACTTACCTCAGTACATCTAACACAAGGAGCATCACATTGGAGCCATGTAAGATCACTACCGGTGTCGGGGTCGAGAAAGTAGGGCTTTGGAGGCTGACCAATGTTTAAGGTAACATTATATGACCTGCAAAAACAAACAAACAAACAAACCATGACTTCACACACACCAAATCAAGATTGCAAGGGATACATAGTTTTCACACATATACACCACACTTACCCAATTGGGTACACGTTTCCATGAACAGGTAACACAACAGACGACGGTGCACGGCTGATCGCCAAAGACGACGTCGCTTCCGCCGGTAGAAAAGCTTTCCTTCCCCGATACCGATCACCAAAAGAAGCTGACGTCAGAGTTACAGACCAACCCATCACCAACACCAACATCAACAGCAACCACTTCCCGGCCATTTCTCACTCTCTCTTTCCGGGTATCAGATACAATGATCGAATCAATGTCTGAATATGAATGACCGAATGAGACTTTGATTTGTTCATATGGGTTTGATTGGTTTGCACCAAAAGTGTTGTTGGGGGGTGTAAACAGTTGAATTGGAATCGATTCGATGATGAGAGAGTTGGGTGGTCATTTACTTGAGCATTAAGGATTCATGGGATTGCTTTCCCTCTGCTAATTGCTTGGTTGTTCCACTTACGGTGCAAAATCATTCTAGTTCTCCAGCTTCTTTATTCGTTTCCTCATTGAGATTTGGAGGATTGCTAATGTGAGGGGGTTGAGTTTCAAACAAAGATACCAATCTCTAATCAGTGGTTCTTTGCGACTCAAACAAACGATTTTACACGCCATGATTGTTTGAGATTTAAAAAAACAGAGTGCCCGGTAATTTCCAGGAGCCTTCCTTGACAAGTACATTCAACTGGTAGTAGAATTAGCTCATTTACCAACTAAAGAATTAGTGTGACCGAAAGACTAGTTCGATACAGAGATAGAGTAACTTCGCATGGAAGTATCGAGTCAAGTAAACTACATTCAAAAACATTTCATTATCCCATTGATGATACATTTTGAGGAAAATGTACATGCTTCATCAAATAGTGTGGCAAATAGATTAGCCCGCTTTGCTAGATGCAATAAGTTGGATTTTTTTAGTTTCGATGAGACACCTGCTATTATTCAGGATGTTTTCTATGAGGATCTATGTAATATTTCGTATGTAGCTCGCGGTTCAGATTTTATCGTCCCCCCCCCCCCCCCCCCCCCCGATGCAAGCTTTTATTTCAATAAATGAAACCGGACGTGGGGCTGAGCCTCCCAGTTAAGTTGGGTTCCAAACCCTTTTAAAAAAAATGTACATGTTTCATAAGCTGACACGTAAAGTGAGTTCTTCAAAATGTGGTTCACCTAACATTACTCTTTAAATATTATTTTTTCTATGTTATGATGATGCGGCAAATGGTGAATGAGGTATGCTTGATATACCAACACATTACAGCGAGGCATTGAAGTTTAGCCCTAAAACGACTATTCTAAATAAAATTAACCATACAAATTGTTAGAGCAGAAATTAATAGGCAACAAACACATCATACGTATCTTTATATGACTTCAGATCGATGAACAAAACCAACATCCATTTATTTTATTTCGATGTAGAGGAACGATTACAAGTCTCTTGACTAGTATTATTTGTCACTGGCATGGATAGCCTAGCTAAGGAGTGCATTAATGGTGATTACAGTTTTTGTTCAGTATTATAACAATCTTCTTTACCCTGGAGAGTACAACACCATCTGCAGCTTTTACCAGAACATTGTTTGTCGAAACATGTATTGTTTTGATGCCCTTGTAAAATGGATGACCACTTCTCGACAATTTACCTATATCTATCTCCTTCATGTTGGTGGTACTATCTCCAACCACATTGCTTTCTGCCTGTTTGTGTCATATTGCAAAAGAAAAACAGAAAAAGAAAAGAAAAAAAATATCAACTAATCTGAAATTAAGAACATCAAGCGGTTCTACTCAATAATCATGTGTTATAGTCCCCACAGTTTAAAAGAAATCATGGTTTTTCATGAAGTTTTTTTTTTTTTCTTGAAGAAAGTTATTGGGGGCCAAGTTTCCATGAGGTTAAATTACTACATGTAATGTCAAGCAAGGTTAAGAAGAAAGTTTGAGTCAATTACGAAGGAGAAGCAGGGAAATGCTTATGAAGACGATTAAGACTAGTAAGGGTACTTTGGTTGATGTTACGGTCGCCATTAGCTAGCAGAGAACTCCTTTTGATTGGCGGGAGGTGTTATATAGCAGGTATCAATGAGAGATGATGTATCAGTCAAATACTTATTTGCAAAGAATCCAACAAAATAATCTAATAATTCATTGCTAAAATAGAAAGGATTTTCTTTTTGTCTGTAGCAAGTCATTTGGTGGTGTTGGGGTTTGAAAGGAAATGTATCTACAAATTTAGTTTCTCTAGGCACACGATGAAAATGGAAGGACATGGAAGCTTGAACAAGATGATGAAAATCTCTCTGATTATTCAAAGCCTCCAATTATTGAATCAATTAGCAAAAGAACCAACTTGATTGATTAGGATCACACGAAAACCCTCACCTTGAAACATTTGAGAACCTAGCTAATTAAGCTAGTATATATTCCAAGCACGTATTGGGGTGGAATGATTGGAATGCCTTTGATAAGCTTCTTGCAATGAGCAAGTATGACCCGATCCTTATCTGGGTTGCGGGACTTGGCTCAAAATCCTCGAGAGAAATGTGATAAGAAAGTAATTTTGCTGTGTTTATAAAATCTACATTGTCATTTACGTTTGCTTGGAGAATTCTTCAATCAAATGCAGAACTTGACTGGTGAGTTCGGGAAGTGGTAGCTAAGACTTCACAAGTGTAACAACGAATTAGTGCATGCTCGTCGTAAAAGAAAGTTGATCGGAACATAGTCGAATTCCGAACATGGTCCATAAAATGATTCTGCTTGTCTGAAATATGGCTGTTAATGGAAGTGTGTTGGTAAAGTGGTGGTCGGATTTAGGAGAAGCTACACATTGAAAGGACTAGCCAGTAGTTATGCTTGCAAGAAGTGCCTCAAGAGCTACTCTTTGAACCCTGCTTATTCTTAGCAAACTGTATAATTTTACGTCTTTAGTTCTTTCATAAGCAAGTGCTAAAATGCTCAAGCCTTCCTCAACTTCGCATTCTCATTTAGTTTTGAAGATAGAGAACCAGGCCCTTGGTAACCAGAGATAGGAGACATCGCATATTCGCATAGACTGATAGACGCATACACATTCGTTCTCTTTGTAAAGAACTGAAAATTGCTTGCAGGGAATAGAATGGCAGCTGACTTAATCTGCCATTGACATTCCACTATAAGGACTTGAGGATCATTACATGATATAGAAAAGAAAAATTAAAAGATTCTGCCTATATTGAAAATATAAAAAAATTTCGTAAAGGAATCATTCCCTACAATATTAACATTGAGAATCTAACAAGGGCCTGCCCATATACGTTTGTGCATCCGTCACAAAATTCAATCATTTCAAGGACCAGAATAAACTATAGAGCCATCACCTAGAAATACCAACTAGACAAAAAAATTCGGATCCCTTACAGATCTCCCATCTGCCACCCTTTTTTTTTCCTCTTTTCTTTTGTCCTAAGATTGAAATTAATTAAATTTGGTTTTGCAAGTACATGAACAGGTCCTGCTGGTCCATTTGATACTGAGTCTGAGCTTGAGCTTGAGCTTGATTGCCAAAAGGGTCATCAATATCTGCTAGTGAGAAGCCATCCATGTAATTGAACTGGTCATTGCTCTCAAGGAAGTTCATGTTCATGGAATTGTCCAATTCACTGAATTCAGGACTACTAGTCCACTGGAACTCGCTCTGGACCTCCGGCGAGAATACATGATCCGAGCAGCTAGAATAGTCTGTCGTGTGTTGCGTGTGCTGCAATCTCGGTGCTGAATAATCTCCGGACAGAACATCCGTGTGCTGTGTAACTGGTGCTACAGCTGATGGCATTTGTGGCACTTGTGATGGTGCTACATTGAACTGTATGTTTTTCAATTCTGGCTTCTCCTCATGGTCCATTATTTCCGAGTATGTTGGGAATCTATTCCTTTCCACGGTAGCAGTGTTATACTTCTCAATGCTACCTTTCTTGTTGTAAATTCGGCATAGCACCCAATCATCAAGCTGCAATATGAACATGAAAATCACAGTAAGATAATGTGGTCATGAATAAACATGCAAATGACTAATCTTGTGCAAGTTTGACAAGTTTGCCAACCCATAATCTTAGCCACTAAGGGAAACGCAATGACATTGACATGGTCCAAATACACAATTGTGGGGTTTTTACACAAAGGTCAAACTAATTGAGAGTCAAATTCTACCAAAACCATTGAATTAGTTAAATGTCTAAATTCTAAGCTTGCTAAGCTAATGTTCTCTTGTCCCTCTATTACATACAGGATTCATAGTCCCACAACATAACATGTAATGTACCCGACTAAATGCATGTATATACCGAAAAAATGGAAAACACGAAAAATCGAAAACAGAGGACTAAGGAAGGGTTAGGATTAAGTACCCTCAAGTTGTGGTTTTTCTTGGAAGCAGACCGATCAACATTTGCAAGTCGATACTCATGCATGATCCAATTGGTCTTGACTCCTTTAGGGGCTTTCCCGGCATAGAAAACAAGAGCCTTTTTGATCCCAAGCGCCTTTGGCTTTCCAATGTGCTTGTCTGCTCCGGTCGCCTTCCAGTACCCGGTTCCGGCCGCCCGGTTCGGCCTTGAACCGTTTGGATATTTTCTGTCCCTTGGAGAAAAGAAATACCATTCTTTCTCACCATACAGCGCCATTTCTGCATCACAGAATCAAAAATATAATCAGACAAAATTAAAAATTTATTACAATAGATTTCTAGATTAAATACAGGTGTTTCCCAATTGTTCAAACTCATTAATGGATTTATATTGGAATTAATTAAAAAAATTAAAACAGATTGTATAATTTGGAAATGAGTGGTTCACAAGAACTCATTTAAGAACACATCTTCAGACAAAAACCCAGATGAACCCAATTTGATTCAGAAGATAAAGAATCAGAAACCCAAGACGTACCAGGTAACTGCCATGGATCGAATTTGTAAAGATCAATCTCTTTGATGATGGGAACCGAAATATTCTGGGAAGCACATTTCTTGATCAAGTAGTGGTTCACCAGCTCCTCATCGGTCGGATGAAACCTGAACCCCGCCGGTAAATCCAACTCAGCCTTCATTTTCCGGTCAACTGCTTTCTCTGAAATCTTGGTCTTTCTTCTTCTTCTTCTTGTTCTAGTTGCAGTTTGTGTTTTTTTTGCTCTCGAATATCCGAATGAGCTTAAGAAGAGTCGGAAGGGGTTTATATATATATATACCCGAGAGAGGAGGCACAGGGAAAAGGTTTTGTATTAAGACACGTGGGCGCCAGCGAGTCGTATATACGCGACGGAGAAGTACGTAGGGTGAGAGACTGAGAGGGAGTGAGGACACATAGGTGAAGAGGGGAGGGCGTGAAGCGCAGCCAGGTGGGTCACGTTAGGAGCTCCACGGTCTAGTGTTTTTGTGACACGTGTGGGTGGGCCCACGGGAGGGAGTTCGAGTTCTGTCATTGCTTCCGTCACCTAGTTTGGACGCTTCTTCAATCTGTAAAGTTTTGGGTTTTGGCTCAAGTTGATCGTTGACGGTCACGCCCCCAGTCAGCAATTAATCACCTGTGAAGGTGCTAGGTGTTGCTTCGGGTGTGCCTCCAATGATAATGGGCCACGTTCTGCTCCAGCTCATTGACATAAGCGTCGACATAGGAATGTAACCGAGAAATTACTAAGGTGGGGTATTTTACCATATTATTTACCAACGGTAAATATTTTATGCAAAACCACATAAAATGATTTTTTTTTTTTTCCAATCGAGAGATTGCATGAGAGATCTTGTTCGAACGCTTCCTCTTTCTTGGGCACCAATGATGGATTTAGATTCAACTCTAATCAGAGTCCACATGATTCGACTCTGAGTATGAGAGTTCTATACAATTTGATTAGATGATCTTGAGAGTTTTTGAACTGAATTTGTAAATTTTGACATTAATTTAGCTTTATATCACAAGTCACTAGACGTGATTATTAGTAGATGAAGTTCAATTAATATAAGTTTTGTTTTGGCCATTAAATATCTCAAATGACACCTCCCAAACGACCAAGTCATTTTCATCTTTAAGCCTCATCATGCATTAATGTTGATATATATGCTTTTGAACATAATAAAGGGTAACATATGTGTTGGAAGTAAGATATTTGTGCAATCGTCCAAACCTTCGGTTTTGGCGGTCTAACGGAGTAGGGCTTTTGGTCTTTTCCATCTCATCTGTACGAGCCACGAGGTGCTGGACCGCAGAGGATCAAAGGAATTGAGAAAAGGAAACTTGAAGGCCACGTCAGTGGTTGCTTGGCGGCCAAGGATGACGTATTAAAAAAATCGTCATGGCTGTGCTGGCCTCTCTTTCAAAAACAAGAAGTTTGAATTTTCTAGTAGAGATTGGTCGTTTCAACGGACTACTGGTCCAACCTGCAGCAGTACTAGTGTGAAACCTTCTCATTTCCTTCCGATTCTCCAAGTCCCCCCTCCCGTCTTGATCATCCGATCACGTTTGCATGCCGCCCTCTTTGCCCTAACCTAAACAAACATATGTCCCCCTCCCTTGTCTCCCCTTCTCTCCCTCTTTCCCTTTCCAATATTAATACATTCATTTACCATATGCCGTTGAAGATGCTCTCTTAGCGCGAGTGTTTACTCATGTTCACAATTAATTAATTAAAATAATTCAATTATATAGTCGCATTAGCTTAGCCCGATATATATTTTAAATTTTTTCTTTATTGAGAATAGAAAAACATAGACTATAAATAAAACCCTCTAGCGCAACATGTTCCTAGCTAACATATCAAACTGGAACGTAGGCTAAGCTTGAGGGGGAATCTGATACAATCAAGAAATAGAATTTGGCACTGATCGAGTGACCCAGCGAAGCTAGACTATCTGCTAGAAAATTGGCTTTCCTCCAAACATGCTTAAAGGTCACAGCTTCGAACTTGCTTATTAGGTATCGAATATCATGAACCAACACTTTGATTCTCCAAAGACATTGTGAACACGGTTATGAAGAACATCTTTTAACGATTATTCACATTCATTTGTGCATTCTTCGGACAAGCAAATGTTTAATAGATGTACGTAACTGGTTTACTATCAATGTACTTGAAAAGATTGTTTTTCAATAAACAAATTTTGAGTGATATTCAAAGGACATGAGCTCGATCAACAATGTACATACATATATGATCATCATTTTTTCATACTTAATTGGAGTGTAATTAAGACATCTTTTGAGTATCCAATTACCGCAGAAATCTTGTGAAAGCTAAACTAAAATAGCTATTAACCAACCAACCATGTCTATCTATCGACCAAGATTGAATGTCTAACCCAAACATTGAGATCAAGCTAGCACAACTGCATAAGTTAATTGGCTAGGTAAAGCCAAAAGTAGTCTTCCTATTACTGGTTCTTTTTCTCGTTGTTCTTTTACTTAATTGGTAGTTGGTAATTTGGTATCAACTAATTTAAGGTGCACGCGAATATTTGACTCGAACTCAATTCACATCCACAGGTCAGCTAGCACCTCCAATAATCCTCGCTCGCTCTAGAACTGTTTAATTATATATGAAAGATTCAAGTGATTTGATCGATGTGATATGCGGCACAACGTTAGAAAG
Organism: Fragaria vesca subsp. vesca; assembly: GCF_000184155.1. NCBI lineage: Eukaryota > Viridiplantae > Streptophyta > Magnoliopsida > Rosales > Rosaceae > Fragaria > Fragaria vesca. The sequence goes on from NC_020491.1 coordinate 19,280,482, forward strand.
CTCACTTAGTAATTAAGAATCTGGTGTGTGTGTTCATAGTTTCACACACCTTAATAATATATACTTGGAGAAATATGACAACAATGTACTTGGTGAAAAGCACCGAGGTGTATATGACTCAGCTTTTATAAATTAATCGTAACCCTTGATATTCATTAATATATTATTTTTAGATAATGAAAATGTACTTAAGTGCTCTGATCCAATAAATTTTATCTTAAATATAGATAGATTAAGACATGCATTGGCCGATATTCTACTTTGTTCGAATAAAACAGTAATGGTGTGATTTCATTTCAATTGCGAGAACATCACGGGTACATACTTAATTTCTCTTTTTTTTTTCTTTTTTTTTGAAAGTCATACTTAATTTCTCTTGTCAACACAAAACTAGTTAGAGGACATAGTATGCTACCATCACCCTATTAATATACCACGCCAACTCGATTAAGATATATAGTATTATAGCTAGCATGCACCTCGATCGATCGAGAACCTAATTATAGTTTATGTGTGAAAGATTCGAGTGATCGATGTGATGCGGACAAAAAGTCAGAAAGTTCACTAATTCACTTGTAAATATATTCATTTTCTTAAATACTAAACAAGCATCTCAATACTCAATTAGGAGAATAATTAAGAATCTGGGGTGTTCACACCCTCTCACAAATATTGTATACCTAGAGAATATGACAACAATGGAGGAAAATTGTTTTTTTGCAGAGATCCGATGGATCAAGTGTGCATTGTTTGGTGAGCTCAAACGTCACCACGAGGACTGATCAAAACGGTTTATAATTATTCGTCAACAGTCGTAGGAATAATACAAAAGTTTAACAAAAATATTTTGCAACCAAGCCACTCCGGAGCATCGAATCTAACAAAAAAAAAAAAAGTATCTCTGGAGCACTACCAAAGCCTGATCCATCGGCAATATATAGTAGACGAAGTTTAGAGAAACTAAAATTAAAATTTATAATTGTGTGGCCGGTTTGCTACCAATCGCAAGGGCACGGTTGTTTAACAAGTTTGTCATTGTATGTAATAGAATGAAATTTGTACTCTCAATTTTATATATAATTCACATTCGTTTCTCCATTTATTTGTTGGTTAAAACTTAGACAAAATTTAATTTACTAAAAAGGATATCAGGAATATGATATGAGAAGTATAGATTTTAATTCCCTAAAATTACGGAAGAAACCAGGAAATGGAAACCAGCGGGGAAACTTGGGGCGCAAGATGTCAACCTTGTCGATTCCTATATGCATGCTTACAATTAAATTACTGTAATTAATTATTAAGATCCTAATGGCGTACTAATCAACTAGTTCATATTACTGTTAGTCAACATGTAGTGTGACGTGGTGCATGACCTAGCCAGCAACATAGATAGATAACGACGGGATCGAGCTGGGAAGCTGCTGCGACATTGCCGCATATGCATACCCGCCCTAGTTGATTTATATTAATTAGTTTTCCGACTAAACCCTAGCTAGGACCCCCATCGATATCATGGACTTGTTCTTCAACTATTATTGCGAAAATTGATCGGTCAAAATGGATAAATTTGGATTGGTATTTTCCGATTGGTTGAGACTTGGTTGCACGTACAAATATTAATCGAATCCATCTGGGTCAAAAAGAAGCCATATTATTAAGCATATGTGTTTATATAAGTCGATCTCATGCATGTACCTAATCCAACTAAAACAACCTAGCTAGCTAGCTAGCTTTCAGATCAACCCAAGAAATAGTCGAGAGACAAAGGTAATTGTCAAGAATGGTCAAGTAAAGACTAATCATATTTAAGAATAATATTTTTCTAATTATTAAATGAATTTTCAAAGACACTCACTATACGTGTGGTATTTTTAGTGATCAAATTATCGGCATGTTGAAATCATCATATATTACCTTTCTATTTTAGAAATTTTCAAATTCATCATGTGTGCTAAAACCTTTGATGAGTATTAGAGTATATATACCAATGTATGTTTCTCACACGTGTTAATTTGTACGTATATACAAGTCAAAAATGAGTTTAGACGGATACATCACGTATTTTTGTTTATGACATCATTTCATGACACTATTCCAAGTATTAATTAAATCAGTAAAACAGATTATTTTCAAGCCGAAACCCAACCAAATGAGAGTTCCTGTTCAAAACGATTGAATAGATTGATGGTGTTGTTACGTAAATACACACGTACATAAATACACACACGTCGACCTAAAAGATGCAATGGACTACGTACTCAACTTTCTGATTTTGTTCTATGACTTAATTTGTTGGGCTACACGATGATAATATTCGTTAGTGATAAAAAATCATCACATTGTGTGTGTGCAATTTGGTTTTAGGATCAGTGCAAAGATTAAAACATTAAGACCATATATATGGCCTCTACTTCTATCTGTGAGAAATAACTCGTCTATAAGTATTTGAGTTCAGTTGAGAATTGGGTCCAGACTAAATTAAATAAGTCTTGGACAGCATTTCAGCCAATATCTGTAGCTCTAAATTAAATAAGTCCGTTCAGGTTTTAACGCTGAAAGACGCGCGAGGCTTATAACAACTTGCAAGATAAGAAAGAGCTTCAGTACCCGTGATAAGCGAAAGGTTAGTACCCGTGACCTGTGCGAAGTCTACTTATGTAGCTGGACACGCGTCACCCAGTTGCTTAGTTGGCAAGTAAAATGAAACCTTGTACAACTCGAGTAGAAGAAACCTATTTAGATTGTGAGATCTGCATCCTTATCGATTATTATACAGACCACAATATAAAGAGGGTTTAGGGATCAATCTAGACAGACAATCTCTCATACAAACACAACTACAAACCCTCGACCTAGTCGAAACCTAAAGCATTCTCGCCTTAGCACCCTTTTACTTTTAAAGCTCTTAGGAGTATCACTCTCTTTACTTCCTTTGGTTGCTCTGCACGCTACAAACCGCGAGTATCGATTTGATCAAAAGAAGGCTACTTGTAAACCCTCGCCCGCGAGGTGGCACCGAAGCCCTATTTTCGTTTGTTTAGAAACACAGGTCAACGCACTGCAACAACAACCCTACTAGTAAACAACATAATAAATACAAAAAAAAGAAAAAAAACATAAAAATGATTAATTAAGAGAACTAAACTAAAATTAATCACTCAAGTTTCATAACAGGTGATTGTGATCCATGCAAATGCACGGGTAAAAGGCTATGTCCAAAATTGAAAGAGCCTGATTTACTCTCAGAAACCAGTAACATAACAAGCTAAACCACTAAAGCATAGTTTTAATTAATTAATTTATCCAACACTACTATAATTCAGCACTTTTTATACTGAAATGCACTTCCAAAACCATAGCTTGTCGCAACAAGGTCGGCCACCTTTGTCTCTCTTCTCACTAAAATGTCTATAATGTACGCAAATTTTATCCGCGACATAATTAATTTCAATTCATGCATAATTATATATATCCGTCGACATCTATACAATTTTCTTTCATCAACTTAATCATTCTGCTTTTGCAAATACTAGTTTCTTCTAAAAGCCCTCATCCATCAACAAATCATGATGCTGTTGCTTCAATTGGCTTATAACAATTTTATAATCGCCGCCGTCTTACAATTAAAATTAATTAGTTGATTAATCAAGCATCATATGATGAATGTTGCTTAGAAACATCACTATCAGCAAGTGTTGCTACAGTAATATGGCTGGGTTGGATATATCATATATGTAGTAACTGGTCCAGGTGAAATGAACATGTTGTTATTCAACTTGCTAGGTACTTGCTTAGAATCTTCATATAAACTCCCACTTAAAACCAATCCCCCAGCTGGTTGCAGCCAACCTTGACTAGTACCTACATTTTTCATTTATAAATCTTCCTAAATTTGTCTTTTTACTTAGTTACTTAATTGCATAATTACTTTTTGATTAAGAATGAGATAGATATCATCTAGGGGAGGAGGACTTTATGGGCTGTGGTAGGACTCATCAAATCCAGTTACATGCAACTGGAGGTCATCAGTCACTCTTAGCTTTACAGTTGATATATCAGTTAGGTCATGTTGGGGCTAGCTAATATTATTGGTCATATATGTTTGCATTCTTTGCAATTTGTCCCCTGGCATATATTGCAAGTTGCCACCTCCCACTTTTATGTATCAACTGGGGCAGTTATGTTCCTGCAGATATTTCCTTCAACAGAGAATGAACAACTCATCAATAAAGTTTTGGACACTGGTGAAAATTCTCCATCATATTGATATTTGAGTCTCTACAACC
>NC_020491.1:19285050-19287033 GCF_000184155.1 Fragaria vesca subsp. vesca
AAATGGACGGACTGAATTCTGTTCGGTTCATGTTTATACCAGAAAAACACAATTTTGAGGGCCTTAACGATCACCAAATTGGCTGAAATTTTGCAGAGACGATCTACACAATATTATCTAGATACTAGACAGTAGAGATGAGGAAATTCGATCGAAAAATAGTGCAAAAATGGAAATCCGCACCAAAACCATTGATGCGGATGTCCGTAGCCAAGAAGGGCTATATATATATACATATTTCACTTGATTGTTGGGACAAACATGCTATCATATATGACATTATTTTTAAGATATATATGCACAAAATTTAGAAAATACTTTTACAATTAGTTGCATGTTCTGTTAATTTCTTAATCAGTATAAGAAACCTAGAGCCTTGGCGATTATAGGTTTTGGCCCAATTTGGTTTTCGGATTTGCGACAGGTTTTATAGCTGGCCCTGTTCTTCCTTGAGCGGTGCATTGTGAGTCTGCGACCATCCCACAATATGGCTACTGTTAATTTGTCATCCTAACAGTGACCCTGAATTTTGGCCTTCAATCCTCCGTACGTACTCTTTTGGTATCAAGGAAAATTCCCTCTCCAACTTCCTTCATCCCAAAATTTAGTACATGCATCAGAGAACAAAGAAGACGTTCATATCGCCGATCATCACTAGATTGAACCGGCTCTACAACTCGTGCAGTTAACTACGGGCGGAGATTTGATTAGCTAACGTTTGAGTATAGAGCTCATCCCATGATCAAGTGAAGCAATGATATGATCGAGAGCTCTACTAGTTTTCCATAATATAGAGACTTATACGCAAAGAAGTAAAGGCTGTCTTCTTCCAATCATATTTCATTGGCCTCCTCGATCTGCTCGTCATCTTCTTTCAGGTGGAGCGCTTCTTCTTTCCTGTAAACAAGTAGCTAGCTAGCCAATAATTGGTAGCTAGACAGTTCCAAGTTTTCCTATGGGAAAAAGGAAAAAACAAGTAGAGGAAACATTTTACCAGGATTTGTGATCGATCATGCTATACTTACAAGACTGTTAATTGGAGCTGTTTGGCAAAATTTCTCTAGTACTGTCAGGGTTTCTTAGCATCGTTTTCAACGCTTAAAAAAAAAAATGGCCGGTACAATGATCGCAGATTGTTTCTTGGTTTCATGGTACTAGTTACAATAGAGATCTACTGTGTTAGGATTATATCTGGTGATTAAACAACCTAGCTCGAAAGGTTCTTAATTAGGTCACCAATGTTTGATCATATCTCATGCTTGTTTCTTTAGGAATGTGGCATTCTGATATTCGATTTGTATTATGATGTTAGAATTAACAGACTTGCGATCGAGTTCTGAGTCGGGGAATTTACACCTAGCAAGCTCTAGCTATAGCCTCACACTTTATTGGTGCCTTGGCCTTTTCAGATAGAGACAATGATCGAGATACATACATTATACATATATTACATAACAAGAATATAAGCTAGTGCATATATGAGTCATGACAAGCTAACTGCTAAGCTAGCGTAGCTTTGCATTCCAGGCACGCCATGATCGACTTAGCTAGATTTACACATATAGCTAGAGCTAGATCCAAATGCAAGTCTGCAACAACAAAACTAACCAATAATCACGCAAATCTTGTGCACTATCTATCAGTATTAGCAAAACTGAACATGTGAACCTTCCAGATCTCAACACTACGATAACGCTATAGTTTGTTTGGTAGTGATGAAAGATATTTGAGGTGCTAGAATGAGAAGGGTTTCCTTTTACATCAATACATCCCATACAAACATTCCCGAGTACTCCACCTTCAATTCGGTTACCAAACTTTAACGAGTATATACATCTTTAACGTCCCCATATATGTAGACGCAGTCAAGTGTACCCTTCAGTTTCCTGCTTCTGTGTGTGTGTGTGTGTGAGAGAGAGAGAGAGAGAGAGAGAGAGAGAGAGAGAGAGAGAGAGAGAGAGAGAGAGAGAGAGAGAGAGAGAG
>NC_020491.1:19287053-19324701 GCF_000184155.1 Fragaria vesca subsp. vesca
GAGAGAGAGAGATGGAACGGCAGCGGTGGCTACGGTTTTGGGTTATGGTGGTGGTTGTTCTGATTACTGATGAAGGAGCTTTTGTTACCGGAGGAAATGTGACCTACGACGGAAGATCTCTCATCATCAACGGCCAAAGAAGGATTCTCTTTTCAGGTTCTATTCACTACCCTCGGAGTACGCCTGAGGTACGTAATGTAGTTTCCGGTTTTATAAATGATCGGCTATACCAGCATGCAATGCATTGTGTAACTGTTCTTTGTTTTCCTTCATCTCTAATTTGTTGTTTATTTTGTTTTTTTTTTTTAAATTCCTAATATCGCTTTAGACAAATTCTCCCTGTTTCACTATATGATCCTCTTCGATTCTCTAAGACTCTAACATACAATAATGTGTGTGATATCGATCAATTTAGCTACTTGAAATTAAGTTTCTTCATTCCCAAATAACAACAATCAATATATCACGGGTAGCAGCAACAAGGAGCTGATATCTATGTCCTTTTCACTTTGGTTCACATGTAATTCCTCGATTGATATCTCGTTTTGCCCATTATGTGTGAACGTATTGTAAGAATGTGAACTTTGAAAATTATATATTCCATTGGCTGGTGGAGTGAAATAAACTACGAAGAAGAAAAGATACAAGAAAAGCTTACCTTTGTACACTATATATTGTCAAAGACATCAAGCTCGTCGATGCTCAATTTCAAGGGATGCATGTCCTCAACCCATTTTTATCGAGGCTCAATTTCAAGAGATTAATAATTAAAATGATTTGGTGTACGTAGATGTGGCCATCTCTGATCGGCAAAGCCAAGGAAGGAGGACTTGATGTGATTCAAACCTATGTATTTTGGAATCTTCACGAGCCTCAACCGGGTCAGGTACGTATCAATCAAGTATATGAAATATCAATCAATCCATTTTTGCTCTGATTTCGTATAACAATTTACAGAAATGAAATATTTCACAGTACGATTTCAGTGGAAGATATGATCTAGTCAAGTTCATAAAGGAAATCCAAGCACAAGGGCTTTATGCTTGCCTAAGGATCGGGCCATTCATTGAGAGTGAATGGACATATGGGTACGTACTAATACTATGCATGCATGTATATATATGTCTCATGTCCTGTTTATATAACACCTAGCTATATATAGTCGGTTCTTTCTGGGTGATCTAACTCGTAGTTGCTACTGCCTTTTCATCTCATATCAATTTTCTCAGGGGATTTCCATTTTGGCTGCATGATGTTCCAGGCATAGTTTACCGCACAGACAATGAACCCTTCAAGGTTTGCACTCTTCTTAATTATAACTAATTTTATTGTGATGATGATATTCCTATTGATCGCGCGCAAGTTCAAATATAAAGTCACAACGATCAATTCACAATCTAACAGATGCAAAACATATGAATTAGGAATAATAAGATCATAGTAAAATTGATAACAACTTATTGTTTCTCGGTTATATGTAGTTTTACATGCAGAATTTTACTACAAAAATAGTGAACTTGATGAAATCAGAGGGTTTATACGCTTCACAAGGAGGTCCAATCATACTGTCGCAGGTACCTAATCTTATATGATCGTATTTCACAAAATTCCGACCATCATTTCTAACAAATTGGTGTTGTTTACGTGTGAATACGATGTAGTGTGCTAATGAATTCAATTAAAACAATTAGGTTGAGAATGAATATCAAAACGTGGAAGCAGCATTCCACGAGAAAGGACCTGCCTACGTTCGCTGGGCGGCAAAAATGGCAGTCGACCTTCAAACTGGTGTGCCATGGGTGATGTGCAAGCAAACTGATGCTCCTGATCCTGTGGTATGTAAGCAAGTCTATTTCTAATTCATCGATTTTGCTAAACCTTAATCATTAATTTACAGTATATATATATAACAGCAAGTTTTTTTCTATATGGTTCCATTTTTTTCTATGCAGGTCAATACCTGCAATGGAATGCAATGTGGGAGAACTTTTGGAGGACCAAACTCACCTAATAAGCCCTCTATGTGGACAGAGAATTGGACCTCTTTGTATGCTTCTATTCCTTTCGATCTCCATGAATACACTTATTTTAATTTCATTACAAGTAATTAATCTATAAGGTTTTTGGCCAAAAGAAAATAAATCTAAGCTACATTCGATCATAAGTACCCTTTAGTCGATACCAAAGGAGCTTGCCCTCTTCTGAAGTTCTGATTCTCTTCTCCTACTGTTAAACCTTAGTTCATTTTTATATGCAGCTATCAAGTGTATGGCGGAGAACCATACATAAGGTCTGCTGAAGACATTGCATTTCATGTTGCGCTCTTTATAGCTAGAATGAATGGAAGCTATGTAAACTACTACATGGTATGTATTAGTTTCGATCATACATTCGTGTTATATATCATATTTACCTTAATTTTCTTAATATAACTTAATTAACCTACATCGATTTAGTATCATGGTGGAACCAACTTTGGACGAACAAGCTCCGCATATGTCATAACAGGCTACTACGATCAAGCTCCTCTAGATGAATATGGTGAGTACGTACTATCATATTTATTTATCGATCGATTTACATCATCTGAATTAGTTACTCCTCGATTCCATGTATAGATAGACCAAGTAATTAACTACATAATTTAGCTTCAAAAAATTAACTACAGAATTGATTAATTTCGCGTTCTAATATTAGGTTTGTTAAGGCAGCCCAAATGGGGTCATCTTAAGCAACTGCATGCTGCAGTTAGAAACTGCTCGACAACTTTACTGCAGGGAGTGCGAACTAATATTTCTTTAGGTCAACTTCAAGAGGTGATTAGCTATCTCGATCTATTCCATCATTTTCATGTATATGTGTTTGATTATGATACACAAACATTGATAAATGGTAATAACAATATATATAACTAATTATATTTGTTTATTGTATCTATAGGCCTATGTCTTTCAAGAAGAAAGTGCTGGAAGATGTGTTGCATTTCTAATAAATAACGACGAAAAGGTTAATGCTACTGTGCAATTCCGAAATATATCATATTACCTGAGGCCAAAATCAATCAGCATTCTACCAGACTGTGGAAAAGTGATTTTCAACACTGCAAAGGTAACTTATAGTTTTGCCCCTCTTCTAATTACTTATTCTTATATTTCGAAAAGTGCAATTACTCTTACTACGGAGACTTGCTTACCTGCTCTCTTAAGTTTTCTAATGATTATGGAGTTGATTAATCGAGCTACTGCCTACTGTAAAAGCTTATTTGTTGTATATAATTACATAGTTTTGTATGGACAGGTGAATACAAGCTACAACAAAAGAATTACAAGAACAGTTCAAATCTTTGATTCAGTGGATAGGTGGGAAGGGTCTAAAGATATAATCCAAAACTTTGAACCTACAATATCTCTACAATCGGATACACTCCTTGAGCACATGAACGTGACCAAAGACAAATCTGATTATCTTTGGTATACTATGAGGTATATTCATGTCTATTTGAAACTTCATTTCCTTCACATAAAATGATCGCATATAATGTAATGGGAGTTTTATGAAATAACAGATTTCAGCACAACATTTCTTGCACTGAACCAATACTTCATGTAGAGTCTCTCGGACATGTAACACATGCTTTCGTGAATGGCATATATACAGGTAAAGACACTTATGGTATATCGGTCATATTCTCACGAGCAAAATACACAAGTGAGAAATGGTATTTGATCATGAGAGTGAAATTTACACACCCTCGGTTACAATTCATACACACCTGACACCCTTTTACTGTAGAATATTAAAACTATTCGTATTTTTTTCTCTCGTCAAAACTAGCTGACGAACATTTTTGATAATGATGGTATAGTCAATTGATCAACAATTTCTGATGTTATTTTACTTCCCAAACTATATTCAGGAAATGCGCATGGTAGTCATGACACCAAGCAATTCATTATGGAGAATCCCATTGTGTTAAATAATGGAAGTAACAATATTTCTTTGCTAAGCGTTATGGTTGGACTACCGGTTCGTAGATCATCTTCTTTTGATTATTTCTTCACTAGATATTTCACTATACATATATTGATTTTTGTAAGGTTTTATGTGCTTTTTAAAGGACTCGGGTGCTTTTCTTGAAAGCAAATTTGCTGGCTTGAGAAGAGTTGAAATTCATTGTAACGAAACCGATCAATTTTACAATTTTACAAGCTATGCATGGGGATACCAGGTACGTAAAACCTTATCAAATCATGTAGAATTTCATATATTGTCATTTTGTATATGAAGAAAATTATAATGCGACAGGTTGGGTTACTTGGACAAAAGTTGCAAATATATAGAGAAGAAAATCTAGATGATTTTGAATGGAGCAATATCGAAGGCTCTTTCAATAAACCACTAACTTGGTACAAGGTATATGTTATAGATGTTCATTGCAAGTATAGAAAATCAAAGCACAATTCATTGCATTCCTCTGATTAATAAGAGTTTGATAAAAAAATTTCAGACATATTTCGATGCACCTATGGGAAATGATCCAGTCACCTTTAACCTTAGCTCAATGGCGAAGGGTGAAGCTTGGATTAACGGACAAAGTATTGGTCGATATTGGGTTTCATTCCTTACTTCCAAAGGCAAACCATCACAAACGATGTAAGTTACCAACACTACAGTAATTTCAAGATCGAAACACTTTTCAAACTATGTATTACTCTCGTTTTTACTTTCTAGCTAGATAATTAAGAAGTTATTACCACTACTGTTCTTATGTGTTTCTCAGGTACCACGTTCCTCGATCATTCTTAAAAGATTCTGAAAACCTTTTAGTTCTGTTCGAAGAAGTTGGTGGCAACCCTCTTCACATTACTTTGAATACTGTTTCCCTTTCCCATGTATCTGAAAGTACTTCGTATCATCAAATTCCATATATAAGTTTTGAGTGATTACTAACTCAAATATTCAAAAAAATTCATATACATCATTGTATCATATCATATACCACATAAATTCATGATGCTCAGTTGCATGCCCAAGAAAATTTCTTTAGTATTGTGATTTTTTTTTTTGAAAGTAATATACCATTTATAAAAACGAAGGCCAGTTATGGCGAAGTACAATGATCACAAGGGTCACGATAGTGCCATTACATTAGACATTTAGCTCACTTATTTGTGAGCTTAATTAGCATAGGATAAAACTAGTTACAAATAAGACATGACTGCTCACCTCCAAGACGAGATATGAGGAACAAAATGGGACGAAACAACGCTAGCCGTCAGAATTTAAATGAAGAGATCCAACGGCGCACAACCAAATATATTTTACATTATCCGTTACCCACTTTGGCCATAGAGTATCTTTATCTTTATGTTTTCCCTCTCTCATTCCAAAACCACACACTACCGTGGCGTGATTGATCGGAGTACTTGGACAAAATCTCTGCAGATGAAGATGACAAAAATCCTCCATGGGTCCTAATAAATTGATGAACCAAAACCCAACACAAACAAAATGGGATTGACTTTCCTTTTGATTTGAGAGAGTTGAATACCTTTTAATAGAATTTTGGTTTAACATCATTATATTCTTCCCTCAGTACTGAGAAACAACAAGAAGTAATTGACATCTTTACATGGGGAGAGATTTAATGTTGACAAAACAAATCGGGTGTTTATTGCTGCTGTTAATATCCATAGGCTCTCTTCCTCTTTTAAGAGACGTCTTCTGCTGGTGTGAGTTTGAGTCATCTTTCTAACTTGTTTTGAGATTCTTGGTAGCGTTGGAGGGCGAGATGGAATGAGTAGTAGTTTACAACAACCCAAATAAACATGATGAAGAGGCTAATGAATAGAGAGATGAGTTGCTCATGGTATTAGCTGGGTGAAGGAATGAAGATGAGAGAGGAAGAAGATTAGAGATGAACAAGGCCGGTCCTGAAAGATGGTAGGGTCGGTGCTAAAAAAATCGTTGGGCCCCCTTATATTAAATTTGTTTTTTAAAACCCAAATATTTTTTTTTTCAAATAAAAACAAATTTGATTAATACTGTAATCATTAGCCCCATGAAAAATAATAAATAAACCATAAGATATATGTTAAATAGAAAAATATGAAGATGGCTAGCAATTCTTGGTGTAGTAGGAATTGTTGTCTTGTTGGTATTCTATGGTTTGAATCTTGGTGGGAGCGATTTCCCTGATTTTTTGAATTTTGACCAAACTGAGCCTAAGTTGGACATATGTTTGCGAGAGTTAGTGTGCCCCCATTGGACCTGAGCCCTGTGCGAGCGCACTAGGTGTATTGGGCCAGGGCCAGGCCTAGAGATGAAAGAGGCTCTATGGCCAAAGAAGACATAATAAGATCAGAGCTAAGACGCTCAATTGTGGTACTCCAAGCCCTATGCATCCATCTAGCTGCAGCTAGCTCGCACGATCTGCCAAGCTATTAATGTACCACAACACTTACTGCATTTTGCTTTTACCCTTTATGTCAGGGCTTGGAGGAGTGTTGATGTAGAGCACACTCAAGTTAGAGACTTGCTTGGGTGTTTTGTTGCAAAATCCAATAGGCCGACCTCATTTCTTCTTTTGCACCAACAGAGAAGCTGGTTTGGTGATTTGACTATCATCTAGACCTTGTATCAAACACAGCACACTGGGTGGGAAGCGAATGTTAGCTCGAGATTTTTTCCCTCTAGCTGTAGACGAATTAGCATTGCCAACTGGCTCAGTTGGAGGAGACCAAGGCCTCTTGGCTATTTCACTAACTTGAGCGGTGGTAGCAGAAACATGTTCAGGATCCGGAGCTTCCTGTGTTGACTAACAATGTTAATCACCACCAGTTTCTTACTAGTCAAAGAAGAGACAGGATATTGTTCATTCGAATATCAAAAACTGCATTTGAAATGTTATCTTCCAAGAATAACACCTCACTTTGAACCATCTCTGCCACATTGACATCATTAGTCCCAGGCTCTAATGGCGCACTTGAAATCTCAGGCACTGCCTGCATGAGACTATCCTCAGAAGTAACATTTAACTCAATTCCGTTCAAGTTGTCGAGTTCCAGGGCTACCTTAATCTCTAGGTGACACTGCAAAATTACATCTTGTTCTTGCATATTAGAGGCTATGGAAATCACACAATTATTGTCAATTTCTTGTAACAATCCTATTTTTTATAGGCACATTAGCATTCAAACCAAGTTGAAGTTGTCGGCAAGTGAGAACAATTCGTCTGCACCTGATTGTCGACCACCCAGATCCTATCCCTGATCTGAGAACCTCCATCGACTTTAGAGATCGAGCCCTATAAGACCTCGATCTCTGCCGTCCATGCCTTAGCGACGTCACCTCCACACAAGCTGACGCCACCCTAACCACCTTAAGCCTTCAGCCGCATAACGTCGTCGTTGACCCTAACGAAGAACTACATGGGCTCTACCATCGCGCTGCTAACGCCGCATGAGATCCCGCCCACGCTGCCTCCCAACACTATAAAAAAGAATTTAGTTAGCCATCGGAAATCGCCACGGCTCGGAATTGCCATCGCCATCGGTCCTAAATTTGCGACGGCGCAGCAACGGTAAACAAACCTTCGCTAAATTGAAACCAGTTTGCGACGGCAACATCTTGCCATGGCAAAATAACGTAAAATTTACGACGGCAAACTAACGTCGTCGCGTATGTTTTTATCAACGGCGACGACAGGTGAGTGCCATGGCAAGAAACCGATTTTCTTTTTGATTTGGTGCTACGGTTGCGTTCGCCGTCGCTTGTGTCCTTTCAGTGTTGGAAGGCGCCAATTATCTCGCCTTCCATTTTAACGAAAAAAGGGTCAATTTTCAAAAACCAAAATCAACTCTCTTCAGACCTAACCTCATTTAGTACTCTATCTTTACTTTCTGTTCAGACAAACCCCCATCTTAAAAAACCTAATTCCTCTCTTCCAGAAATCGCCCATCTTTACTCCTTTGTCAAATTCGTTGATTTTTGGGATCTCTTCTAGAAATCTCTCTCAATCTTTACTCCAATAGAAAATTGAGATTTAATAGATTCTCTCATTATCTCTCAATCATGCCTGCAAATCGGTATCCTCTGTTCATTTTTGTTTTGTTTTCGGGTTTTGTTTCAGTATGACAATGTTTTCTCATTTTGGGTTTCAGTATGACGATGTTTTCTCATTCTGGTTTTCCATTACGGTGTTTCAGTATCAACTCTTTGTAATCCTTTCACTTTTCCTAAACCCATTATAATGAGATTTACAAAAATGGTTTGTTAAGATGAAATAGCTCTGAAGCTTTATTTTAGTACTGGGTTTAAGTTTTTGAACATTTGAACTTTGTTAATATATTGATTTTGGGGTATACTCAGTAAGCTATATTGAGTAAGCTTATTTCTGGGTAAATTTATGTATATGATACCTGGGTACACCACAACAAAGATGGGCAACCACCACACACAAGATATGTGGCAAAATTAGGAATGGGCATGCCAAAATTACTCTAAAATGCCACACATGTGTGTGTCCAATCTCCATTGCCACATTGCAGCAACATTATACGGGTATGTGGAGTCTAGAGCCGTAGCAATTCACTATCTTGCCACAAATCAATTTTGTGTGTGGGATCTTTGCAACTCTGACACGGTGGGGACCACCAACTGGAACCGGTTCAATTATGCGTGATGCTGTTATTGTTTGTTTTTTTATTTTTATTTTTTAGAAATAAGCTTCTGGGGTTTATTTTTATTTTTTCTTTTGCAGATTAAGAGCTTTTGGGTCTTCGTTCTCATCCTCTTGGTAAGGTTCACACTGACGAGTTCAAGCATGGTCGGGCCTTATCCTAAGAAGAATTCTGAGCAAAACCACATCAGCACATGAATATCATTCCCTCCGGTTACTTCAATACTTGGTACTTGTCCAGTAGCAAACTTTCTAAATCCACCCCTGTAATCCATCAACACCCCAAATGAGGAGGTTTTAGTTCATTTTTCCAGAAAACAGAGTAATTAATAATGGGGATGATTGAAAATCAAGGAGATTTTAGACGGAACATAGCAAGAACAGAGTTGCGTAATTACCATCCTATAAAGGATATGCTGTCTTCATAGCCCTGGATCGAGACCTAATTACCATCTTTTGCTGCAACTTATATAGATGACATCAAAATTCACCCAATTTAATCACGATAAAGAGAAATAGATTAATACTTGGAACTAAAAAAACTCAGTTTGAATCACCCAAAAATCACAATGACCTTACCCAAAACAGATGTAGCAGCACCATCGCTGGTCGGAGAAGGAGCTGGCGATTCTTCACTATAGCTGAGGTTGAACAAGACCCCAAGTCGAGGAGTGGGTGGGTGTTGACGGTGAGGATTCGAGACCCCAAATCTCAAAGCTTCATCTTCTTCTTCAAGTCTGAAAAAGACCTAATTTTTTTTCCTAAATCCAGAATTAGGAAGATAATACTGAGGAAGGGAAGAGATAGAGAAATACCGGGAATATGGTCAGTTACCATACAAAAGTGATGTCGAAGGCGGTCGTTGGCTTGAAGTCGGAGATCGTCAAAGAAATACCGAGGCGGTCAGAACTTTGGTTCTGCAGAGAGAGAGAGAGAGAGAGGCGGAAGAACAAAGTGAAGGACAGAGATGAGAAAAGAATGGGAAAAGAACTACAAATAAGATACAAGTGTTGGAGACTGGGAGCATTGTGAGTTATTTCATAAATCATTTGAATTTTAAATAAAAAAATGCAAAAGTTGGAGCTAGGAAAAGAGGGGGAGGCGAGAGATGACAGCCCTGTCAGATTTTAGTACGTAAAAAACAATAATATATTACCTAGCCACAATTATATGCAATTGTGAGACAATGTCTCACCTACGATATCAAATGGGGTGGGGTTCATATCCTAAACAGTAAAAGCTCTCACATTTGTTAATAATGTGGCAAGAGAAATGTGGCCTTTAGTCATTGTTGTTGTGGTGGTAGTTAATGAAGGGATCGATGACTTTTAGCTTTGCATATATATGGTTGATAGTTAAACAATACAATTTTGTATTGTCAAGTTTGGTAATTGGTAAACTTGTTTCAAGCAACTGCTTTTACTATTCATATGCCTTGAGTTAATTATACATGTGGTTTTGATGATTCTAACAGTAGATTTTCCTGTTTAGTTATTTGATTTTCGGGTTTGGGTATACTTAGTTAGCTATCTATCTGTGTCTTCAAATTCTGTTGAACATGAAGACCCATTTTTCTTCCTGCTTAATTTCACTTGTAGAAGCGATGCAAAGATTACTTGAGAGTTGAGAGTTGAGATAGAAAATCTAAGTTAAAGTTTGGGATTCTTTAAGAATACTTGCCTCACTACGCCTTTGATTTCAAGCACACCAAACTCATCTCAAGTTGAAGAACTTGCCCTGAAGTTGCAACCTCTTGTCTGAAGATCGACTCGTCTCAAATTGGGTATTTGAATGAAAACCTTATCCCTCTCTCTGTCTCTTAATTTATGTTTTGGATATATATAAGATGTTGGTTGTGAAATCTGAAATTCATTTTCAACTTCTTTTTAAAATATTGAGTGAAAAAGAAAAAATAATCCATTTGTGTGGTTATATTGAGATTTGTATTGGGTTAGTTGGTTAATAAAGATCAGTGTTGTGATTGATTAGTGGTGGGTATAGGTTGGGATTATAGTTCTGTCACATAGGTTGTTGAATGAGGTCAATTTAGATGTGAATATTATCATTGTCAAATTTTTGATGTGGTACTATAATGCTCTAGGAATTTTGGATCATGGGTCTGGACTAGTAATTCATTCATTCATTCTGTTGGTACTGGTTTTGTTTGTCTCTAAAATACTCATTCATACTAAATTTTTTGAAGGCTAGAATGTTAATATTACATAGAGTTACACTTTCAGTGTTAGAACTTTATTATTAAGCTTTGTTTACTTCTGCTTGCTGTTTGCATATATACTTCAGGAGGGAGAAAAATGGACAAACAACCCCCGATAGGAAACGCCGCCTTCTGCGCACCCTCGGCTTCCACCCTCACAAATGCTCCGAAAGATGCGCTGCAATGTATCAATTATATATATATATTGTTTATTTTTCTTGTTCATTTCTTTCTATATATTGTATTGGATTTTTTTCTATATTTTAGCATTGAATTCAAATATTCCGTTATTTTCTTAAAAATATAATATATTTCTTTGCATAGTTATTTACATATTAGCCCAAGATACAGAGCACGTAGCGTTATGACACAAGATCCATACAATGAATTTTGGATTATAAATGAGAGAGTAAATTCATTTGAGAATATACTAGAACTCTTTCTCTTTTGTATAAATAAGATTAGAATATTGGTCGACTGTTTGTATGTAACAAAAGTCCGTCATCACCTACTATTTAGTCTTCTCTTTTTCAAAGTATTGTAGAATCATGAATGTTTCTCTGTCCTTAAAAGGCCAAGATAAAGAGGTACATGGCGGTATCACTCTTATCTTAGGCTTCAATAACATCGAATCTATGATCTACCAGATATACTGGTATTAAGAAAAAATTAAGGTATTAATTTATTTATAAAACCACTTCATAGTTGTGTCCACTTTTACTTATGAGTTCAGTGATCCACATCCTCTTCCATCCTACCAATAAAGAGAATAAAGGATTGATGGTGCAATTTGGGGTCCCATTCACATATTTTTTTTCATCTCGGTCATTGATATATATTGTTTATGTATTAATTTATTTGTAATTTTCTTATGAAATCTGAACTACTAAACATTTTGGTTAATTTTTTTTGCAGGACTATTTTCCAGTTGTAACCGATGTTTGCTAAATCATTATTTGCTGAAAATAAGCCACTTGTTTATCCAGCTGCATATTGCAAATCGATTTGAGGTTTCATTGTCGGTCTAGCTCAAGCTGAACTGATAGTATCATGTCCAAACATTGCTCTGCTCAATATATGTTACCAACTATATGTAAGGTTTGTCAACGCCATATTATAGCAGAGGAAATGATGGCCTTTACCTTGCATTTTTCAATTTGATTTACCTTGAGATCAGCTAGTTTGTACATTTGAGCAGCACATTTGAGATAAGTAGAGGAAGATTGTGGAAAACCTAACCAATTTAGAGTTTGGATCAATGATTTACCAGATGTATATCATTATTATAAATTACATTTTTTCTTAACTTAATTAAGATATTGTCCGAACTTTAGTCATAAACCAAATGATTTTTATGCTTGATGAGACTATTACTTAATGATGAGAATTTGCTGTTGTTTACAATATAAACTTACATCCGATAAAATGGTAATTAATTAGTACACGAAAGATTTTTATCATTTTAATGACATAATTAACATTGGTAATTACATAATAATCTCTTTTAATATGACTACTACCTTAGATATAGACCCTTTTTGAAGAATAGACTCGCTCTAAGTTTTCCGGAGCTGTGAAAACAGAACCTTAAGGTTCGAATGTAGGGTGGCGACGACTTTGGTTCTCATGTGCATCGACTCACTTCCGGCATCACACTCTTCAGGGTGGGGAGTTGGTTAAGGGTTGTTTGGTTTTGGAATATCGTTGCAATTGTTGTTGTTGTGAGGTGTGAAGGTCTTAGTGAGTGTCGATGATGATCTAGTTCTTCGTGCTACGTCATTTAGAGGGTCTGAGGTATGGGTGGAGATCCGGGCTTTTTCAGGTCTGGGTTGGCGTTTATAGTAGCAGGCGGCAAGTCGGGGTTATGATGGTACAAATCTAGTTTAGGAGTCAACCAAATCTTGTGAACGAGTTTGCGTCAGGGAGGCGTCTTTACAATCTTTTTGGAGCTTTTGCTCTTGCTTGACCAGACATAATATCAGTTGTATGACGTTTAAGCCATCAAAGATTATCCATTCCCCTCAATACATATTTCTTTTAATTTAGGGCAAATAGCCCTCCAAAGTGACCATTTTGTATATTCAAAGTGGCCATTTTATCATTAACCCTTTAATTTAGGGGAGTGAAATCCACACACCTTAAATTGTAATCTACACACTCATTTTTCTTTTTAATAATTTAAATTTTGTCCTTAGTGACTTAAATTTTCTCTTCATATAAGAATGAATGCTAAAAATAGAAAGTGGATGTGTGGATTACAATATGGAGTGTGTAGATTTCACATCCCTTAATTTAATGTCAAAGTAAGGTTGATGTTATTTGGGGTTTGAATAGAAAACCAGAAATACGTAACACATACGGAGTCTAAGAATATGGAGTAGATTTTCATTCATGTTTAATATGACGCGTGAAGGCGTTACTAGTCAATGGGTCTCCGAAATCTTTGCATATTTGGTAATGAGTTGCTCAATTGGATTTCCAAAGAAGATTGGAGCGTCATTCCAATGAACAATACTAGCATCGTCACCAACTCTTTTATTTCTTCTTTTCAAATTTGAGAATGAACGTGAAATTTCACTAATGTTTAAAGGACAATAAACTATTTGTGTGGTTATTTGGTGACCTTCCATGGCTGGTACCAATAACTAGCTTCATACATGTTCTTGTCGGCAGAGCTCCAAATTGGAAGTATGTTTAGTTCTCATGTAATCACTCCCTAATGGTCAATTTAATTTACCAACGGTATCTTTTTTCTTTCTCTTTAATGTATGCAGATACTTATTTGAGTCATGAGTACGGCTATTGGGACCTCTAAATTTGCTAATTAGACCTCTTATGCTTTTTACACCTCCTATCAAATTTTCAAATAATATATTTATGTTGGGTTTCCAGCCCATGTGTTTTTCCTAAAATGTTTCGTCTTAGAGTATGGTGTTCCAATAAGGAAAGTAAATCCTTATTGATGATGATGTACCTGTAATCTTGTTGATTACAAAGAAGGAAGGAGACATTATTGCCTACCACTAATAGGAATAAGATTCCTATTTGGTGAAGAGATCTGAAGATCCTTATGACTATATAAGGAGGGGTTCAGCTCTAGGTTTTGTATCGCAGAGACAAATACCAAAGTGTTCCATTCTCGGTTAGAGAGTGAGAGAGGGCAGAGAAGAGAGAGATAGGAAGAGAAGTGAGAGAGTCATTGTTTTCTTATTCTTTCTGGTGTACCCATTATTAATATAGTGGAAGTGTTTTCTGCCGGTGGACGTAGGCAAAAGTTTTGTTGAACCACCTTAAATCTGTGTTCTTTGTGTCTTATCTCTGTGGTTGTTTCTCTTGGTTTGTTGTGTTCTTTTGGGGTTCATTGACATACATAATTGGCCGATATCACAACAATTTACTCATTAAACCTCAATTAAGTTCCTCAAATAATCTCACATACTATATAATTTTTAATAATGAATCATTATCTCTAAAATAAAAATTTTACTCACGATAATTAATTTTTGCATTCTACATTTCTTAATTACGATTTGATTCCTTAATTTAATAACGTAAATTTCTTAAAAATAAAAATAGAAGCACAATGTACATATAGGGTTTCAAAATTATTATTATTATTTTTGAATAAAGGGCTAGTGTGGCTGTCCTCAAGCCTTCATTAATGGAACTGTCGAATACAACGGGGGGGGGGGACAAAAATTTATTTCTAACATGAATTAACCTTTTGTTTTCTATTGTACCTCTCCTAAACGAAGATCAAGAATAACCATTTTTTCTCTATGTATATTAATTTTTTTTTTCTATTTTGATATCGCATAATAGATAATTTCAATAGTTATTTAATTATTCATAATTGATCTTTTTTTTCTTTGCAAATAATTTTGTGATCTTGTACATACGTTCAACACATATGATAATAGAAATTTTTGTGTCACACACGATCGATATTGATCATAGTTTTAACTCTTATTAAATATATGAATGCTTCAATAATATGTAGTAAAATTAGAAATGAAAATATATAAGGAAAATAATAAAGAATGAAATCTATCATTATTGAATTGGAAAGCCTAGAGAGAATAAATGTAATACTTCATTTTATATAACTATTGTCCTTAATAGTCATTTTATAAGAGGAGAAATATGTCATTTAATAATTCACAATTACGTGAGGTCAAGTGAGCAAATTTGGAGGTTCCAATAGCCGCACTCTTGAGTTATTTGTTTTGATGGTGTGATTCTTTGATTCCACTTTTTTTTCCGAGCAAGAATACTGCACTTTTTTTGAGTGTGACTTTGGGTTAAAGGTTGAGTCCATTTGGCTCATGGATGTTGCTATTGACGATAGACCCGTAACTACGAATCTTTATGGGAATGTGTGTCGTGGTGTAGCTACCACAACCGATAATTTATTATGCTGTAATTTCTTTCTATTATTAATAAAATTATTTCTTCTAAAATAAAAGAAAATACTGCACTCAAATATCCACTGAGACCATCATCGATAAAGTTATTGTATATTCAAGAGATTTACCTTGTAGTTGTGTACATTGTACAAGAAATGTGAAATCACTACATTATATTGACAATAGACCCGTAACTATGAATCTTTATGGGAATGTGTGTCGTGGTGTAGCTACTGTTTTGGCCACGATCCTCAGCAGGAGTAGAGAGGTAACTTAGCAGTTCTAAAAGTAAAACGAAGGGTGCGGGGCGTGCCGCCGCGCGGACGCGAAACGCAGATGCGCTGGTACTAGACTTCTAATCAAACTAAAGGGGTTCCAGTGCCACCTCGCGGACGAGGGATTATGAGTAACCTTCCTATTCGCTTACAATCGACACTCACTGTTGTAGTGAGCAGAGTAACTAATCGGGACAGTAAACAAAGGCGAGACCAAACGGGTTCTGTAGCTAAGGCGAGATGCACTTTAGTGTTAGGGTTTTGAGTAGCTTGAAGATTTGTTGTAGTTGTTGTATGATTTGATTATGTGTATGAATGGTCCTCGAACCCTCCTATATAGGGGGTCGTAGCTAACTGATAAAGATGCAATCACAACCTAAATATGATTCTGCTACCAAAGTAACACAAAGACTCGTCTTGCCCGTGAATTGAGCAACTGGATGATGCGTGTCCAGTTGTATAGATAGACTTCACCTAGGTCACAAGTACTAACCCTTCGTTATCGAAAACTTCGTAGTCTCCGACACGGACTCAAACACCAAACTTCCTCATCCTGCGAGGTGTTACAATCCTCATAGGAACCCACCTCGCGTGCCTCCGAAGCTCACGCTCTTACTAGGCTTTACTTTTAAAAGGGCTACATGTACTGGCCCAAATGTTATTCAAGACTTATTATTTAATTTTGGACCGAAATATCAACTGGGCTCAAACAGCTACCATAACTGATAATTTATTATGCTGTAATTTCTTTCTATTATCAATAAAATTATTTCTTCTAAAATAAAATAAAATACTGCACTCAATTATCCACTGAGACCATCATTAATAAAATTACTATATATTCAAGAGATTTACCTTGTAGTTGTGTACATTGTACAAAAAATGTGAAATCACTACATGAAACTAAAATAGGAATATTTCATAGTAGAGACCGGATATGAAGCGCACGTGTGTAAGTGCGCACGGAGCTCCGTTCGCCACCGTCCGGCGCCGACGAGGACGTGCCTCCACCCCAACAGATTCCAGCAGCGTCCCCGATCACTTTCTCTCCCCGGCGAGTCCGTTGAATTCCAGTTTTTCAGCGAGATCACCCAAAACTTTAAATAAAGTCGATCTCGCCGGAAACTGGAATTCGGCGGTTTCGCCAGGGATCGCCGGAGAGGAAAAATGATCGGGGACGCTGTTAGAGTCCGCTGGGGTGGAGGTGCGCCGTCGTCAACACCGAAGGGTGACGAACGAAGCAGCTTTGTGCGCACTACGGACGTGCACTCCACATCGTTTCCGGTTCATAGTATATTAGACATGTCCGATTTCACTTCCCTTTTCTTATCTCCGCATATTGCAACGGGATGATTCCGAACCCTCAACCCATACTCAATCACTGGGCCATACTCAATTAGGTAACAAGAAAATTCTTACTAAACCCACCGCCATATCTTTATATGGTTATTTTATTTTTGGCTTCAATATTAATAATGGATTGACGTATGTATGTTCAAGATTCAAGAGATAGCAACGACTCATGTCAGACTGTCTGCACATAAAATCTGTAGGATCATTTATCTTCTCTACCAAAGCTTTAAGATCTACTCGCTTCCCTAAACCTGAAATCCAAAAAACCAAAACGCTGAAATGTCATTGCTGACTTATAAAATGGTAAAAACAAACTACTGGCTACTGGGATCGACAGTATTAGGCACCATCTGTCCCACTGAGATTTCCCAACAAGCACCATAAATAGATATTACACAACTCCACATGTTCTGTTCTTCACTTCTCACTTCTCACTTCTCACTTAAACACAACCCAAAGCTTCATTCTTTCTTCTTGTTTATATGACCCAACAAGTCCCCAAGTCCCCAAGTCCCCAACTGAGCTCTATTGATTCTTATTGCTGCTGCTGCTGCATTAGTTTGAGCAGTTTCTGCAAGAAGAAGGATGAAGGTGTCAAGACTAGCTTGGCTGCTTTCTTTGCTGCTGTGCTTTACATTGTGTTTGGGATACAATGTAAGCTACGACAGGCGCTCTTTGATTATCAATGGCCAAAGAAAGTTGCTCATTTCTGCTGCCATTCACTACCCTCGTAGTGTCCCTGCGGTAACTTTGCAAATCCACTTTACTCTTTTCTTTATAAATGGAAATAAATGGTTTTGAAGGTTGCTAAATCTCTTGGATTGTGCACTTGCTTGGTAGATTAGCACGGCCCGATTGCTTCATTTGTTACTTTTTTATCTCTATGGATTCGGAATTTGGAGTTGTTGTTATGAACTGTTTGTGGTAAAGGTTGCAAATTGTGTTACTTGGTGCTCGGTACTTGTGATTTAAAGCATGAATGTGGTGTGTGTAGATGTGGCCGGGGCTAGTTCAGACGGCAAAGGAAGGAGGGGTTGATGTGATTGAGACATATGTGTTTTGGAATGGTCATGAACCGTCTCCAGGCAATGTGAGTCAAGTTTGAGGATACTGAAAGGCTTTGGCAATTTCATTAGGGATACTTTGACTTAATGCTTAAAACTGATTTGGTTTCAGTATTATTTTGGAGGACGATATGATCTGGTCAAGTTTGCGAAGATCGTGGAGGATGCTGGAATGTATTTGATTCTTCGAATTGGCCCATTCGTTGCAGCAGAATGGTACTTTGGGTATGTCATTCTATTCCATATGTAACATTGGTTGGTTTCGGTCTTTGGGTGTTGGCTCTTGATGCATATCATCCTGGAATATCATGTTCATTACTGTTTTCTTCAAAACTCCTAAGAGATGTTTGTTTGATACAGCGGGGTACCAGTGTGGTTGCATTATGTGCCTGACACTGTATTTCGAACTGATAATGAGCCCTTTAAGGTACGGAAGTCAATTGTTCAACCCCATTCTAGAAATGTTTCTTGAACCTAATCATATGTCATTCAACTATGATGGAGGTTCTTTTTACCTATCTATGATAGGGATTAGATTTCACCAATTTGTTCCTATTGCTTTCATACATATCCATGTTATGATTTCCCCTGTGATTAAGAAGGTACTTCATTAGTGTTCATATAAGACTTGTTCTCAAATGGCATCCAACTATATTGTTCGCAATAACTAGACAATTGTTTTCAATTTATGCAGACAATATTCTATTGTAATGACTTATTCAGACTTGGATGAATTAAACCTGTTCTCTTGATAGTTTCTTCATCCTCTTCTGTCATTATTCTTCCTCTCATCTATTCTCTCCTGATTGATTTGGTGCTTCATCACAATATTTGTCATGTGAAATTCATGATTTTCATCTCTAATCATCTTGTTTGCTTCTTCTGGTCCAGTATCACATGCAGAAGTTCACAACACTCATAGTTAATCTAATGAAACAAGAAAAGCTTTTTGCACCTCAAGGAGGTCCAATTATTTTGGCCCAGGCAAGTCTCTTTCACTTTAGAAGTACTTTGATAAATTTTTAATGTGCCTATTCCTTATCTACTCTAGGAAACATACTAGAGATGAATAAGAGAAACAAATATAACTGATGAACCATGTTTCCTTCTACTAAAATGGGAGCTCTACACCTATTATGGCCTGGTGACCTATTGGACAATAATCACAAGATATATGGCTGATGAAAGATAAATTTTAAAATTTTTCTTACTTTCTTGTTCTTACTCACCTGCGTTGCTTTATTGTTGAAGTACTTGATATAGCTTATATGGAAATTATATTTGAGTCTTGAAGTACACTACTTTAAAAGGATATTGTTTATGGAAGTAATTTTCTAGATGCATCTCTCTTGGAGACTCCATCATTTCTAAATCTGGATAACTTTTATCAAGGGAAATTTCCATAGAATGTGTTTCAGAAAGCCACAAAAACAATGTTTTTTCCCTCCTTTTCTTTACTCTGGTTTCTAGTCATAGTTTTCTTGTTCCAAGCTCACAACATTTGCTTTTTATTTTTTTCAAGTAAATTGGCCTGAAATTTTGGACTTTGTAAATTTGCTTTTAGGTTAGGTCTTCCTAGGCAGGACATAGAAAGAAAATTAACGAGATTTTTAGCTTTCTGCTTCAATTTCATTTATTCTGTCTTTTCCTGCAGATAGAAAATGAGTATGGATACTATGAAAAAGATTATGGAGAGGGAGGCAAAAAATATGCACAGTGGTCTGCTAGCATGGCTGTTGCTCAGAATATTGGTGTACCATGGATCATGTGCCAACAGTTTGATGCTCCAGAGTCTGTGGTGAGTATCTTTATTTAAAATGCTTTTTAAGTAATAGAAATACTTTATATATATATATATATATCAGATCAACTTGAAAAATGATCCAGATTCCAAGTATTGTCTTAAGAAAGTTATTCATAACTCAGTGTGTACACAATCTTCTGTTTTACTTGACCCATGTTGAATAATAAAGGTGGGAAAGAATGAGAAATATAATACCCACATGTTTCTTTTGCAGATAAACACATGCAACTCCTTCTACTGTGATCAATTTACACCAATTTTTCCGAACAAACCTAAAATTTGGACAGAGAATTGGCCTGGCTGGTAATGTAGTATATCTTTCATGTCTCTCTGTTATTGCATCTTTTTAATATTACAGCTTGGTATGCATCTTTCTATTATTATTGTATCATTTTCTGTCATCTCCATCAAAGAATCGTACTACTCTTTGTACACTAGTAGTTCAGATAGATTCATTGACATTTGGTTTGATTCCTAAAGTTCACTTTCCATGTTTTTAAGCTGAGACACGGTTATCACACTCTATATACCAACCTGTATGTTCATATAAAAAAAATTCACAGTTGCTGCATATGGTTCATACATGCAAAGCAAATCTTAATTTATCCTTGCTTCATATGGTTCAAGTGCGAAGCAAAATCTACTTTTCTCCCTTGCTCGTTACAATTCATATATGCGGAGAAAAATTCATTCATATATGCGGAGCAAAATCTACTTTTCTTCATATGGTTTCATACATGTATGGTCGTGGACAGTGCCTTGCACTGCCCATACATAGTGTGCAATCAGAATGAAAATAATCAAATCTGTTCTGATGACTGGGAAACACCATTTCCTTTAATTTTGATTATAAACTAGCACATTTATTGAGGAATAGGTTTCTTTGATGCCAAACATCTGTGATAACTGTGAGATCCATATTTTTTTAGATGAACAGATATCTACATTTCAAGTATTTATAACAGAGCTTTGTAGGGGAAGTTAGTTCATTTGAATTATGTCATTATATCTGCTCGGCTTCTTGACTATATGATGGTAGCGTCAGGAAAACTACAGGCTTGCCGAATGCCTCTAAGATGGCTATCAGGAAAAAGTTGATTATTTCTAGATTAACACTCTAGAATCCACATTTGATTCATTATCTATATTTCGGGTGTCAAATACCATGCGTCTGATATGAAGTATGCCATGGAAGATCAGCTATCGAAGTCTCTGAAAATAAATAGATATGACAGAGGATATGTATTGTGATCCAGTAATGCCATTGATTTGATGGTGTTGAGAGTATATTTCAAACTGGGAATATTAATCCTTGCATTGCAATGTTCAGAGCATAGACCTCTCTGCTGTTGCCCATTGACTTGGGTTGGCAAGGGGTAGAGAGCTCCAAACTATATTGTAGAAATTTCGAAGCATTGGTACCTTCTATGGATCTTGTTACTTCTTAATAGCTCATAGCTCCATGGAGCTCATAGTCTGAGCATATTTAGAATATTTGATGATAGTAACTATTCTCTCTCAAAACAAAATGTTCTGTAAATGCATGCAAAGGCTATTGGCCGCTTGCAGTGTATCTTTCTGAATGATTTAGCTTATGGTTGGATCAATCTCCCAATTACGTCAGGTTTAAAACATTTGGCGCCAGAAATCCTCACAGGCCAGCTGAAGATATTGCTTTCTCTGTAGCTCGCTTTTTCCAAAAAGGTGGCAGTGTACAAAATTACTACATGGTATTTGGTTTATTTCTTGTAAATTTTATCTCGTTGCAGCTTCATTGTGTTTATAAGTTTGGTATTATTGTTCGCATTACGATTATTGGTGTGATTGTTGATACATTTCTGTCTGACTCGATTTTTTGGTGATTAGTATCATGGAGGAACAAATTTTGGCCGCACTTCAGGTGGACCATTTATAACAACAAGTTATGACTATGAGGCACCAATCGATGAATATGGTGAGCTCTTTCAGTTATAAAGTTATGTTCAAATCTTTAAACATGCTATATGAATGTTGTGTAAGTCATAAAATTGATTTGTTTATTCTTTTTAGGATTACCAAGGCTCCCAAAATGGGCACATCTTAAGCAACTTCACCTGGCAATTAAGTTATGTGAGCATATTTTGCTTAACAGTGAGCCCACTCTTGTACCGTTGGGGCCTTCCGAAGAGGTATTTATAATATTGGTTTTATCATGGGTACATTTTCGTTTCCCAAATAGCACAAGTTTAAAACATTGGATGTGTAACTTGGAAATTTCGTCTTCAAGACCATTTGCATTTTCAACATTATTACATGATGATACTGAACACAGAATCGGGTTGCAATATCTTTGAGGGGGTATTTATATTTGATTGTGCTGTAATACCATATCCTCTGCCGCTTAGCTCTTGTAATTGTTAGTTCTGTCAATTGCATTCTAATGTGATTTCAATCTATTTCACTACTCGGGTGACATCAGGGAACATTGCCTTCATTGCAGGCTGATGTTTTTACAAACTCTTCTGGAGCATGTGCTGCCTTCATTTCTAATATGGACGACAAAAATGACAAAACAGTTGTATTTCGTAATGTGTCATATCATCTACCTGCATGGTCAGTCAGCATACTGCCTGACTGCAAGACTGAAGTATTTAACACAGCAAAGGTAAATACTCAGTTTCTTGTGCCTGTATTCTTCCAAACATTATGAATTCCGATCTCTTTCCCACCAAGATATTTGACTTCAAATTTAAAATGTTTTGCTTATCTTATACATACATAGGTCTGTACTCATACATGTCTGTGTCTATATATATAGAGAGGATGTGAAGCGGACGTACGCACTCCGTTCTCCACTCTCTGGCACCGGCGACGGCGCGCCTCCACCCCAGAAGACTCCAGCAGCATCCCCGACCACTTTCCCTCCCCGGCAACTCAGTTTTTTTCCAGTTTCCGGCGAGATCGACTTTGTTTGACGTTTTGGGTGATCTTGCCGGAAAACTGGAAAAAAACTGAGTCGCCGGGGAGGGAAAGTGGTTGGGGACGCTGCTGGAGTCTTCTGGGGTGGAGGTGCGCCGTCACCGGCGCCGGAGGGTGGAGAACAGACGGACGTCCGCACTTTAAGGCTGGTGCGGACGTCCGCTCCACATCCGGCCTGATATATATATATATATATATATATTAACACACATATGCATATATATGTTATAGAAAGTGAAGACAGTCCACTTCTTAGACATACATATGCATTCGAACTCTGAACCAAGTTTTTGTTGTGTATGACTTTTGGTAGAGTTTTGAATTAGAAGTTTAGAACTCTTTTGTACCTAGGTTTACAATTTATACTTTTATAGTACTTCGTCATGAAATAGTTTATTGTCATTTGTGCCTTTACAAGTATCGTGCAGATGAAATAGTTATACAAAATTCCCTCTGCTTATCCTCAATGTTCATTTATTATTTTGAGCAAGTAAGATTTACAGTTGAATATAAAACTTCCCAACAGGTAGCATCCCAAACCTCTGTAGTTGAGATGACATCTGAAACTAAAGGCTTGAAAGGGCTTAAATGGGAGGTATTTGTGGAGAAAGCTGGGATCTGGGGTGAAGCTGACTTTTTTAAATCTGGATTTGTAGATCACATCAATACCACAAGATTTACCACTGACTATCTGTGGTATACAACAAGGTTTGTCTTTCCTCATGATGAAATCAACTGCATGCATTAATCTAAACTGTCATTTGATCAAGAATTTCTTAAAATGATTTTAGGGACATCCAGCAAATTGGGTGTTCAATGGTAATTTCAGACCAATATAAAGTAATCGTAATGTACTTGCTAGATATTATAAAGTTGAAATGTATGTTTCCACTAGGTCACACATGATGAGTACGTCTTAATTTTCCCACTGACATTGCAATTTTAGTTTAAATTTCATCCTCCTTTTGCCACTTTACAAGTACACTGTTAATTAACCTTTATTGAGGGGTTAGCCTCCAGAGTAGTTGTGTTTTAACATTACTAGTTACTGGAATAATTTTTGTTGAGTACCACTAAATAGTAAATAGTCTATTTCAGAGACAAACTAATATAAGAATAGGCAAGAATAATCTCTCAAATACAGAAACACAGTAGCTTTATCTGTTCTTAACTTTAAGGTATCTGTTCATTTTGAATTGATGGACATGTGAATAAAAGCATTGCATGGGTTTCATATGCTTTACTTAGATATGATCTTTGGAGCTACCTCTGCTTGTTGTTTCTCTAAATCAATTGTTCATTAAAAGCAAATTTGTAATCTCTCTGACTCCTAAGACTCCCTTATGGCAGCATATTTGTTGATGAAAATGAAGACTTCTTAAAGAAAGGAAGCTTGCCAGTTCTTCAAATTGAATCCAAAGGCCATGCTCTCCATGCTTTCGTGAACGATAAACTTCAAGGTTATTTTCTCATCTAAAAGAGTTATGGTTTAGTATTTCATTTCTTGGTTATGTTCGGCGGAGTATTCATATGGCAAAGTTATGCAGTTTTACTGCTAATAAACTTGTGTCTCAAAGAAAACTAGTGGTTATTTTTGAGACATGTTTGTGGCCTTTTCTTATAGTCGTATAAACCTCTCTTTATTAAACTTGTTTTATATTGCATAGACCCATACATATACCCGTAGATTTATAGATTGCGTTATACAAAATTTCACATTTTACATTTGATGTGTAACTACTGCGGTTGTATATTGGTGATTGGTATTGTGTTGGATAATCTGACCATTATACAATTAAAGAGCAGATACTTCATCCATAGAATAATGTGCATTCTTTTGGTTACCTGTTGATGAGTTAATGTTGAAGAACATTTTATAATTAAATCCTTTTACTAGACAACCTCTTGCTAGTGAATCTCATATCTACTTGGTCTTTAGATAGTGCATCTGGAAATGGCACACATCCACCCTTCAGTTTAAAAAGCCCTATCTCTCTGAAGGCAGGGAAGAATGAAATTGCTCTACTCAGCATGACAGTTGGTCTGCAGGTACCTTTGCTTCTCCTGATTAATTACCACCTGACTGTTTATTCAGGTAATAATGGCTGCAGCCCTGGTTATTTGTTATAAAGGAATGTGTCTAGTGGGTAAGCCTGAAAAGCATTCTGTGGTCTTCTGTTTTTCTTCAAAAGAAGATATCATCTTCAGAAAACTTTCCTGTCATGTTTGTATTGTAGCTGGATTTTAGCAGGAATTCTTTATCTTTTTTGCTCTTCTGCTAGATTTTCAATAACATATTGCTCTTTGTACTCTTAGAATGCTGGATCATTTTATGAGTGGGTAGGGGCAGGAGTAACTAGTGTCAAGATTAAGGGTTTCAACAATGGTACAATTGATTTGTCTGCGCATAATTGGACCTACAAGGTATTTCCACTCTCTCTCTCTCTCTCTCTCTCTAATAGATACACACACACTTCTTCTAATGGAAAACACGAGAACTTCGAATACACCACTACCAAAGACAACCCAGTTGAAAATATTACACTATTTTAAAATACAGTACTTTAACTCGAAACTTTCATTTTCAAGGATGATCTGTATCGTTTTCTTCTTTTTCCCAGATTGGAGTGCAAGGAGAACACCTAGGACTTTATAAGGGAGATGGCTTAAGTAATATAACTTGGATTTCAACCGCAGAACCACCAAAGGAACAACCTTTGACGTGGTATAAGGTGAATACTTTTTTCCTGTCTTTCTTATGCCTGAAAGCTTAGTTGTTCGTTAATTAGTTTCCTTGGGTAACAGAGAAGAATCAATTGCTTTAAAATTTGAATATGGTAGGCCATTGTGGATGCTCCGCCAGGTGATGAACCTATTGGACTCGATATGATTCATATGGGAAAAGGTCTGGCTTGGTTGAATGGAGAAGAAATTGGAAGATACTGGCCTAGGAAGAGCCCTACACATGGATGCGTTCAAGAATGCAATTACAGAGGCAAATTTGATCCAGACAAATGCAATACAGGATGTGGAGAACCAACACAAAGATGGTAAAAAGAAAAACTAAATGCAATTTTCATTTTCTACTAACCTTCAATTGTTTTCCAATATGATTTGGGGACAGAAATTTATCACAAATCTAAAAACAAAAACGAAAAACAAAAACGGATTAAGCCAAGCTAGAGTCTGTATTGGGTTATAGTGTATTCAGTGTTGCACTGTTATCAGAATGCAACGGTCATGAGATCAATGACCAACCCATGGAGAACTTTGAACCATCAAGCACAGGTGCGGGCACTTGCACACACACACACACTGAATACAAAGCTTTTCTTGTTAAGATATCAATCCCACATTGAGAATATGCGTGTTGAGATATCAATCCCACATTGGGAATACGAGACCTTGCCTGTGGGTTTACAAGGGTTTGGGATCTAATTTATCAAACTTTCTTTTACGATACAGACTTCATCTTCACGGAGCTTTCAATCTCTTTTGTTCTAAAACTTACCAAAGCAAACTACACTAGTAAAAGGTAGCTTTATTGTTGCGTGAGAAAGTCACGTACTGATTCTGTTTGGAACAGGTACCATGTTCCACGGTCTTGGTTCAAGCCATCTGGAAACGTTCTGGTGATATTTGAGGAGAAAGGTGGAAATCCACTGAAAATGGAGTTTTCAAGACGGAAAATCTCAGGTGCCTGTGCTCTTGCTGCAGTAGATTACCCCTCTGTTGACCTTGAATCTTGGCGTGAGGGAAATGGAAGTAACAAAAGCATTTCAACTATCAATTTGAAGTGCCCTGAGAACACACATATATCTACTGTAAAATTTGCTAGCTTTGGAAATCCTACAGGCTCCTGTGGATCCTACACCAAAGGTGACTGCCACGATCCTAACTCCACTTCTGTGGTTGAAAAGGTAAGCACTTCCAACTGTCTTGTACGGGAATCAAACTGGATGATATTATTGTCTTGTAATCGCATATCTTGGATGTTTCTAGTTATGCGCATAACCTCACCT
Source organism: Fragaria vesca subsp. vesca (assembly GCF_000184155.1). Taxonomy (NCBI): domain Eukaryota; kingdom Viridiplantae; phylum Streptophyta; class Magnoliopsida; order Rosales; family Rosaceae; genus Fragaria; species Fragaria vesca. Next base: position 19,313,831 of record NC_020491.1, read on the forward strand.
TTCATCATCTCATGGAATTGAATTATTGTTCTTCTGTGGACATCATTCTCTTTTGTGTATATATCTCAATATTGTGTTGCCAGTTTCCTGACATGCTTTCTACTTGCTGTAGATATGCTTACATCAAAACAATTGTGCCATAGAATTGACAGAAGAGAAATTCAGCAAGGGTTTGTGCTCGAGTGTAACGAAGAAGCTTGCAGTTGAAGTAGTGTGCAACTGAAATTTTCTTTTTTCTGAATTGAAGAGCAGATTTATATAACGAAATAGAACGCAAGGAAGAGGAGGGAACATGCAGAGATTACCATTACCCTCTTTACGTTTGCTTTACATGCAGAGATTATTATTACCCTCTTTACGTTTGCTATAGGTATAGTGGCCACAAATAAGACAAGACCAAATTCAGATCTCTTATGACATTTTTACATACTAAAGAATATTTATTTATAGCTTGTGTATCACACCGGCCACATTTGAAAGATGCATGTTCTCCATGGATGATTTTTGAGTGCTTATGACCCCGAAATCTTTAACCACCAAATCTTACAATGCTATCAATGCTTGGACAAAAACTCTTACAGAAGAGTATCTTGATCCTTCAACAAGCTCAAGAACAACTGCTAAAAGATGGCGAACATTCATGAAACAATTTGATATTTAAACACATATATGCAATCAAGTTTTTGAGAAAAAAAAATACAATCAATTTTGCAGAGTCAAATCTTTCCTTCTTTTTCATGTGCACAGAAAGGGATTCGTCCTTCCCAAATGTTCCAGATCGAAAACAAATCCTAAGACATGTAGGTAAGAATATATTCGTGAGTCATGACTCGCTTTATAAACCATCAGAGCTATTACTTTCTACATAACTCAGCTAACAATTTTATATTAGGGTATCGATATGCTGAAGATGAATTTTGATATCAACTAACAAATGTTTAGCGCTACTCTAGGATGTTCATGCCTATAGATGAACGATACAAGACACTGAGCTTGTGCTCAAATTATAGCTTTTTCACTCCATAATAAAATCCGATATCCGGTGCAAATCTTCAGCATTCGGTTTTGAAAAGGAAAGCCTAGAGGAACAAAACTCGACTCACTCGAGACAGTTCCACGACATACACATAGTAGTTCGGAACTAACTAATAACTCAAACAGTAACGTTCATCCAGTCACCACCCATCCTCAATCACCTCTTAGATTTAAAACAAAATAACTTAACATCAAGAATGAGTCTGGGCGGGCGACACGGATGCCTGATGAGGTGTCAAGAAGAAACCCTTATTTGGCGCAAACAGCCCTCTCTGGTTATAAGTTATAACGAACTATCAGGAAATTCCGCCAAAAACTTGAAGACTGAGAAATATGGCACTCTCACTCTCCACACCCACTTCCACTCTCCACCGTTTCCACTTGTTGTCTTCTTGTCACTCCAATCAGCTATTCCCAGTCTCACTCTCCCTCCCAATCCCCACCCGCACGCTCCTCCTTATCTCCTGCTGCGCCGCCGCCAAGCCCCACACCGGCCCCGTCAACAAAAACCGCTCGCCTCCCTCCCCCGCCAACAACAAAACCAAGGGAAAGAAAAAGCGTAAGGGGAAGGATGTCAGCATTAGTAAGGTTGAAATTGTTGACGATGATTTCGGGGGTGAGGATTCTGATTCCAGGTCGTTGAGTTATAATCCGACGCCGCTGCCGAAGCCGCCGGCTGGGTTTGTGGTGGATGATCACGGCAGGGTGCTCATGGCTTCCTCTAAGCGAATCGCCTCTATTGTAAGTTTTTTTGCTTCGTTTTCTGTTTGATTTCGAGGTCTGCTTTAGCTGTTAGGTTAATGCTCATGCCTGTAACACAGTGTGGAGTATGGAATTTATATCTTTAAGATTGAATTTTTGATTTAAATCTTTTTGACCCTTTTTACATTTGTTGTGGGGTTATAGTTTTATATGATGAGAACAAAAAAGAAAATAGAAAAAGAGCAATAATCTTGGACATCTTGACCGATCCATCAGAGTTGGGAAATGGTGAAGAATTGTGTGTTTGTGGGAAATTAGAAAGTAATTATACTCATTCTAATTTGTGCTTAGATGATGAAAGTTGGGTTTGCTGATTTGGTTGTGAGAGTGGAGAAAAAAAAGGAGGGAAAGAGAATGTGGTGACAGAACATAAACAAAATCAAACTACAAATGTTTGAGAAAAGATTTCACAACTTGATGGAAATAGTCATACCTGTGGTAGATCAGAGTCGTGTTTGGGCTGTGATAAAGAAATACGGAAAGAAACAGGTTTACAAGTTATCAGGTGACCTTTTAGCTTTACTTGCTTGACCTTGAGAATATGAATACTTTTTTGTGAAAAGGAGTTTCGGGGACCTGGAAGACATAATTTGACTGATATCTCCAGGTGTGGGTTCTGAAAGAAGAAAAGCACATTTCTTTTGTTTGAAGGACAGTGGTAGGCATTTTCAAATCCTGGTGGAATCATATAGCAATGGAAGTGATTGTTCTGGAGCATTGAGAAGAGTGGAGGACAAGGATTTTTGAAGAAAGTAATCATTTGGCAATGTAAGAGTTCATTTGGCTGGTGCTGAATGTTTTACCGAGTATGCTTCCTAGAGGAAGTGGGAAACCATATACTGATAACTAGTCCTTGTTTTTAGAACATAGATCAGAACAGGCTTTTGGAGGGCAGAGAGGTGTTTCTTGAGGCAAAAAGGGATTTTTGGATTTAAGACTCAAGTCAATAGGACAAGAAGGAGAATTATTATTTGGACTGGGGTGGACCCGTGGTAGGTTTGGGCTGGAATGAACTGGAGATTAACAATGTTGGGAGTGCCCAGGTCCTAAAATCAAAGATGAGATGGAAAACGATTATTTTTGGGATGGTGTGCTGGACTGTTGATATGTGAAAGGCAGGTTGTCTGTCAGTCTGGGGAAGGAATACAAAATATTACTTAGTTAAGCCACTTTATAAATAATTTCTCACACATAAGTTGAAGCTTGGCCAGAATGAGTTATGACAGATGAGACATACTCTCCGAAACCCGGAAGGCTAAGGAAACAAGTTGAGTTCTTTAAGAGAAACGATATAGAGTACCTTAAAGATAACTGGTTTGGAAGAAATGATACTTGAGGGATGTTCATGGCATCTTAATGTGCAAGTGGGAGAATGTCTAAAGAACAATTTGCCAAACATGGTAAACTAAGGCAGTTTTATAGTTGGATTACTGTTGATGGGGGCTCCTGCTGCACAGGTGATTCAGGAAGTATTTCAGGATAATTAGCGACACATGTTACCTTTTTTTTTTTTTGAGGGCAACGGAAGACTGATCCATTGACATAAAGAAGAAATTCAATATATTGTTTGACGCTCGTATAAAAGCCAGGGAGTATTTGATGATTTTTCCTGGTTTGTTGAAAACTTCAGAAAGAACAGAATATTTTTGCTTTTCGTTTGGAACCCTCTACCTCTATTATTGCTTTGAATTGGGATTTTGGATTCAAAAAAAGATACACCAATTCTTTGGTGGAAAGACTAGTTGTTCACTCTAGTTTTCCTATGAGCTGGGATTTCGGATACAGAAGAAACTTAAATGAACAGGAGATTGAGGGGTGCCTCGTTGATGGCCAAGCTAGAAAATGTTTGATTAGTGGAATCGAAACCAGATGAAAGGAGATGGAAGCTCGAGTCTACTGGGAAATTCTCTTGCAAATCTTTTCATAGATTTTTAATTAATAGTGGACTAGACCCAATCTTTGCGTCTGCAAAGTGTATTTGGAACTCCAAGGCCCCTACTTAGGTAAAACGATTGGGTTGGCTTGTGGCACATGGGAGGATGAACACTTGTGATGTTCTTCAAAGGACAAGACCAGGTTGTTGTTTTTCCCCTCATTGGTGCATTTTGTGCAAAGCTCAAGGGGAAACTGTTGATCGTGTCTTTATGCATTGTGAAATTGTTAATTTCTTATGGAAGAAATTATTTAGGGACAGCTCCATCAGAGAGGAATGATTTTTCAAAGAAAATATTTCAGCTTTTGGAAAAGGGAATAAAGCCAGAATTCTTTGGGGTTGTGGGGTGCTAGCGGTAGTCTGGGTGGTCTGGATGGAGAGAAATAGAAGAATATTTGAAACCTATAGTGGGATGGAGAAGGATGACCTGTAGGAGAGAGTCAAGTTCTGGGTATTTATGGGCTTATGCTTCTAAGGAATTTAACGATTATAGTCTTTCTTGCATTATTCTTAACTGGGAAGCAGCTGTAGTATAATCTCTTTGTTTAGTTTTAGTTCTTAAAGATGAGCTGCTATGCCTGTAGCCATAGCTACTCTCTTTTCTTTTAAAGCAGACTCCTTCTCCGCCTCCTTCTTTGCTTTTTGTCTCAATAAAAAGCTGTTTCTTTTACCAAAAAAAAAAAGAAAAAAAGAAAAGGAGTTTGAATGATCTGGAAGTTGGGAGCCTTTGTCTTTTGTATCTCAGCCTTTGCTGGTCTCATCTATACAAGATGGTGGAAGTTGGAGACTTTGGCGGATGTTTCTTGCAAATCCTATTCACTCCCTAACCGTATTTACAGCATTTGTCGGAAATTCCTTCTCTACCTCAGTTTATTTCCACTTCTGTATATTTGGGGTGTTAATTTAAATTATTGCTAATGGAAGGTCCCAAATGAGCATATGAGCAGATGTTTTGCTTGTCTCTCTCCCCACAGTTGTGTATCACGTGCAAAAGAGCCAGTTTGTGAATCATCTGTTTTGTGTTCTCCGGTTGCTTTAGCTCTCTAGACAAGGGTGTTTATTAGGATTCTAATTTGAGCTGGGACATTCCAGGATTGTGTGTCATTATAATGTGATACTACAGATTTTTTTTTTTTGGAAAGGTGTGGGTTTTGGGGATATCTGTTATGAAGGTGGTGTTAAATAGTCTAGGCATCATGAAGGGATTCGTCTTCTCAATTTCTATGAATAGCTCATTTTCTGCTTTTCAATCAGATTGGAATGCGGAAGTTAGTTTCGACGTTTTTGGGTTCTTATTGTATATTTGTGCTAGGATTGTTGTATTTGCTGAGTACCTTTATCACTGTATACTTGTTCCTTCTTTGTCAGCGACTCTCTTATTAAATAGTTATAGATTGTGGTGTAATTTCCTTATTTGTCATGTCATTGCGTCTTATGTTAAAAGTAATTAAATAAAATTCTGAAGCAGTCTTGGACAGGTTGATCCTACCAATAATTTCCCATTAGAGTGCGTTATAAGGAGAGTATTCAGAAGCTCACGAGGGGATGAATGTATGCTGCTTTGTCCTGTTGACACGTAAGTAATATCACTTTTTTTGTTGCTGATCAATTTATCCAGAAATAGTTTCAGATTTAATTAATATATATATCCTGCAGGCCTGTTCAGATATTGAAGAGCACCAATATAGATGGCTGGTCAGCGGTATGTTTTTCGGGTCCACATCTAGTTTAGTGTCCACTCATAACTATGTGTAGCCATCATATGAAATTTGGGCACTACATATAAACTGATGTTTTCAGACATTGCTTGCAATTTGAAATTGTTTGTGCATACAAATGTTATTTGAGGGAAAGGAGGTACGCACAACACCGATAAGGCCATCAAAAATGTAAAACTGTATTAGACTCCTTGAATTCTTATAGATGATGTTAGAGAGGGGTCGTTTCAAACATGATAGATTCTTTCACATAATTCAAGGATTCTGAATCAATATGTTGGAGATCATTAAGAAGTCTTAGTGTTCTTATTGAGCTTAATTTCCTTGTCAATATAATCTACATCGTCTGTTTAGGTCACTGATGAAGAAGTTGAAGCTATTCTTCCCTCCGCCGCTTATGCCCTTGCTAAGATACACATGCATCTTGTACATAGCGGGTATGAACCTACATATTCACATGCTTGAATATATTATTAAATCCAGTATCTTGATTCTCCTATTATCTTGATATTATTTTGCTTCAAATGTGTATGTTCCTATCAGATTCTGTTATACAGCAAGAGGAGGATTTTGTTACTCAGATGATGACATATTTGATTTTCGCACAGGCAATAGTTCTCTCCCTCCTATCTTTAAGTTGTTATATGCTTGCTGAAATCTTAGGTGGCTACGATATGCACATCTATATATGCCTTTCTATTTGATTCTCTTCCTTTCTAGTATTTATTATGTTGCTCACTATTGTGCAGATGATGGCGAAGATGTAGATGGCTTACCAACTGAGGGTGTCGAGATTACATGTTTCCATTTAGTATGTGATAATCATCTATGTAAAGTATAAAGTCTTAGTTTTGCCTTATAGAACTTTCCATCTCCTTTTTCACTTGCATGCTACAGCAGTCTCCATTGTACATCTTTTCGGTTTATTAGCCTCTGGATTGGATAGGTTGAATTTAAACAGTTTTAAAATTTCATGAGATCAAGTACAAGAAATTGTATATGTTGTATGTACTTTACCATTTGGATATTAGCAAGATATAAGAACTTTGAAGGATTATTCTTTTTCATTCCACTGCTGTGTAAATGTGTGGTTCTTTGCTGCAGGATGGTGCGCATTACATGATTTATACACCTTCTGACCCACTTCTCTTTGTAGTCGTAAAGGTACTGTTCAAGATTTATCATGTTGTCTGCACTCTGCACCTCCAATATACAATAGTACTCAAATTTCTTTATTGTCAGTTACAGCTCTTGTGTTTTTTTTTTTTTTTTTTGTATACATGGGGGCCAAAGGCCCAAACAAAGAACAAGAGAAAGACAAACAAGATATAACAAATTACAGCTCTTGTGTTTAGTTAAACTGGAGCTTGATTCTATGATCTGGAAAGAGAATCTAAGTAATTTGGATTTGTTTGTGCAGGACAATGATAGTCTATTGCAAATTGCTGATGATGTAAGCAATGTACTCATTTATAGTTGAAACTTGAGAGGAAGTTGTTTTTCACTTCTTTACCATCTGACTTTATGTGCTCTGCTCAAAGATTCTTAGATTTCAATTCTGAGTGTTTGCGTACTAATTTGGATTAGTGCCTCAACTACGCTGTCCATGTAGCATTTCTTTGATAACCTCTTTCTTTTTCTCCCTGATATATGGAAAGAGTGTCTGTTTGTTTTAAACTTGAAGACTGTTTACTATTCTGTTACTTGATCACAGAGTGTCTGTGGTCAAGCCGATGTGGTTTTCAGCTTGACCACATGTAATATAATCAGAAGCAAATATTTCAGAATCAAATAGTAATCAAAATGCAAAGGGACGTCGATTGTTATATTGTCTTTTCGCTGTAATAATGAGTCATAGGCTGTCAATTGTTATGTTTGTTGATTGAAAATTAAGGAATGGTGTTTTGCAATTGGAAACAGGATCTGCTGGAGGACCCTGCTATCATTAGTGCCATAGATGAGGAGACCGAGTTTAACGCATTGGTGGTATGTGATTGCATTGCTCGTACCATTATCTCATTGTTAATGTGAGGCAAGTGATTGCTTACGGTTTTTCTGTTTTCCCAACATTTTTGCAGGAAGAAGAAGCAGCTCTTCTTGATTCATTGCTAGGAAAAGAGTAGTAGAATGTGCTGCTCTGTCGAGTGTCAACCGGGGTATTTCTTCATGTCCGGTCTTTCCGGTCCTGAAAAATTGACATTTGAGTTCTACCTATCGATGCCTGTAAATAATTTTTCCTCTTTTGTAATGCATATATAAAATCTTTCTTGTAGCTCAGTGTCACCAGTGCTTCTGTTAGTGATTAAAGTAGCATAACATCCCATCAATTTTGAAACAGTGGGAGAAGGTCTATGACCTTATCTTTGTTTGGTGAAGCTTCACTTGATATAGCTAATTCACATAATAGTAGAAATGTTACTGCTGATTCAAAACTGACAAATAAAAAACTAGTAGAACGGTTAGAGGAAAGAGTTGAAAGACCTTGTAGCATATCATAGTAAAACATCAGGTTCTCAGCCCTGCAAATAGTTGAAAGTGTTTAATTGTTGTTCTTGTATTTCTTATTCGAAAAAAAAAAAAAAAAAAAAAAATACTTTGAAAGTGTATTGAGCATTTGTAAATCCATGCTGGGAACCATGGTTCATTGGTTCAGAACTCAATTCCTTCGGCAAGATATTGTGTTAAGGGGCAACCGGTGGTCCTTTTTGATTGCTAGTCATGGAAAGATTCCATCGCTAGGGCAACCGGAGGTCCTTTTTGATTGGGCACAAGGTCTGGCAAACACTCTGAAGAAGATGGTGAGTTACGGAGGTTGCGTAGCAGTACAGGGGCTTCCACTTCATTGGTTTAGGGTTCTAGAAACATTTCAAGCATATTAGGTGATATCTATGGTGGCCTTCATGAAGTTGGCAACTAGATAGTTGGATTCAAGCGTCTTTTCGAAGCTCGAATTAGAATTCGAGGGAATGAGAATGGTTTCCTGCCGGAGTTGGTGAAGCAGACTGAAAGTAACCAATCTCACATTGTTCGTATCCAATCACTTTCACTGGCAATTCAACCTGCCAAGGTAAGAAGAAAGGAACTACAATTCCACTTTCTCTGTAAAAAGAAAAAGAAGATGACAGAGACACTGGGAAGTTGTAATATTGAAGATGAAGGTGGTCGGAACCACAATTAATTGAGTGCAGGAAGATTTCCAGCGAGTTCCAGGCTACCGGAAGTTGAACTGTTTAAAGTTATTGTGACACGTGGCAATTCTAATAATAGTGAGAGACAAAAGGTTTTCATAACGAGGGAAAATTCTAGTATACCATATGGTGTAACACACCTCACAAAATGTGTGGCTATCATTGCTTGAAAAAGAACTATAATTCCACTTTCTCTGTAAAAAGAAAAAGAAGATGACAGAGGCACTGGGAAGTTGTAATATTGAAGATGAAGGTGGTCAGAACCACAATTAATTGAGTGCAGGAAGATTTCCAGCGAGTTCTAGGCTATCGGAAGTTGAACCGTCTAAAGTTATTGTGACACGTGGCAATCCTAATAATAGTGAGAGACAAAGGTTTTCATAACGAGGGAAAATTCTAGTATACCATATGGTGTAACATACCTCACAAAATGTGTGGCTATCATTGCTTGAAGAAACAACTAAATGACCATGTAATGACCATTACCCCTTTAAAAGCCCCCATGGTATGATAGACAAACCCATGATAAAAATACTTTGGAAGCTGCAAAAACTTCTTGGGAGAAAAAGAAGTTATCATTGGAAGGGGAGAGGGAAATAGAGAGGAAAACAATCAATTGAGCATGCTTTCATTACCGGTGGAGCTCAGTTTTTGAATAAGAACATTAATGAGGGTCCATTGAGAATTGGGCATGTTGGGCTCAGAGTCAAATGTTAATTTGTTGCATCAATTATTTTCAAGTCTCAATAAAGCTCCACCTGAATTTGGAGATTTAGAGCCTCAAGGAGAAGTCATTGTTGTGAGTTGCAAGCAAGCAATTTAATATGGAAAGAGAAGAAGTCTTAGTGATGAAAAGGGAAAGCAAGATAGGAAGTCACACAAAAGATATAGCGAAGGTGATGCAATGAAAGGCGGCATTTGTTCGTCTGGGACGAGTCTCCAAGCTTGAAATCCAAATTTCCTTCAGGCTCCCGGAAAGGCTTAAGATAATATTATTTAAGCTTTTGAAGTCCGAAGATTTTGGAGGTAGAAAATATTTATAGACTAAACAATTCTTAAAAGACAAAAGAGCATGCCGTAATTCAGTGCTAAGAGGAGTAGATGAAGAGGAATTTGAAGAAGTTGAACAAAACAAAAAGAAGAGCAACTACGTTTTGTAATGGAGATTGGAGGAAATATAGGAACCTTTGAAGAAGGGTTAGAAAAGGAAGAAAGACACTATACTTCAAATTTTTTCTTTTTTTGGGTAAGCGGGTTAAGAGCTAACTCATCGCTCTTACCTAAAAATTTATTGATATGAAAAAGAGAGGTACAAAGCAAGGGGGACTAAACCAAAACCTTGCTAACAGTGAGTACAAAACTGACAAGAGTCTTAATTGAATGACTATATCTTTATTTGTTTCCTTTACAAAAATTGGCCCCTGAAAAAGAGACTTTAGAACTAAGAAAACCTGTAGGTAGGCCGACCGGATAAGTTATGACTGAAAGACAAGTGCAAGAAAGGCGGTAAAGAATCCTACTAAAAAAACCCCTCTGAATTTGCACCATAATTAGCTAGCTTATCAGCAACCGAGTTACCTTCCCTGTATATATGTGAGATGTGAACATTCATTTAGCGAACAGAAAATATGTTCGAAAAAGATGGGGATGATAATTCTATTGCAGATCTTTGCTCTGGATGATTTGCTTAGATCAGGTAGTTCGGAAGAAGATTGCAGCGATGTAGAGTTTTCTTTGAAGGAATGGATGGATTTTAAAACTTTTTAATTAGTGCGGAATTAGTTTAACCATTAAACTACTAACTAAACATAAATTTCATTCCTTTAACCCATATGATCTTGGTTTAATGTGATGTGCATATTAACATAGCATATATGGTAAGGAAGAACGAAGAGGGAATATATATTCTACTCACCCTTGTAGTGTGAATTCAATCTGATCCAAGTGAACCACCAAAGATCTTCTCCTTGATCTCTCCTTGTGTGTGTTTCCTCCACCATGAAACACTTTGATTAAGAAATCCTTGTGCTAGTAAGCTCTTTCTTGATGTAGTAACTAAAGCCACAAAATAATGTGACGTCCTCTAAGAATCTTCACCAAGTAAATCAAGAGATGAAGAAGATGAAAGAAATGAAAGAAGTATGCAAGTATTCTTTCTTTCGTTGTTACCAACTTATGAAAATAGAGAGAGAGAGAGAGAGAGAGAGAGAGAGAGAGAGAGAGAGTACGTACTAC
>NC_020491.1:19324721-19347470 GCF_000184155.1 Fragaria vesca subsp. vesca
AGAGAGAGAGAGAGAGAGTTTCCAATCAACTAGAGATAGAAATGAAAAACTCATGTCACCTTATGTCCATGCTTTCACTTTATATATTTGAAACTATTTCAACATTAAAGTGAACTATTGACTTTCATAAAGCTAAATAGTTGGCTGGTCCATATGTATTATTGAGCCTAAAAAATATATCTTGGGATTTCATTTAAGTGTTTCTTAGTGAGGCCCACGCTCATACCAAAAAGACCTGACAATCGGTTAGGCCCAATATTCTCGGTTTTTTACCCGAAAATCTCAATTATGTCCAAATTAATAATAAATCTAATTAATATTTGGTCATAACCAACTCTTGTTTAATCTTCTTCATATACAATCTCAATGATCCACTTATATGGTGTGCGATCTCTTAGGTTCTAATCAACAAAACAGTGAAGTTTGTAGAACAATTTTATTTTGTTTACGAATCAAAACTCCATTTTGATTCTCCCTTGTTACTAGGATTGTAAACATTTATCAATCCTCAGTGACTTCACAAGTCATGAGTGATGTCTTGCAACATGTCATAACTACCCTAGTTAATATAGAATGACAAAGAACCTATACAATTGGAACTACAATACAATATGGTCCTTCTCTAATACGATGTTCTAAATCACATCATCAGTGTACGGAAGTAATATGTCAATCCCTATTGTAATTCACATTCTCATGTGATTCATAAAATGTAATTATAAACTTCTTTTAATCTCATTCAATGCTTTGGCCAAAGACTATTTGAATCTCACATCTTTGAACATACACCTTATTTACTTAAGGATAGAGATTCCTTATTGTACACTCATATGTGATATGTCTCTATGAGCGAATTGATTACACCAATGAGTGTATGAATCATATTCATTAAGAGACATAATGTTATTGCATCATCAAGAGTAAATCCATTCACTCATAAGACAACCACAGTGTCTCAGGTCAAAAGACTAATTTATATTATTGCAATTTTAGAGTTCAAGTTTGACATGTAAGTAAAACTCCATACAAGAACTCTAACGATCGCATTCAGTGTACTATTTAAAATAAGAGCACCCACATACTTGTATTAGTGTCTCTACACAAATGACAAGAGACATATCATCCTCCATATTGAGCATATATACATAGTATGTGCTAGTCTTTCCGGATTAACAATGTCCAAATGATAATCATATGATTATGAACATTTAGGATAAGAGTGTAAAATGGTACAGGTCTCATACATCTAGCTCTTTAGATTACTTTCTCTTTAACTCAATTTCCTTGGACCTTGTTCAATCAAATATTAAATATAAACAATGAACAATAAACTTGCCCTTTTGATTAATAATAACTACAATAATAATTACATCAAAATGATTGTTTTATAACACAACTCATTCACTATTCCCATGAAGGAACACAAGACATAGACTCGTTGGAGGACGTGGGTTTCAGTTTAGAGGGTTTTATGGACAAACAACCAGTAACAACCTAACAGCAGTACAAACTGAAGGAATTGTGGAAGATGGGAATGAATTATTTCCTGTACAAGAAACAAACAAGGAGGAAGTAGTTGCACCTGGGAAGATGGGGAAGTTATGCGAGTAGGGAAGGGTGATCAACCTTTAACCAAGCAGCCTAAGAGAACAGAAGGGACATGTTCTACTAACGGGGGTTCACATCAACCTCAAAAGAATCTCACAGACCTACAAACAATAGGCAAACTCGGGAAATTCTTAGCTCCGATGAAGTTGAAGGTGTATGCGAGGAGAAAACAGAAGAGTAAGAACAACATTGATGCAAAAGATAAAAAAGTTTCGACGAACTCGCAGCCATTTGACAACGGTGAGATGGGTGAACACAAGAATTTTTAAATGAAGATTCTTAGCTGGAATCTAAGAGGGTTGGGAAGTAACATTTACACCCGACGATACTCAACTGGGTTTTGATCGATTTGGTATGAGATGAGATGAAGGAGGAAGAAGATGAAGAAAAGATTGGGTAAGGAATAGAAAGGGACACTTGCTTTGATCGATTTGGTACGCTATCCATTGGATCAACTCAATTAAGGTCTAACAGTCATTACTATTTCATCCCGTTTTGTCCCTTAAAATCCGTCCAACAAGTGAGCGGGCCTGTTGAAAATACATATGGTTCTTGTCAAAGTTGTTTCAAAATATCACTCTACATGTGATCATTGACTCCATGATTATAAGGTTTCATAAATTTGGGAGGTCTTTCATTTTGGACAAGTTCAAGCTGATTATAGCCATGCATTTTATAATGGAGACTAATATGGAAGGCTTGGGTTAAGTCTCTTCTCTTGTCCTTGGCTTTAATGCCATCATGAATTTTTTTTAAGAGTGTGAAATATACACACCCTAAATTATAATTCATATATACTAGCCCACTTTTAATTTAATAAATTTCAAAAACACCCTTATCTTTTAAATGATAATGGTGTACTACTATTAGAAAATATAGGGGCATTTTGGACATTTAAATAATTAAAAGTGGGTCAGAGTTTATGAATTATAATTTAAGATATATAAATTTCACTCTGTTAAAAATAATTGTTAGTGAAAAACTGAAAATTCACCGTGCTAAATAGAATCCGTTTCCATCGTACTTTATACTATTCATCAAACTAGAGGGGGTGAACTCAAATAATTACAGGGGGTATTTTGGTCTTCCACAATAAACAGATTTATTTACCCTTTACATTTGTTCTAATAGGACTCTGCGTTCCTTTAAACCGACTTGGATTCAATAACACTTGAAATTTGAGAGAGAAGAGAGCAGAGGAACGATGTCGGGTATGGGAGACGGGTACGTGGGCACGGCCCAGGACGCCGTGAGGATCCGAAGGCTGGAGAAGCAGAGAGAAGCCGAGCGCCAGAAAATCCTAGAGCTCAAGACCAAGTCTGCCTCCGACAAAGGCCAGCCCGGCCTCCTCCAATTCGGCTCCAGCACTTCTGAGGTACTATTCTTCTTCTTAGGGTTTCCTCTGCGCTTAATTTCGATTTGGATTTCTAATCGGTGTGAACGAGCGTTTCAGATTCTGGAGACGGCGTTCAAGAAAGAGACCGTCGGATTGGTCACGAGGGAGCAGTACGTTGAGAAGGTAGATGATTATTCTGAACCGGCATTGGTGTTTTGGTTTTGTTTTTGTGAGAGTTGATGATGCTGATGGAGGCGTGTGGTTTTGTGTTTTGCAGAGAGTGAATATTCGGAACAAAATCGAGGAGGAGGAGAAGGAGAAGCTCCAGAAGCTTCAGCAGGAGTGAGTTTCATTGTATTCGAATACTCGTTTAGTGATGAATTTTGATGACGTTTGAGTTGCGGTGTTTTCGAGTGTGTATGTGTTTATATTGATTGTGTTGTGTTTGTTGTGTTTAGAGAGGAGGAGTTTCAGTTACAGAAGAGGAAGAAGAGGAAGGTGAAGGGGATCAATCGGTTGTCGTTTGCGGATGACATTGAGGATCCAAGTGAAGAGGAAGATGATGGAAATAGTGAGCACTTTTCTCTTTTTGAGGATTAGAAAATTGTGTCTAATGAATATGATTCTAATCATTAATCAGCCTACTGAATATGTCTCGTATATGGAAGTTTATAGATAGATTAGGCACTATTTTATCAGTAGCTGATGGTTATCTGTACATCTGGACTAAGACTGTTGCATGCATGAATGTTCGACTTCTAATTTTTTGACATGATGTATAGTTAAGTTAATCTGCTTCATGAGTCATCAGAGAATTTGTTGTTCAGGAAGTTTTACTTTATATAGCTCGCCTCATGAGGATTCTCGTTTATGGATGCTCATCAGAAACTTATTGCTGTTTTTTTGTTTTTCCTTTTGATTATGATTTCTGCAGAAAGTACAGAGAATACCAAATCACGGTCTGGTAGATTTGGCAAAGATCCTACTGTCGAAACAAGCTTTCTGCCAGATAGGTACTCTCTCACTCACATACAGTCACATCTGGCCCCTTCCTCTGTTTGTTTTGTGTCTCAACTATGAATTTGTTTCAGTGAGCGGGAGGCAGAGGAACAAGCTGAGCGTGAGAGATTGCGAAAACTGTGGTTTCTTGAGCAGGAGAGAATACGAAGTAATTCTGATTTCTGGCTTCTGGCTTCTTTCTCACCCTTTTCCAAATAAACAGTGTTCTCAGACAAATTCTTGCTATGTCGTTTTTCTCAGATGAGCCGCTTCAAATTACTTACAGTTACTGGGATGGAGCAGGGCATAGGCGAACTATCCAGGCAAGTAAAGCACGCTCAACTTACATTATTTTTATTTGTTTGGATGTTTCTCTTTTACTTTTCACAATATGGATGTATGTATTCAATTTTCATGTTTTCTGGTCACTCTTTCAGGTACGAAAGGGGGATAAAATAGGAGATTTTCTTCGCTCTGTCCAACAGCAACTAGCACCTGAGTTTCGAGAAGTTCGAACCACCTCAGTGGAGAATTTGCTATATGTAAAAGAAGATCTTATCATTCCACATGTAAGACAGTTTTGATACAAGTGTCTGCAACTAGTTATGGTGATAATTGCTGAATATTTGCTAACTAATTGCCAATAAATTTCTTTCATGGTTCTGGAAGTACAGCAACATAGTTTCTATGAGCTAATTGTAAACAAGGCAAGGGGAAAAAGTGGACCGGTAATAATCAATGTCTTGTTACATGAATTTGTGTTATGTTTCCTTGTAATTTGCAGTCATTGTTGCTTACTGAATGTAATATTGTTTTGTATTTTGCATAGCTTTTCCATTTTGATGTGCATGAGGATGTGCGAACAATTGCTGATGCTACGATAGAGAAGGATGAGGTAACTTCCTTTTCCTTTATTATTCTCTGATTCTTTATCATTTATTAAGTTTCCAAATTGAGAATGAAATACAAGCATAAACCTGCGGAAGTTAAGTTTGTGGTGTAGTTCCCTAAATTCTCTGTACTGTGACCTTGAAATCTATTTTTTTGCTTCCCATTTGTAATGTGGGATCTATGCTGGGAATCTAGCAATGTTGGATGTATGTTGAACAATTTGAAGAACTGGACCTTAGAGCTAACCGTGACCGTGACCTTTGTTTCTTTTCTTGTCCTCAATCCTATATTATGTTAAAAGCTTTCTGGAAATGAAAATGATTATTAGAACTTACTTGAACTTGAAATTAAGTTAGTGCTTCCTATCACGATCGGTATCTTAGCAATTGTGGATGCTAGTTAGCTTGCCAGCTCTGGTAGTGGATCTTTGATCTACTGGTGGCTGTATGGATTATCTATGATGTTTCTGAATTTGCAAATGGAACATGTGATCTAGACACAGTACGTGTTGGTCAGCTTCTAGGATAGAATCATGTCTTTTCTATGGGACCATTTTTTTTAAGCTACGAGATGACGTATTGATGGGGTGGAATAGGATTTGGTCTTTCCGTTATGAGGGATAACGTTTCTGGGTTGCTAGACACTTAAGCTATTCCTTGTTATATTGTCAGGCAAGAGACCTTAGTTCTAGTCATATGCTGCTACAAAAGATTCTGTACTTTGATTCTATTCCTTGTTTACATGGTCAGGCAAGTGACCTTAGTTCTAGTCATTTGTAGCTACAAACGATGTTATGCTCTGGTTCTCCTGTATGTCCTATAAATCCCATACTCTGATTCTTTCGCAAAGATGTCACTTCATCCCCTAGCCTTTACAACAAGTGTTCATCTCTGGCCGGACCAGTCAAGACACGGAATACGTTCCTCAGTTCCATAAGTTTTTACTCACTGTCACTCCAAGGGGAAAGTGGTTGCAAGCTATTAAAGATCCACATGAGGAATCTTGGTTACACATTAACCACCTCGTATGGTGGACCTTACATAATAATCCACTTTGTTGGGAATGTAATGCATTCCCATAACTCTGCACACAGATTTTGTGAGCAGATAGGTACTACATTTCATTAGAGAAGGAATTTTCATTAGAGAAGGAATCTGTACGCTTATGTATGTAATTCATATGTATACTTCTGTCTTATATGTTTGATTTTCTCTTTTGGCAGTCTCATGCTGGGAAGGTTGTTGAGAGGCATTGGTATGACAAGAATAAGCATATCTTCCCTGCTTCTAGATGGGAGGTACGTTTGTATATATGTACCATATATGTGTGTGGGTGTTCAACAGTTTTGCTTTATACAGTTGCATGATGCTTGTCATTCTACAGAGTACAGATTTCCCTGACAAATGCACTTAGTGCTTTTGACTTTTCAGTACTCTAATGAGTAGTCTTAATTTGTATCTGGTGTGTCTGTGGTGTCTGTGGATACCTGCTGGTGCCTAGATGCTAATGAGTTACTAGTAGCATGATGCTTAACAGTCCACAGAACCCATTGTGTTCCTTGAAATATGCAATTGACTGGTTTTGGCTACTCTTCTCCAGCCTGTCTCACTTTAATTGGGTTGCTAGGCTTCTCAGTTACGTCTTCATAGTGCATAAGACATTTGTTTGGCTTAGTTCTTAAACAAGATTTCTTTTAATAGATAAATAGACTGATTGAACAAACATCTCATAGGACACATTTAAAGGTTCACTGATGTGAATAATCTTTTGTTGAATATTTTTGTAATGCCAGATATACGATCCAACAAAGAAATGGGAGCGTTACACCATCCATGGGGACTGATTTCATAGCAGCGACGTGGGATTCAATGGATTGCACCTATCATTGGTTTTTGGGCTCAACCTTTGCACCCAAATTTTTGTATAAATTAGACCATCAACATGTGACAGTGGGGATCGTATGGGGTTGTAGTTTAGTGACTGCATTTTCTTGAATCTTTAACATGCTGATCAAGCAATGTAAAACAATGCATTTTCTTTAGTTGATAGTTGATGACTTATATCTTATATGCAAGGGAATCTCTAATCTCTTTAGAAACACAATTTAGTAGTTAAAAAGTCCCATCCCGATGATTCTCTCATTACAATTTCATGACTGTTGAGCTAACTTTTTGTTTTGAATTATCCATGTAATTGTTATCAATTTGTTTGAGCTCTACAAGCTCTTCTGCATGAACCTAGAGAACGCTCCAAGTGATAATCAGCATGATTTAGAATTTATCAATGGCGAAAACATCTTCACATTTCACTGGAAACATTCTGTACGATAATCCGTCTACCCTAGAAGCAGATGAACAATGTCAAGAAAATGAGGCTGCAAGTATCGAAGTCAAAACACCAAGAAGGCGGTGCAACAGACTCAAGGAGGTTCTCTCATCCTCAAGAAGAACCTGGCACACTACCAATGAGCCTGTCAACCAAGCCCCCCAAGCATAGCACAAAAAAGCACCGTACGTGTGCCAGCGCAGCCATAACATCTCTACAATCCAATTTTCATACAAACAAACGTAACCAAAAATAATACACAGCAAAATTCAAGCATCTATACAATCATAAACGTACGCATCCATACAATCATAAAACGTACACATCTTATTCCTATCTATAATGTACTTCAGGCATTTCAGAGTAAACAAACACTAGAGCTGCAGCTGCTAAAGATTTAAATTGAGAAATGGGATGGGGTTTTACTTACCGAGGGAGTTGACGGCGGCGAGTCCAGCAGAGTCATCGTCTTATGTTTTCCGGTGAATACCGAATTCAAAAGTGTTTACTTTTTTATATTTGAACCTAAAAGAAATAAACAGCTTGCCACTAAACTTAAGAATAATTACAAAATAATGCCACCATCCTCTCTCCTCGCAACTCACAGCTATATATAATTGGGGGAGACGATTCAAATGTCGGATGCTAGGGTTTTCAGTTGGCCGCCCAATCTTCCTCCGAGCTCCCCGCCGCGACTCCGATCTCCGTCGATCATTCTCCTGGTAAAATTTCCCAACTCTCATCCCCGATTTCGATTTCTTCTCTCTCCTTGTTTGTGCAGTAAGTGTTTCATGAATTTTTGGCCTCCAAAATCAAATCTAATTACATAAGCACACATTAGAAACAAGAAATTCACATCGCCGGCTCGATTTTGTTGATGCACATCTAACCTCGCAGCTTTTTAATCACTAGTTCAACAGTAAAAGTTATAAATATTTAATTAAGACCCGGAAGCAGAACTGCTGAGCTCAAATTGCAGCACTTTAACCCAGTACAAATTCGAAACCTTTTCTACCGAATCAAGAGCCCAAAACCACTGGAGCTCAGAAATTTGGAATTCCCCGGAATCATAATCAGCTAGCGATAGTCAGAATTTTACTTACCGGTTCCCTGTGATGGAGACGCCGTCGGGAGTTGAATTGAATAGGAGATTGAAATTGGGGGAATAGAAGGGGATTGAGAAGAAATTGAGGGAAAAGTTTCTAGGATTTCCTGTGTTTTTTTGTTAAGCTATGGGTCGTTTCATTTTTGAATAGTAGATGATTGAATTAGGTTGCTTCTGTTATATCTTAGCTCGACTATCAGGAATCTCTGGATTGTTTTATTTTTGAATAGTAGATAGATTGATTAGGAAGTTTCTTTTTGATCGTGCCTTGTTTGAATAGTCGGTTTTAGTCCGTTATTGGTGTTTTTTGGCCGGCCTTGACCTGACCCATCTGAGATCCATTGTTAGGTTAAATTGTGAGAGTTCGTGTGTCAGTTGCATATCTCTCTCTATCTCACTGAAGCTAAACGATGTCTTACGACGATGTGGAGATTGAAGATATGGAGTGGAACGACGAGCTCCAGGCATACACATATCCATGCCCATGCGGAGACTTGTTCCAGATCACCAAGGAAGACCTCAAATTGGGGGAAGAGATCGCACGCTGCCCTAGTTGTACTCTCTACATCACTGTAGTTTACAACATTGAAGACTTCATGGATAAGAAACCCACCAAACCCTTTGAGCCCTCCCAGCAACAATCCATCACTGTCGGTTAGGATTTCAGGTTAATTTTATTTATTACTACCACACTTAATTTTACCAGTACTGTATGGAAATTACTGTTGTTTACTCTGTACATCAAGGAAACAGTGGATTATTTGCCAACGTGGGAGCTTACATGTGTATGCTTTCTCTTTAGGAAGCAAAGAATGAATTTGTTGGATTATAGTGTATTTCATATTTTCTGGGATGAATGGATATTATGAGGATTTGGTGTTGCTTTGATGAGTTTACAGTTCAGCAGTACTTTGGTTTATATGAGCCTATATGCTATAGGACTATATAAGAAGCTCCATTTTTAGTTTTTTTTTTTCTTCTGTGGAAATTGTGACTTGGACTTTGGGAAAGTAAAGTAGTAGTTATAATGAACTCAGTGCTTCTTCTGGATGCTTCGTTTAACTGTTAAATTCATAAGCAATTGGAATTTGCTTTTTATGCTTTTTCTTTCAAATTGTCTTGGTATATTCACTGTTGAACCGAAACTTCAGTTTACCATTTTAGAAAGTGTAACTTTTTAGTGAGAGTGATGCCTGTGGTAATGGCACTTTTAAATCTGGTCAGGATGGTGTGGTAATTAGTTTGTGAGGGCACATGCTTCTACCCTGAGAAATAGCGAAGCCCTGGACTCTGTAGTTGGAATTGAATTTGTATTGGGAGGACTGTGGATGACGATGCTCCAACATCACAGTTGAAACTGTTTTATAGCTAGCCATCTTGTTGTGGTTAAGTACCGGAGATTTTCATTGTAAGATACTAACACTCTAATAAGAAGAGTCTTGTAGTCTTTCTCATGCGCATCCGCTGTCACCACATGGATGCATCTCTCTCTTGAACTAGGCTCTACCTTGATTTTCGCCCTTTCCAAATTAAGGATGTTTTATTTGCTGACCTGGTTAGGCACAGCACCAAGCCTTGACTGTTTTCATTTTAGCTTTCTCTCTTCTTTCATATTTAAAACTTTAGCTCTCCTTGTTTTTCATAATTGCTAGATTGTATAGTTGATTTGCACCCCGGGGAGGGATACTTCAGCCATTCTTATATTACAGTATTTCATTTCTTAAATCCTTCACCACAAACAAAATGATCTACATTGTTGTTTAGAACATTGGGTAACAATTATTATATTTTGTAGAGGACTTTCAGCACCAAAAGCATGTAAGCAATTTCAGCACCGTAATAAGTATCCATCACCTTTTCTTTTCATTTTAAGTTGTGCTGCGGCATTTTGTTCGATGGGAAAATTTAAGTGCAGATGAAAACTAAACTGGAAGTCATTATTTCTGGGGTGAAACTTATAAATTAGGTCATTGGTCCACTAAATGGATTTTCTGCAAGTTCAAATTTTGGTAGACCTACAAGCACTCTATTGAATCTTTGAAATCTTTCTTATTGCAGATGGCTTTGTGTGGAGGTGGCCAAGTGGTGGAAGTTTAGGGTGCGCAAGTGAGGAGTGGGAAATTTTGTAGTCAACATGGAAAGGAATTGGGTTGAGATGAATTGAGGGTATTCTTATAATCATTATTGAGTTTAACCTTCTTGTCATACTTATTACTGAATACATGTAACACTATGCCAATATAAGAAGGGGAAGAGTGTCGCTATGGTCACTATATGCAAATGATGGAATTGCAAGGGACTAGTAATACTTTCTGAAACTATTCATCATTGTGGATTTGCAGTCTATAGAAATACTGAATGACTAGAACACTGGTGGACAAAAGCTTAAGAAGGCTAATCTATTATTTTCAAAAAAAAATAAAAATGTTAAAAAACATGGCAACAAATACATGAACTATTGGCAATCACCGAACCTTGTTCACAAATCTAATGCGCGACTTTTCTTTTGCTAACCTTGTTCACTAATCTAACTAAGGGCTAGTTTGGTATTGTTGTGATTTAAAAAAAAAAAAAACTGATGTTGTACTACGAAAATAATCAGTTGTGAATTAAAACTGTTTTTTGTTTGATAAATATTAGTTTTAAAAGTGTTGTCAAGATAAAATTTATTAATTTCTAATGTTTTTAGTAACAGTTATTTTTAAAAGTAACATTCAGGTTGCTTCTAAACGTTGTTGCCGGTGACTTGTAATTTTTTAAAAAAAAACTGTTTTTCTTTCATTTAACAAGCACTATAAAATCTAAAAGTTCGGATAGAAGCTGATTTTTTTAAAAGCGAAGTTGTACCAAACTATGCCTAAACTAGAAGTAAAGGTTGTGCTTAGCTTACAAAAGTAAAGTTTTTATGTGTAGAGTCGAGTAGCAAAACCATGATTACACAACAAATGCTGGAGAAAACGGTAACTCTCAGGGGCCTTCTAAACGATGTCCAAGATGACTGAGCTCAACTATAATGGTGGATCACACCCATTCATACACGAAATCATAGTCAATATTCTCTAATTTTTTTTTTTTCAAGATAATGTTTGATCAACCTAATAAGGTAATTTATTACGGCCCGATGGTTTCAAAACCTAATAAGGTAATTTATTACGGCCCGATGGTTCCAAAAGTATTAAGTTAAGGAGAGTGCTTGACTGTCTCAGACCTTTCTCTAGCAGCGTCATACTTTAGTTCTTTGGTTATTTTTCGGTTTGATTGTTATCAAAGCATGTTTACGTTGAATCTCTAGTTCTTGGTCTAGGTCTTTAGCAATATATAGTTTCTTTTTGTCGTACCCTTCAGTACGTAGGTAAACTATTGTGTAACTTCGCCTCTTTAATAGATCGACGACAATTATATATATATATATAGACACACACACAAGGCCAATTACGTCATTGAATTTTTTTTTTTCTCAACTCAATAGCTATTACGTTTAAGGTTGGGATAAAACCTGAGGAAGAGAAAAAAACCAAACCGGACCGGCTAGCCCGATCAGGCCGGGTCGGGTTTTTTCCAGGTCCCAAATGTGTTTTTTGCTTCTCCGGTCCGGTCCTTCATGTATGCGGGCCGGGCCCGGTCCCTTATGTGATTGCTAATTAAACCTTTCCCTTTAGGCCCCGTTTGATTAGCAGGAATGTCAAGATAGAGAAAAGATTTTTTTTTTTTTCCCAACTGATATGGAAAGGAAAATGTTTTGCTATTTCCATGTAGGTGTTTGGTTGTTATTGTAATTGAATTAGTAATTTATTTCTATTCCAATTACACCATATTTAATAAGTCATAATAATGACTTTAAATCTATAATTTCTAATAACACCCTTTTACTAATTGCATATGTGATCTATTTAAGGAAATTGAAACTTTTTAGATATCTAATTTCTGTAATTTACCTTTGGCGGTGGGAATGGAAATAGAATATCACCTCTAACTAGGTAATACAATTCAGGCTTTATGAGAGAGTCAATTTCCAATCATATCTCATTTTTTGTTTTCTTTCCAACCTTCATTTACAACCAAGCAACACACTAGAATGGAAAATAAAACTAATTCCATTTCCATACCATGATTTCCCACCAAATAAACGGGGGCTTAAGTTACATAGGTTTCTCCCCTCTCACCTTTCTTTATCTCGTTTTTTGCATCTCAAATTTTCTATTCATCTTGGCTTGATCAAATCCCAACCTCCTCCTCCTCTCTTTAATTCTCTATTTCCTTCTTTGTTCTCATCCCAGCCTCCCACATGAACAAACGTCTAAAACCCTCTCTCCCCTTTCTCTCTATCTCAAACTCTATTTCTTAGTTCTCTATGTATTTCTCGGTTCTCTGTGGGTTCACTAACCTAGTTGAGAAAGAGGGTCGGGTCATCCATGGCGAGTCAACTCGACTCGGGCCGAACCCAGCTCTGAGGTTCTCCACCTCATTGTAACTGCACTTCACTCATCATCAACAACCCAGGTTTTCGATTGTTTTTCTTCTTCTTATAATTTTGTGGTGAGATCAGATCAGATTTGGTGGTGATTGAAATGGATTTGATGGTGATTGAATGAGATCTGGTGGAGATAGGAGATTTCAAATGGGTCGACGGTGAGACCAGATCTCGAAGATGAAAGAAACTATGTCGACTGAAATGAATCCTTTCGCAGGTTTGCAGAATGTGTCCATGCCCGAAAAACCAGCAGAACCCTCCGGGCTTTCGCCGATCCTAACAATTTTTCGTGCAAAAACCGGCCGGCGAAACAGTCACCGATCCGGGCCCGGTTTCTCCAAATTTAATGCCGGTTTGGGTCCATGCCCAGCCCTAATTAAGTTTTGACCCTTCTAGAAATTTCTGACTACACCACTGTTCTCATTGTAAGTCAATATTATCTGAGATGAAGATTATTACTTGAGTGATGTTCTTGTATCTTACCGTAGTCTGATCGACCTGAACCATAAACCCCACTCTGATCCAAAACGCCGAAGCGTCTTCTCAATTCGCATCCCCACCCGTAGCCTTGTCACGGCAACCCAAACCTCCAATAGGTTGAGAGACACCTCCTCGAGCTCACTAACCCTATCATAATTAGCTAAGATCAACATCAAATTACTGAAGAACCATAAGCCGCCATCACGAATCCTATATTTCTCTTCCTCAGATTTGAATCGAAACAAAAAGAGTCACCCACCTCCTCACGAATCAAGATCCTCTCTTTCAGACCCCAGATCCAGAGAAGCGCCGCATAAAGAACTGGGATAACCACCGGTTTTTCAAGGTCAGAAAACGGCCACAAAGATAAAAGGATTTCTCGTTTTCAAAACCACCGCCAGGTACGCATTCCGGCTTCACTCCCTCTGGCAGAGACAGTTGCGACGCCGTCATCACCATCTCAACAGAAATATCAATCATGTTCACTGCCAGAGAGAACCCTAGAGGAGAGAGGCCTACTTTTTATCTTTCATTGTGTATTAAATGAGAAAAAGGCTATTGTTTGGTTTGATCACTTTCATATTCATCAAATTACACGAAAAAAAAAGTTGGTTTATATAGCTCTCTAGTGGTTATACAACCCCATATACCATTTAACATATAACCCGACCCAAGCTCATAAGTATGGAGTCCAAATGAGTAAACAACTCATATGAGTAACTTAAGATATAAGGAAGTATAGAAGATGAGAACTAAGAGCATCTCCAACAGTTTCCCAAAAATTTCTCCAAAATAGGAAAGCAAAAGTCAAATCTCCAAAAAAAATTTGCTCTAACTCCAACAGCTTCCCTATTTTGGAGATTTTGGCATTTATTGCTACAATTAAATATTCTACATCATTTTGAGTTATAACAAAAAATAAATATTTTGTATCTTATTATAACAATAAAATTCTCAATAATATATTTTATAGTTTTTTCTTCTCATTGGAGCATGTGAGGAATTTATGACAATGCTAATTTCGATAATTTAGGGAAGGAAGGTTTTGTTGCAAATTTGGGGAATGAGTGCTTCTCTTTTTTCTCATCCCATTTTGGGGAATGAGATGTGGGAGTTGTTAGACCTAAAAACAACTCTATATTCCCTAAAATTGAGAAATTCAAGAAAATGGGGAAGTTGTTGGAGATGCTCAGACATAAACATCATATAAAAAATTTGATTATTTAATTATTGTAATATAATGGCACAAATGTCGTTATCAACAATTATTCCATAGAATTCATTTTTGGAAAAAAACAATTATTTTATAAAAACTTCCAATTATTAACATAATTTGGATTGTAGCCAGTAAAGCTTAGACTGGCCTTTTGGTTCATCTCTTCTTCCTTCTTATCTACAAAATGCATGAAGTCCTTAAAACTGGTTGTCTAAGGTGAGGATCGACTAGTCTTGTAATAACGATATACCATTCTAGTGAAGAAGACAATAAGAGCAATTAAGCATGTTATACCAAATACAATAAACAGATCCCCAAAGCTCTTTAGGGAGAGTCGTTTTACACGCATTTTCTCAAGCTCGTTAAAGCACTTGGTGCTCCTAATCCATTTATCATCAGAAATAGGAGAATCCATTTGGAATCCATTTATCAAAATTATAATTCTTTTTATATATATAATTAATAATTTTATATATCAACATGATATCTATATATAATTATTATTCTTTTATATATATAATTAATAATTATCATTTATCAACATGATATCTAAATTTATATATATATATATAATTTATAATTTTAAAAACATAAGTGATATAATATATATAAGACGTTGAGCTATAGTCATACTCCAACTTACCAAAATAAAATTGATATTACTATATTCACAAGATCAGAGGAGGATGTCCGCAAACCGGTAAAAGTGCGGACGTCCCTGCTCTTGCCGGGAGGACACCAGATCTCAATCGTGAGCTTCCTCTTGCCAGCGGACTCGTCGAATACCAGTTTGCAGCCGAGATTGATCGTGAGCTTCCTCTTGCCGGAGGTTGCTGCCCAGACCTTCAACTTCGATCTCCATGGCCTTCATCTTCATGGTAAAGTCGTCCGGGATGCCTCTGGTGTCCGTCCGGCAAGAGAAGGGAAGTCATCGGCGCTTGATCGCTGCAAAAGCAGGGACGTCTGCACTTTTACAGGTTTGCGGACGTCCTCTTTGGATCCCGACTATTACTATATATGTTATAAAACATATGAAACGTTGGGCTTATCTAATCCAAACACATATATATATAGTAATATCACTTTTAGGATATAATAATTTTAAATCATAGGTTGAACTATATATGTAACATTGATACAAGAAATTGTTTGTAACTATAAAAATCATATCTTATATTATATATTCTAACAATTCATTTTTTCAGTATACTATGAGTAAATTATAAAAATCATATCTTATATTGTGAGTCAACTATTGTTGATACTCAAAAAATCAATATTCATGTTTAATAGATATTAGCCCAATAAAAAATAACACATGCGACTTTCATTCAAAGATACAAAAGCTACATATTCATTTGAATACTCATGCCACGCATGTGGACCCAAGCCACAATCACGCTCTTAGGGCTTACAAGTTTAAGTGTGGTGTGGAAGGTAACGATAGTAAGTGAGGCTCATTTGCCGACCATCTTAATTTGCTCACCTTAGAGCATATGCAGCGGGAGCAAACAATCACACCAAAATGCATGATAATTGCTAGTTTGATGCCAAAATTTAATGTAGCGGGTAAAAGTTGGAAACAAATGCAGGGGTGGGACCCAGTCCACACCATCACAAAATCATAGACGTAAGCAAAATTTGCTTGCTATAGTGATAACCATCAAATGGCGGGACCCATGCACGTGGGCTCCTGCCAACTGTTTTTTTTATTTTTTAAAGGCCATATAGTTGTAGAGCCGTTGGCTATTCATGGGCTGCCATGTGGCGCCCTGTCTGGTGCAACGGCTCCAGCCCAACGGTTATATTTTTCTTTTTTACTTACCCCGAAAATTGTAAAAAAACCCCAAATTTTTTCCTATAAATACCCCATTCTCTTCTTTACAATTTGCACCACTTTTCTCTCATCTCCCTCCATCTTCTCTCACAATTTCTTTGAGTGTTATGAGACTTGTTCCTCCTTAAAGATGAAGTAATCTGCCATGAGACTTGTTCCCCCAGCTACCCTATGTCTGGGGTGATTAGGAGAACGACCAGGACGTGAACCGCGTCCTTATGGTTCATCTGAAGTATCAAGATGTACCATCATCATGGTCGCGTTAGTCATCATAGCATCTATCGTCTTAGCGTCCTCTTAACTATGTTGTTGCCTCTGCTTCAACAATCTGTGAAAAAAACTCATCGTAATGATGAGAAAATGTGACGAAGTAATTGAGGGAATGTGTTTTCGAAGATTTGTAACTGAGTTGTGAAGATTGTGTGAGTAGAGAGGGTGATGAAGCTTATTTATGATCAATTCAGATTATAGAACTTGAAGATCATGTTACGTGTCGAATTGTCATTTGTCAAATATCCTATTGAAAATCCAATGACATTATTTGGCCGACAAACACACACGTGTCACTGTTTGGTTGATCGGAAATCCTATAACATTATTTGGGTGATCACAATATCTAGCAATGTCATGTGTTGTCTGGTGATTGATTGATTATCATATATGAAATCCAAAAAATAAAATATCAAATCGATGAATAGTTATTGCTAAATTGACAAATAGGCTTAGAAAAGCAATTTACAGTGAATAGTAATTGATGGTTTGATGGTTTGATGGAGTTGAAGGGGTGCATATGCTCTTAATGCCTACCCACCCAATTGAATGACATGTGTCTTTTTTCTTAACAATATCAAACCATGGTTAACAATATAGAATTGTTGGTGAGTTAGAGAAGGCTAAATGAATTAGGAGTTTGGTAGAGACTAGAGAGAGGCCAAAGGGGGTTTTTATTGAGGAGTCTATATTGGTAAGTCGGTAACTTTTTTTTTGGTAACCGGTGATTTGGTGACATAAACACACCGTTTCAATCGGTATTGCATCAAATCTTAGTCTCGTGTTCATTTAAAGTTCACTATCTATTTGTTTGAACCCTTGCAATTTTGTTGGCTATCACTCTTGATCATTTTCATTTGAAAAGTTAAACATAATTCCAACTACAGTCCTGTAACTTCAATATCACTGATTGATTATGTTTAATTCTTTCTCAGTAAAAAAGAAAAAAAAATGCATTGGACAAAATCCCAGTTTCTTTTTTCACCACATTTATCATAACTCAGGGTTGGTTGTGACATGTCATTCAATTAGATGGGTGACCATTAGGGCAGGCAAATTATGGTGGCCAAATTAGGTTGATCGGCAAATTTCCATCAGAATTCATTATGAGATTTATAATTTTTATATAACTAATTTCAGTT
Organism: Fragaria vesca subsp. vesca; assembly: GCF_000184155.1. Lineage (NCBI taxonomy): Eukaryota > Viridiplantae > Streptophyta > Magnoliopsida > Rosales > Rosaceae > Fragaria > Fragaria vesca. The sequence goes on from NC_020491.1 coordinate 19,342,402, forward strand.
TACCCCCATCAACTTAGGTCGATTATCATGTTAATCCTTCTTCTATCAATTTCATCAAAAACACCCTCAATTCTCAATTTTCATCAGTCGCGCATGTTCAAACCTCCAATCTCCATCCAATTCCTCTGTCAAGTGATGACTTGATATCAAGAAAAAAGAAAAAAGGAAAAATAGACAAATTACATTCAATCCCACCAAAATCACTAAGGTTAGGGGGTTGTGATGGGAACGAAGATGTGTATCGATATGAGGGAAAAATGGTCCGAAAGGTAACTTTCAGAATTTGACTTTCTTCTTGATATCAAGTCATCACTTGACAGAGGAATTAGATGGAGATTGGAGGTTTAGACATGCGCGGCTGATGAAAATTGGGAGCTGATGGGTGTTTTTGATGAAATTGAAAGAAGAATGACTAACATGATGATTGACCTAAAGTTGACGGGGGTAAACTAAAATTAGTACTTTTTTATATGATGCAAAGAAGTCGTAATGGATTCTTGCACAAACCCATGCCTTGCAATTACATAACGCAAAAGGATCCTAATTAAAACTATTTGACCCCATTCTCGACAACATGATGAATCTTGCATAACCTTCGATAGTTTCTTCCGATCAAAGACAAATAAAACCCAATCTCAACCCTCTTTATTTGGTAAATCTTTTGTTCAAAGTTTAAACCTATTTACTTTATCCTAATTGAACAAAAGAAGTGAATATGTACAATCAAGTCAATCAAACCTATGGATGCAATTTTCTCACGCTTGATTAGATTGATTTTATAGAGAGAAAAGATATGGAGGATTTCTAGGCAAGCGATGTGAACAACTTAAAACTTAATTTTATTCTTGTTTAATTTTTTTAGTTGGAGAAATTTTATATACACACCTCTAATTTCTTAATACACATGTCTCACTTAATACATCATCTATCTAATTTCTCATTATAATATTTTACTAAATACACAACCCAAATTACCCAAAAAACCCTTAATCCAAAATTTCATGAAATATCATATTAATTGACTATATTAAGACTATTATTGTGTGATTAGTATATATTACTATAAGTTGACATTTTGTAGATGTTCATATATACTATTTGTGTATGGTCTAGAGAAATCCTTACTCAGATTCAATGTTCCTTTCAAATTTTTAAACATGAAATTGATAACAAGATGAAGAATACATACCTACATGTGTGTTTGGGTAAAAAAGAAGAAGATGATGGAATATATAATGAATAAAAGTTCATATAAGAATTACAACATTTCATATTCTAAATTTGAAAATCATGAACTTCTTAGGATGAAAAAGAAAGAAATTAATCATCAAAACTTCCTTGACAAAATTTGTATTAACTATACTTCAATTTTTCCAAAATAAGTTTCTAATTTTAGTACTTTATTTGGTTATGTATTTTCACTTTATTAGTTTCTAAAAATAAATATTTCACTTTATAAATTTCCAAATTTAAGTTTTTCGTTTTTAATAATTTTTTATTTTATATTATCACATCATTAGTTTCCAAATATAAATTCTATGTTTTTAATTTGTTTATATATTCCTAATGTATTACACATGTCTGTTTTAGTCATTTAACATAAAATAAAATTTGATTTGAATTGTCAAATGATAGGGAAGTGTATCAAGTAATTATGGGTGTGTATTTAAAACCACTCTTTTAGTTGGTAGAGGGGAAAATAGGATTTAAAAAACTGTTACTCAACAAAAGAAAAAAAAATGCTACTCAATTGAAGCAAGGTTTCATCTTTCCTCAAACTGTTTCACCTCATTAACATCTTCCTCAAATGTTTTTTATTTTTTCATAAAAGGTTTTTGCCACACCTTGGACCGGATGTTTTTTTGTTTTGTTTTTGAGTCGAAGGTGTGACTGGAATGAAAAGAAAAGCTAACTAGTAAAAGAAATAATAACTTGGCTGTTGTTTCAAAAAAATGCAGCAGACTTGTAACTTTGAAAAATCATAACTAATTCTAGAAAACATATCTTCAAGAGATTCTAACTCTCAATTGATCTTTAAGATGTCTACTGTAACTTTTATGAAGACACCAAGTGCAAAAAACTAACCAATTTGTACAGTTTTTCAAAAGAAGATAACTGGTCCAAAATCTCAGAAACACTGATCTGTAGAATTTCCTGATGCAAACCTTAAACTTTGAAAAATCATAACTTAATCTACAAAAATAGTTTTCAAGTGATTCAAATTCTGGAATGAACCTTAAGATGTCTACTACAAATCTTATGAAGAAACCAACTTCAAATTCCAAACAAAACTGTATGGTTTTCAGAAAGAAAGGTAATTGATGCAGAATTTTTTTTTAAATGTAGTCCAGCTTTTTGCAGATTTTATTATATCTTGAGTTTAACCAATGAATCTTAAATATAAGAGCTGGAAATATAATGAATCAATTTGAAGAACTTGGAATCAATAACTAATTCAATAAAGAGGTCATTAAAATACAAACTTGTCATAGTTCATTATTCCAACTAAATTTAAAACATAACTTCAAAGGCTAACAACATGTTGCAGCCTTTGTTCTTATTCTAAACAGAAATTTAAAAGGATAAGCCACACACTTTCTTCACATCAGCACAAAGCTCTTCAACATAGAAATCTAAACTTCATGTTCAATACCTAAAATTTTCAATATAGGGGTGAGCTTCAATAGCTCAGTAGGATGCCAAACCTCTTTATATTATAGAAACCAATAATGATAATGCATGAATGTAATGAGCCCTTCAACAGTAACCCCTCACTCAAACCATGATTCCCTTTTTGCTAGTCCTCTTGTTTAAACTCGATCACCAAAATCGTATAGCTATATTAGCCCACCTGATACTTGGTCCTTACGAATTAAACTCAACTACACAAAAGCATTCTCCCACAAATTCCATTCCCAATTTCACCAAACTTCTGCCTCAATTTTTATATTTATAAACATGAGGATTAACTAAGATGATCAATAACATCACAAATAAAACTCAATCACTAATTTTACAATCAAGTTTCATAAACAAAATCATATAGCAAAATATAAGCCAAAAACACAACAAATTGCACAGAACTTCATTACATATAGCAAACCAACACAACAAATTTCACAGAGCTTCATCATACATAGCAACCCAGAAAATCAACACACAACAAATTAAATAGAGGTTCCCCGAATTCCCCCTACCTCAATCCACAAGCTATGTTTTTCAGATTCCTCCTTAGTCTCAGAATTCTTCCCTAACTTCTTTTCTTTTCGTAAAAGAGATATAAGCGACTCAATGAATAACAAGAGGACCAAACCTGAGTATTTATAGGAGCATGCAAACATGTCAGAATTGAATTTGGGATAGAATGGAATCAGATGCCAGCTCAATCAAAATCGCCACCTCCTGTTTCTTGGTAACTGACTTCTCCAAGTCTTCTCCTATATGAAAGACATCTCTAGCTTCTAGGTTTGTGTTTATCCTCAGTGATTTTGATCTCCTAGTTGGAGTGGTGCTTGCAAGGAGGAACATAATGGAGAAGGATGGAGTTGCAAGGAGGAACATAATGGAGAAGGATGGAGGAGGATGAACATGAAGATAGCAGAGGTCGAATTGCGTTCACCACACTTTTTTTGTCGTTAGGCAACAACCAAACAGAGGTAGAAGTAATCTATTGCTCTTGGGTTTAGACTTAGATTGGGCTTGGGTCTAAAAAAAATATTGGGCTAGTCTAACAAATTGATATTTACATAAATATATAAATAAATAAACACTCCCATATTTATGAATTTAAATTACTACTAAACAAAAAAAAATAAATAAATAAAATACACTATCTTATTTTTTTAATATTTATTAAAATACAGGTCGTCACAGTTTTGCCTTGTTAAGATCTTCCTCGAATGGTTTCTATTTGTTAACATATTCCTTTTCTAGATCTTCTCTTATGAGTTCTCGACAAAATTTATTCTTAAGGAGCCTTTTACCTTAATTTCAAGAATTTTTAAGCTTACCGAATCAAAACAAAATAAGACAATACATCATCAAAGTCATGAGCGAAACTTTTAGCATTAAAATGCTCAATTATGTGTAATACTAAATTAATCGATTCTTGAGAATCATTGCATAATATTCATATGTGGTGTTAAAACATTGGTACTCGATTCAAGTTAAAAATTAAAAAGTGTTAGAAGTACAATAACTAATATGAAGCTCTTTACTAGGTTTCTTTAATTTTGATATGAGCATCTCTTTTGGTAATTTTACGTATCCACAAAGTCTTATATAATTTGTATGAAAAAAGAGATGTGTGTCTAATGTTAAGAGATATGTATCTAGCGTTTAGAGATGTGTTTTCTCAAATGTTTATGGATTTCATAGAAAAAACAATGATATATATTTATGTGGTGAGATGACACATGAAATGTCATGGAAAAACCAATTTAGTGTGTTAGGAGAGAAAAAAATGGTGTGAATCCTATGGGGGTAATTAATTATTCTAGGCCCATAACAAGAACCATTATCTCAATCTTACTACGACAGTAAATATCGACAAATGAAGCTACATGATTACGTTTACAGTATAGTAATAGTTTTATTTGCAACACAAGACAAATGCCCTAGTAATGACGGGAGTGAATATAGTAGCCAATGTCCTATCAAAAAAAGAAAAAGAAATAAGAGTGCAGTAGCTAGCCAATATCGGATTAAAGCATGACGATTATTACAAATATGAAAGTGGCATTGAACACAGTCATAAGTTTGATAGCTATACAACTATAAGTTGATAATCATTGTAGTATTAAGAGCATCTTATACCAAAAGACAAAAATTAGCCAATTTTCTACCGTATATATTATTTTTGTCGATTTGCTACCTTATGTTTTTAAAAGGATTAAATTCAGGTTATTCAGTTTGCCTTCTCGTATTTTAGGTCAATAATCAGTTTGGTCCCATATTTTTTTTTTTTAATAACGTTGGTCATTGAAGTTCTATTTCACATTAGTTTAGTCCAATTTTTAAATTGCCTTTTTTACCATGACGTCATGTGCTGAGTTATCCGCGAAGGTTTG
>NC_020491.1:19347490-19364794 GCF_000184155.1 Fragaria vesca subsp. vesca
CTCTCTCTCTCTCTCTCTCTCTCTCTCTCTCTCTTACAGATCCGTCGCCGGCGCATCCTGACCGTCCTCACCGACCACGACGGTGTCGCGTCCAAGTGGCTCACCGAGCTCCTTCGCTCCAAATCCACCAACACCAAGCCTCCTCTCCCCAACTCCATCTTCATTCTCTCTCTCTCTCTTACAGATCCGTCGCGGGCAGTCTCATCCGTGCCTCCACCATCTATGGCGACCTCATCCTCGCCTCCGCTTATTGCCCGGCCTCCTCCTCGCCTGTCACTGCAACACTACGAGTCCGAAGAGCAGCATCAAATCCTGATCTGATTGTTCTCTGACGTTCTCTGCACGCCGTCGCTTGGAAACGTCGATGCGAGCCGAGCTCGCCGAGCTCCATCATGCACCACTACGAGCTCGAGCATGAGGCAGTGAGAGCCGACGCGGAGGGTGAGGAGGTCGAGGCAGTGGTCAGTGGAGTCGTAGGGGCGAGGGCCATAGCAGGGGAGGTGCTCCTCAACGACGAGGCAGACGTAGATGGAGTTGGGGAGAGGAGGCTTGGTGTTGGTGGATTTGGAGCGGAGGAGCTCGGTGAGCCACTTGGAGGCGACGCTGTCGTGGTCGGTGAGGACGGTCAGGATGCGCCGGCGACGGATCTGTGAGAGAGAGAGAGAGAGAGAGAGAGAGAGAGAGAGAGAGAGAGAGAGAGAGAGAGAGAGAGAGAGAGAGAGAGAGAGAGAGAGAGAGAGAGAGAGAGAGAGAGAGAGAGAGAGAGAGAGAGAGGTATAAAGAGGTATAAACTGTAAGTAGGGCTAATTTGGTCATTTTACGCAAACTCTCGCAGACAACTCAGCGCATGACGTCATGGTAAAAAGGGCAATTCAAAAATTAGGCTAAACTGATATGAAATAGAACTTCAAGGACCAACGTTATTAAAAAAAAAGATATGAGACCAAACTGATTATTGACCTAAAGTACGAGGGGGCAAACTGAATTTAATCCTTTTTAAAATTAGCCAATTTGCTACCTTTTTGTCATTTTAATTTATTTATTTCTTTATTTAAACATGAATTAATTCTGAAAATTGAAACTTAAAGTTGGTTGATATTGAAATTTCGATAAGTATATTGATTAATCTTGAAACTCTAAAGTAGCAAAATTGATGGAAGGGTAGAAAATTGACTGAATTAATTTTTTTTGATCAAATATATAGTTAATGTGTTATAAAACTGTGAGTCGAACTCCTGACCTCCTTGTTAGAAGGAGAGATTTATGCCATTAGAAAAAAGGTACATTAGATCAAAAACGGTACTGGGCGCGTCAGGGTTAACTTGGTAAAGTAAAATTAGTCGGGTCAGCGGAATGAAGACATTCGGGTCGATTTGGATCCGAATTCCACAAAGCTCTTGGTAGCACTTGAACACTGCGAGTCTGTGACTCTTCTTCATTCGTAGGTCTTCTTCTTCTTCCTCTCTCTCATTTCCCTAGTCCCTACTATGACCTCAAATCCATGAAGACCCAGATGAACAACCTCACTCTCCTCCTCCTCTTCCTCTTCACCTGTCACCTCTCCCAAGTCCTCTCATGGAAAAAAGACGAGTTCCGCAACTGTAACCAAACCCCCTTCTGCAAGCGCGCCCGGGCCCGCAAGCCCTCCTCCTCCTCCCTCGCCGCCCATGACGTCACCATCTCCGACGGCTCCCTCACCGCCAAACTCGTCTCCACCGGAATCGAACAAGACCAGGACCCGATCAGGCCCCTGGTCCTCACTCTCTCCGCCTACCACGACGGGATCCTCCGCCTTAAGATCGACGAGCTCGATCCGCCGCGGAAACGCTTCGAGGTCCCTGACGTCGTTTTACCTGAGTTCGAGGGGAAGAAGAAGCTCTGGCTGCAGCGGCTCTCGACGGAGACGATCGACAGCGCTCCGTCGTCGGTCGTGTTCTTATCCGACGGCTACGAGGCGGTGCTGCGGCACGATCCGTTCGAGGTCTACGTGCGCGAGACGAAGGGTAATCGTGTAATTTCCGTGAATTCGAATGGCTTGTTTGATTTTGAGCAATTGAGAGAGAATAAGAAAGAAGATGAGAATTGGGAAGAGAGGTTTAGAAGTCATACGGATAAGAGGCCGTACGGCCCTCAGTCCATTAGTTTTGATGTGTCGTTTTTCGGGGCTGATCATGTCTATGGGATCCCTGAGCGTGCCACAAGCTTTGCCTTGAAGCCTACTAGAGGCCCCGGGGTTGAGGAATCGGAGCCGTATAGGTTGTTCAACTTGGATGTGTTTGAGTATGTTCATGACTCACCATTCGGGCTATACGGCTCCATTCCGTTCATGATTTCCCACGGCAAGGCCCGGGGGACTTCCGGGTTCTTCTGGCTGAATGCTGCCGAAATGCAGATTGATGTGCTTGCGAAAGGGTGGGATGCCGAGGAAGGCATTGCTCTCCCTTCCTCGCAGGGGAGGATTGACACGTTTTGGATGAGTGAGGCTGGTGTTGTGGATGCTTTCTTTTTCGTGGGGCCGGGGCCGAAGGATGTGGCGCGGCAGTACACGAGTGTGACTGGCACGCCGTCAATGCCGCAGTTGTTTGCGGTGGCGTATCACCAATGTAGGTGGAACTATAGGGATGAGGAGGATGTGGAGCAAGTTGATGCTAAGTTTGATGAGTATGATATTCCGTATGATGTTTTGTGGCTTGATATTGAGCACACGGATGGGAAGAGGTATTTGACATGGGATAGGATGCTTTTCCCGCACCCGGAGGAGATGCAGAGGAAGTTGGCTGCTAAGGGTAGGCATATGGTTACTATTGTGGATCCTCATATTAAGAGAGATGACTCGTACTTTGTGCACAAGGAAGCCACAGAAAACGGCTATTATGTTAAGGATGCCAATGGGAATGATTATGATGGGTGGTGCTGGCCTGGTTCATCATCATATTTGGATATGTTGAGGCCAGAGGTTAGGTCCTGGTGGGCTACAAAGTTCTCTACTCAAAATTATGTTGGTTCGACTCCTTCCTTGTACATATGGAATGATATGAATGAGCCCTCTGTCTTCAATGGTCCCGAGGTATGTTACTAAATCACTTATCTGTCATTCTTTTTTTGACTATAGAATTTTTAGTTAAAAATTATTTTGCTTTCATAACTAGCATACTCGTCAATCTATTTAAAAAAGAAAACACTTGAGCCAAACAAGTTATCTTTTTACCTTTGTAATAAATCAAATATCGTAATGTTGCAAGTTGGTTAGTGAGTTTTTGACAACTTATCATGTATTTTCGGGATGAGTGAAAACACTGATTCAAGTCTCTGTTATATATACTTCTTATGTCATTTGTTTGCATGCACATGTATCATCTATTACATATGAATGATATGGTTAGGAAAATGTGCACAATCATAATGTAAATACACATATAATAAGTTCAGTTAATATTATTTTTTGGTTCTTTGCTTTGTTCTTGTCTCTGTTTTTATTTTTATTTTTAATTTTTAATTTTTTAATTTTTATTTTTTTATGTTTATCTTGCTGTAGCATTATGAAAACTCTTAGACTGAGATTTCAGATTATCCTTTGTAGAGAAAAGGGGGGTGGGGGTATCTCGGCCACTACGACCCTAATTGTTGCGGCATAAAAATTTAGTAAACTAGTTATTTTAGTATGAACTTATTAGAGTCAGATTTGAGCTTTGGTGAAATATGAGGGTTATGAACTGTATATAGACAACTTTCGGTATTTGCCAAAATGAGGTGCTATTTCTTCCAGCCTTCCTGTAGCCTAAGACTTTGGGTTTTGGAGGAACTTGAACGATCATGAAGTCAGGGATCTTGATGCAGAATACGATTGGAATCTTTACCTCTAGTTCTACAGTTCTATTTGTCCTTCATCAGATCTCCTGTTCGTGTCAGCTAAACTAGATAGTGTGCTCGTATCATCTAGGCCAATAGGATCTTTATGGAACTTTTCTTGCAACTCTTACTATAGACACTTGATGCGCAATCTTTCTTTTACTCAAATGTCTCCCCTCTACTGCAATATTGAAAACCAAAAATCCTTCCCATTGATTTGTTGCTTATGGGAAGATGCCTTCAATATGGCTCTGAATGGAAGAGCTTATCTTTGTCTTTCTTGATATAGCATCATTTCCCGAGTGGAAGAAGATCCAAGGAATACTAGTATGTCCAAGATTCAATTAATACAAACATCAGAATTGTTTGCTCTTTTCTGTTTCCTTGTGTCCGGTATGTTGTTGTTAATTATTTGATTGGCGGAGGATTTGATCCAAAAACACAGAATGACTGTTCATCCCATATAACTTTATACAATATTGTGTTCCTCGCCCACTATTAACTCCGATGTATGGAGACATTTCTTTATATTTACCGGAGCTGGAGTTTCAAGGTAGTGAATGAGTTGAGTTAACCAAAGAATACGGAGAGCTGGCTGTCATAAATGCTTAATTATCATGTGATAAATTTAGTGTATGAGTTAAACAAATGAATATCATATAGGATCATTAGGAAGGTTTAAAAAGCTATATCTCTGTGTATAGGCGTCAAGCAAAGGATATTCAGCTTGAACCAATCAAGTGTGTTGAGGCAGAGATGTTTTGGGATGATTATGGGTATGTGTGATCGAGTTAACCAAAGGAAATATAGCCCCATGCCCCCATCGAACATTGTTTTCACAGAGAGGGTCTTATTCTTGTTTGTAATCTCTATAGATAGTGACAACAGGAGATGTGCAAATAGTTGTGTATGTAGGGCGTACGCTTGTCCAACATTGTTTTCCCTGAGAGGGTCTTATACTCTTCTGTAATTTACAGATAGTAAAAACAGGAGATGTGCATATAGTTGTGTATGTAGGGTGTACACTTGATTGAATGAGTCAATCAGAGGACATTTAGCTCCAAGCAAAAGTCTATCGTAAAGAGAAGTTGCATATAATCATCTAACTAAATTCAGAAAATTTGCCAGAGAATGGGATGGACAATATATAGGTCTGCTTGCATGGATGCTCCTTACCTTGAGTTAATTTATTAAATAATGTCAAATTGGAAAGAGGGATATAACTTTGCAGAAAGAATGTAATTATTCTCTTTTACGTTTTAGTGTATTGTAGGCTTAGATATATAGTATGGGTTCTGGATATAGAACTCATGGCCTGGGTTTAATTATCTGGTTGAGCTAGCCCATGTAATGTTCTTCCAACCGATATCGTGAGTTTAACTGTCCATCTGTAATTTAGTTTCTCACTAATGTAACTCTAGCAGTCTAGCAGCTCTAGCTCCTCAACATGCAACAGAAAAATGGTGATGAGCACCAAGTCTGCAAGTTCTTTTGATGTTGCCTATGCTTATTTGTTGTAGACCCTATTCTAAGTATCTGCTTAAGTTTGGGTTGAAATGATAGAAGACTTGCCCACTCATTGCTATATAGTTATGGACATTTGGTCTATTTTGCATTATAGTGAATCAAGAGTCAAGACCGCTTATAGCAGTGGTCACTGTATGCCTAAACAAGCACCCTTCAATCAGCTTTAGCCAATTAGTCCAAAGTTGCCTATCCTACTCTGCTAAATGCAGGTTGGGTGGCCTAAAAACGTTTCAAGTAAAACTGTTAAACAACCTATATGTCACACTTTCCTTGGCATGACTTAATACAGATACTGGAATTTAATAATCTACTTCTAATTCATCTTGATTCAGGGTCAATAAACTGCTAAACTTTTGTCTCTTTTAGAATTGTTAGTGAGATGCAGCACTTGAAAAGGGATTCAACCTTACAGGATAGGAGAAATTATCAGTTTGTGCTTGTGATGCATTTTTCTGATTGTTATAAAATGCCGAGTTTGTGCCTTTTGAATTCCTTTTTCCTTATGTTTTGTTTTATTGTTCCATACCATTCTACATCTCAATATCTCATGAATGTTTCGCATAACCAGGTCACAATGCCTAGAGATGCTGTACATCGAGGAGATGCAGAACACCGAGATGTACATAACGCCTATGGTTACTATTTTCACATGGCTACAGCAGATGGGCTTGTTAACCGAGGTGATGGAAGGGATAGGCCGTTTGTATTATCAAGAGCAGTATTTGCTGGAAGTCAAAGGTATGGAGCAGTATGGACGGGAGATAATACAGCTGAATGGGAACACCTTAGGGTGTCGGTTCCAATGGTTTTGACTCTTGGTCTTACTGGGATATCATTCTCTGGTAAGAAGATATATTTATCATATTGATACAAAGTTTGTCTTTCAGTAGGTACTAATAGTTGTAATGTTTGTACAGGTGCTGATGTGGGTGGGTTTTTTGGCAATCCGGAACCTGAGTTATTAGTTCGTTGGTATCAGTTAGGAGCATACTATCCTTTCTTTAGAGCTCATGCTCATCATGACACCAAAAGACGAGAACCATGGTTGTTTGGGTAGGATTTCCTCTACTGTTTGAGTAGGTTTGCTATCTAGTTTAGCATGCTGCCACAAATCTGCCCTTGATTTGATACACCAATATCAATTATTATAGGGGAGCATACTGTTTATCTTCACTTTCGAGTTTTGATTTGCATCATACAGTTCTCAAAATGATATCTTTGCCGAGTAGTGGAGATGGCTTGAAATCAACTTGCATTGTTATGGTTCTATTAAACTTTTTTCTTCACAGCTTTATACGTATTACAAATGGTGCCATTAGGGAATGTCTCTTGTTAATACATACAAAAAAAATTCCACAAAGGTTTCAACTTATTTTGATTTCATATTTTACAAATCGAAGTTTAGCACTCTTGGCAGGCAAAAATTCTGAGATGGTTATGCGAGTTTAAATGAAGAGTAGGTACCGTGTTAGTGATGCATACGATCAAAACCTGCTGGTTGGAGTACAAGTGATTTTCATTGTGATTTAAGTTACATGGCTGTGTGGCTTGCTATCATTTTTGAGTATTAGTGTTGATGTTAAAAAGCTGTTATTTGCATTGCTTGGATTGTATAATAGAAACCTTAACCATGAAGCAGCTGTTTGTTGAAAACATTGGAAAAAAAAAACATAAAGAACAAAAGGTGTTGACAAGAAACATGTTTCTTTGATGATTAAAAGTTGAGTAAGTGTATAAAATTTTCAAATGATTAGATTGACAAACCCCATATTATCACCTCAAGAAATAAATATCCTAAGCTTTGTTTTTTTTTTTTTTTTTTTTTCTCTTTTTTCACTTCTAACCATTTCCTAAATCATCAATCCTTGCCTTTCTTATTGCAGAGATAAAAATACTGAACGTATAAGGGAGGCTATACACATGCGTTATATGTTGCTTCCATACTTTTACACATTGTTCAGAGAGGCAAACACCAGTGGTGTTCCTGTTGCTCGTCCATTGTGGATGGAGTTTCCTTCCGAGGAGGCTACTTTCACAAATGATGAGGCTCTTATGATTGGAAATAGTCTTTTGGTACAAGGGATCTATACAGAGGTATCACTGTAGTTTAATAGTTTAGATCTATTAATGTTTTGTTTCCTTTTCCTTATTCTTTTGTCATTCATTGCTGATACTTTCACTTTTTTCTTTTGTACCAGCATGCAAAACATGCTTCAGTTTATTTGCCTGGGAAAGAATTATGGTATGATCTGAAAACGGGAGCAGCTTTCAAGGGAGGTAAGACCCATAAGCTGGATGTTAATGAGGAGGGTGTTCCTGCTTTCCAGAGAGCTGGGACTATCATACCAAGGAAAGACCGATTTCGTCGGAGTTCCACCCAGATGGTGAATGATCCATATACTCTGGTAAGCCTTTGAATCAAAGTTCAGTGAAGTTTCCTAATTATAGATAAGTCGGTCCGAACATGCATATAAATTGGAAAATACACTTCAAAATCTTTGGTGTGATTGCTCTCAACTCTTCTATGTTGATACACCTTAGCTTTGGGAAGGCTCTGATAAATGATTGTCTCAAGTATGCCTCATCAAAATTATCATCCATCATGGATACTTGTCCAAGAATAAAGGTTTTCTATTGAAACTGAATGCTACTTTTAAGTGTGGGCAAACTTGTCCCATTTGCATAATTAGACCATGGCTATGCAAAGTGGATAGTGAATGCTGTATATTAATAAAAGAGAATTAGAAGCCAAGTTGTATGTCCTAGCTGTAATGTATCAGCATACTAATTTAGCAAGAATGTTGAGAGGGCCTAACTTAGTTTGGGATTGTAGATATCCTAATAGTGTTCGGCTGTTATTTGGATTACTGACTAAGCCACATTGGCTCATTGCATATGTAAAGATGCATGAAGATTGCATTTACATGGTGAAGGGTCTATTTTCATTTTATATATAGACCTAGAAGCAATGTTTGCATTACACGAGTTAAGAAATTTAGCAAGAAATGTTTGGGCACAATATTAAGTTGGGTAGATTTATTGTATATCCCAATTTTATGTTATTTTATTTTGAGGTGTTTGGTGTAATTAGACAGGATGACTTGACCACCATTCTCATTGTATTTATATATCCTTGAAGAATCCATTTCCACTGAGAGTATGTATTTTCATCTTCATATAACCTATAAAAATGTCTCTCTAGTGTTAGCAGTTCTTTCAGACCTGCATTGTGTAAGAGTTGTGATGATGCGGTGAACAGGAATCACAAGAAAATTGTTGGATCCCAAAAGTAGTCTTTTGTTCTCTGAGGCGACAGCCATTTTATGCTTGTGTTGATGCTCGTCTATGTGGTATCAATAGCAGATGTCAGGTTGTAATTTTCTTTTTGCCTGTTGTAGGTGATAGCACTGAATAGTTCACAAGCAGCCGAAGGTGAACTCTATGTGGATGACGGAAAAAGCTTTGAGTTTCAGCAAGGATCCTATATCCATCGTCGCTTTGTTTTCGCAGATGGGAAGCTTACATCTCTTAATCTGGCACTCGGACAAACTCAGTTTTCTTCAGAATGTGTTATCGAGAGGATTATTCTGCTAGGACTGTCTACTGGGCAAAAGAGTGCTACAATTGAACCAGCAAATCAAAATGCAGAAATTGAACGGGGGCCGCTTCTCCTTCATTCAAGGCAAGGACCAACAGCGTTAACGATCCGTAAGCCTAATGTCCGGATAGCAGATGATTGGGTCATAAAAATATTTTAGAAAATACCAGCATTTTGTTTCATTTCTCGCACACTAGTCTCTGGGCATTTGACTGTTTTTTGCGGGATGAACATGAGATATTTATTAGATTAGTAACATTGGAGGAAAATGTTAGTCTACTATACATTTGCAGTTAAATGGCTATACAAATTCCACTGTCTTTTGTTTTTGAAAATTAGAATGAAATAAAACAAGGAGCATGAACAGAAGTCCTTTTGGGTACAGAAACAGCGACAGCAGACAACACATGAAAGATGGAAGGGGGCAGGTTCAGAAACCAATCTGAAGAGCACTCCCTTTAAGAGTCAAGACTAGTGATAATGGCAAAGGATTTGAGAATCGATATGAGACAAAGGCAAACGATCTCGACACTGATAGTGTCCAATGAAAGACATGGAACTAGCTGAAGGCTGAGCTAACACCTTGAGCTTCTGCTGCCTCAATGGTTGTGGCTAGCGTTTGATGAAGAAAGTCCAGTAATCAATGTGTCAGTGGAATCCCGAGCAATTGTTGCCAGGCCGAAGTGCAGTGAGGAAGCATCCCAAGAGGCATCCGGGTTGAAATAGATGGTACCAATTGGGGGAGGACTCAACGTTGTAGAAGTTGAGAGGAGTAACCAGTGAGATGGCGGTTGAAGAGACGCTACAGAGGGATAGAAACTCCTCCGCTGCATGCAGAGACCAAGGCTGAGACAGACAACCGAGTGAGGATCTGGATTGCCATGATCAAAAGTACAAAGAGCATCAGATGTTTCCGGACATCGAAAAACTGAGTGGTGATACTGTTCCCACCATCGAGCCACCAAAGAAGTTGGAGAATGGCATATACGGAATCCAGAAGGATGGAGGAACCATACCTGAGTGGCACACGGATTCCGGAGAGGGCACAAAGCAAGATGGCGATAGTAGGCATTATGAGAGGCTTTCCAATGAGACAGTTTAACTTAAGGCAGTGCCGAGATAGACCCACACAGCCTTGGAGATGGTATGAGAGGAGGAAGGGTCAGATAGAAGGGACTGCGGTAACTTGAAAGAGTAGCGAATTGATAAGCTGAAAGCACTGTGAACTTCCCGGAAGGATAGAGAGTCTTCTACAACCCGGGAGGAGATTATTGGAATTTGCTTGGATAGCAAGACACTCCTGATAGGATATAGGTCCCAAGTGATGGAGAGGACCCCTTCACGGCATGGAGGAAAGAAGTAGCGCAAAGTATTGAGCTCGAAGTAGTAGAACCCACAAGGCAGTAGGAGACTGCAAGTTACGCCAAGCTTGTTTAAGAAGAAGAGTCATTAGAAGTTCATTTTTTGGTGTGGTTTCTCATAAGCTGGATTTCATGTCCCTTAGGGAAGAACACAAACCATGACTCTGCATAAATGTTAACTATCACTGAACTGCGATGAAGCAGAATTATAAGAGACGAAGATCTAAGTCCTAGAGAGAAACAAATAGCAATAGGGGCAATAAGAATGAATGAAAAAGCAATATCTGTAGAAGTGCAATAGTTCCTGATTCTCGGTTGCTTCTTGCAAGATCAAGTGATCAACTGCAAGAGGTTAGGCCTATCTTTCCGACTAGGAATCGTCCTCGCAAGTTAAAATCATAAGAAACTATGAGACATATCATATCTAGACATCTTGTATAGTTGTATACGAGGCTTGCCTTAGGTGAGCACACGCCTGTCTTGTATACTATATACTGTGCATATACTAAACATAAGAAGAACAAAGCATTAACCATACGCATAGACTTGACGAACCATGCATGCTTGAGTCGATAGCGTGAAACCTCAAGCCAGTTACCAAGAACATGAACCTCTCGAGGCTCAATAGGCTCAAACTTGACCTGTGATATGAGACTGGAGTGTCCTTACATCCCATATCCTCCAAGTCTTGTCTTCACCCCTAGTGGCTACATAATAACCATTTTGTGCAAAACTGAGTGCAACAACTCCTTTGACATGGCCTTTTTACAAAAAAAAAAAAAAAAAAAAAAAAAACTCTTTTGACATGGCCTTCCAAGGTAAGAATACTTGAACCACTACGATAGGACTCTATAGTCTTATTGTTCCCAGCTAGCTCTTCTATAAGATGCTAGTAGCATTATGAAACACAGACCCAGACACATGATTTTTTTGCAGAAAAACAGCACTATTACTTTCTTCAGGTTATATCAACTCCTCTCAAGTCTATTGACCATGAACATATATTCATATACTATGAATGTCTCCTATTATGACTGCACAGTGGAAGCTCATATATGAGTTGGCTGATGTAGCACTAGTGATTCGTGTTATCCTCGTAATGCAAAGTGGTGGAGCTAAACACAGACCAAGAGGTGCCATGGCACCCCTCAAAACCCTCAAAACTTTCGCTTTAATTATATGTATCTTGTGTTTGGGATCTAGCTAACTTGGAAGGTTTACTATAACCTTCTCCTATATTGGCCCCTCTTGTGTATTCTCTGGCTCCACCAGTCCAAAGCTCCAGCACTTTGTCAGCCTGGTCTCTAAGCAGTGTAAGGTGTTCGTTCATTAGTCTCTCTTAACAATATGTATAGGAATTCTCAGGCGCGGACGTCCGCACCAAAGTTTTGATGCGGATTTCCATTTTTGCACCACTTTTCAATCGAATGTTCTCATCTCCACCATCTAGTATCTAGATAATATTGTGTAGATCATCTCTACAAAATTTCAGTTAATTTGGTAATCGTTAAGGCCCGCAAACTCAAAAAACAAATGGACGGACTGAATTTTGTCCGGTTGTGTTCATACCAGAAAAACTCGAGTTTGAGGGCCTTAACGATCATCAAATTGGCTGAAATTTTGTATAGATGATCTACACAATATTATCTAGATACTAGACAGTGGAGATGAGGAAATTCGATCAGAAAGTGGTACAAAAATGGAAATCCGCACCGAAACCTTCAGTGCGGACGTCTACAGCCAAGAAGGGCTGTATATATGTATATGTATATATATATAGTCCTTCTCAGCTGCGGACGTCCCCATTTATTCTTATGGTGCGGATTTCCATTTTACACTTACTTTTCAATCGAATTTTCACATCTCCACCGTCTAGTATTTAGATACTAATGTATAGATCATCTCTGCAAATTTTCAGCCAATTTGGTTATCATTAAGGCACTCAAAACTGTGTTTTTCTGTTATAAACATGAACGGTTCAAGTTCGACAGAATTATGTTCATCCATTGGTTTAATTAAGTTTGAGTGCCTTAATGATAACTAAATTGGTTGAAATTTTACAGAGATAATCTATACATTAATAACTAAATACTAGACTGTGGAGATGTGAAAATTCGATTGCAAAGTGAGTGTAAAGTGGAAATCTGCACCGTAATAAAAAATGCGAACCTCGCACCTGAGAAAATCTGTATATATATACATATACATATATCCAAATTAGAGAAAATTATTTTAATAATTTAAAGTTGGACAAAAGTATACGACAGTGTATTTAAGATGTAACGAATATTGTTGATACTAATTTAAGATGTAACGAATATTGTTGATACTATAAGGTCTATGATTTTCTAACTTCAAGGCAAAGTAAATTATTTGATAAAAGATTACGAAACTTTTTGGATCCAATTGTTAATCTTTACATTACAAAACGATATCACTTTCTTAATTTTCTTAGGTATCAATTTTTAATTTCCACTAATATCTCATGTTATGTAAAGATATTTATGAACTCATGTATACACACAAATTCACTCTCAAGCTGGTACGAGTAGCTAAACTTAAGTACGAAGACCATTAGACAAAATGTGAAAATTGAGAAGCAATTTTTAATTTTCACTAATATCTCATGTTAGGTAAACATATCTATGAACCCATGTATACATGCATATTCACTCTCAGGCAAGATCCGTGAGTAGCTAAATTTGGGTATTATTGATTAAGACCATTGAACAAAATGTGAAAATTGACAAGCAATTTTTAATTTTCACTAATATCTCATGTATGTTATGTAAACATATCTATGAACTTAAGTATACACACAAATTCATTCTCAAGCATGATCCGAGTAGCTAAAATTGAGTACTAAGACTATTAGACAAAATGTGAAAATGACCGGAGGGATATAAATTGTATAATCATACATAAAAAGCTTGCAATTCACATTTTTGTCGATAATTTTTTCATGAAATGGTTGCCGAGCATCACCCAGAATAAATTTTCATTAATCATCACATGCATAATAAGTGATGGGGTTTGTAATGTATAAATTTATATAATATACAGTTCGTTAACATGAATGATCTTCTATTGGTTTATAACTGTACAACTACTTCATCCTTCATTCGACCAAGCTAGTGAACAAATTATGGGCAGTTTTCATAAGGAAAAAGAAGAAGAAGAAGCTAGCAAGAAGGAACAGGCAGAACGATTATAACATCTTAATGCATATGGCATGGTTATTAAGAACTAGGAACCACGCCAAATTACCTTGTGAGAGTACTGAAGCATGAAATCTTATACTCATACTATCTCTCATCATAAGCTAAAAGCCCGAATTTAGCTAAAGAACGCTCCTATCATAAGCTATGCTCCTTTTTTCAATGTTACCCACATGATTCGTTAAACTTCAGAAAAATAAAGCTGAATATTCCCCATTAAATTAGTACTAAATGGGTATTTTCTCAACAAAAATAGAGAATCGCAATTAATTTTTAAGTTTAAGGCAAAGTAAAAGTAAAATATGTGACAAAGATTGCAAAATCTTTTTCTGATCAATTAATATATTTACTCAAATATTTAGGAATCTTAGGAATCACATTACTTCCTATTACATGCACAACTAATTAATACTTCCTATTATAATTATACAACTTGATACTACTTGGTTTACAAAAGTTTATACTTTGTTTATTGTGTTCAAAGGAATTGTGGAGTCTATTCGCCTTGCTTATTGTCTTCGAAGATCCCTCATACTCCTTCTAACGTGTACATTTTTTATGAATAGAGACTAGCTTCTTAGTTTTTTCTGTGTTTTCTCTATGAGGGGTTGTTTTTTTTCTCTTAATTGTTTCCTCTTTGTTAAAGGTGTGCTTTGTTAGCTTTAACTTTGTCGCTACTGTTCTTGTTGTTCTCCTTGGCTTGTTTATAGCCTAGGTTCTTATATATATTAATTCATTTACCGAAAAAAAAAGTGTATACTTTGTTTACCGAGTTTTGAGTCATGGTAGCTGAAACAAACAATAACAATGTTCTATCTTCACTAAACAATAACAATGAAGTGCTACCAGTACTGAAGAAGACCAAAGGGTGAAGAAGGGTGGAAATTAAGAAGGTGGAAGCAACCAGCAACCACCACGTCACCTTCTCAAAGCGCAAGAAGGGCCTTTAATTTTCAACAAGGTAGCCGAGCTAAGCCTCTTGATAGGTGCAGAAACTATAGCGATAGTAGTGTCCAGCAATGGCAGATGTTTGGTTTTGGTAGCGCCAGTTGTGACGCCGTCATCCACCGTTACCTTGCGGAGAGCGACCCTCATGCTGCAGCACTAGAGTCCGATCGTCTTAACAAAAACACCACCGTGAACTCTGCTAATTTTGCAAAGCTAAGACAACAGTTATTGGAGGCTCGGAGGCAGCTGGAGGAGGAGAATAAACGAGCCAAAATGATACAACAGAGGAAACATGAGACGAGAGGGGCTGTTCCCGCCGAGTTGTGGTGGGAGGAGGAGATGATGGATCAAACTCTTAAGGAGTTAGACTTAGAGAGTTACTCTAAGGCGTTGCATAGGCTGAAGAGTGATGTGGAGAGGAGAGCTCAACAGAAGATTAAGAATCTTCCATGCAGCTATACGTCGCTAATGGATGGTAGAGTTGTCATGGGTGAGAATTATATGAATAATAATAACAGCAATATGAAGAATGTAGTTGGATTTATCATAGTCCTGAATTAATCCTGACTTTGTTACTCTTTCGTCATTCATATGAATATGATGAATATAGTTGCGGTTTTTGCTTCTTCTTTTAACTTGAAAATTGAAAAATCCTTGTATAAGCAAAAGATTGATCATAATCATCATATGATAAGTTGAGTTTACTTCATTGGAAACTGAGGTGCCCTCTTCGCATACACCTCATGTCTACCTTGATTGTTATGCATCTAATCCTTAGTCATTTAGTAGCGAAAACAACAACCAAAATGAATAAATGAATAACCAAACAAGTGCAAGACTCTTTCTCCTTAAAATTCTCAGACTGGAAGATTGTAACAAGTCTAATAAAGTATGGTACGCATTATGGAACCTTGCTCCAAGGGTTGGAATAAGCCACTTACTACACAACACATCTTTCAATTCAAAACTTGGATGCTGATCACACTGGCTTATGTGTTTTTTTTTTTGACAAAAGCCATACGGCAAATTCATTGATACTCAAGTTAGAATGACACTGATACATGCCCTCCCTTACCAAACGTTTAGACAAGTTAAGGACTTGGCATGCTAGCACCACTAATTACAAAATTTCGTTCACTTATTTCTAAACAAAGAAATATTGAAGTACTAATACTTAGAAAAATCACACATCCTAAAAAAGGATTTACGGTAAATAAACTAGCTAAATACTTTGAATTGGGCTAAAGAAAAACCCTAGCCCAACTTAGAACCCAAAACAGCCGCTAGATAAGAGTCCATCTCAAGGCCCATTCGGAAAAGGCTCACCCGCTGATCCAACGCCCTTGCACCGTACAGTATCGTCGAAGCTCCGTCCTGACTTCGATCTTTGTCATCCATACTGACTTATGTTTAGTATGTATGATACATTAAATTCTTTCGAATTGAAAACCAAGCAAGAGGGAGTGGTGCAATGGGTAGAAAATGGTTTGGCATATTTAACATGGTCAACAATAATTAAAACGGGAAAAACATTTGCATGAAGGAATATCACTAGTATCTCAACTTTAGCTCCTTATAAACTTTGGTATATCAATTTTTAGAAATATTAAATTGGTACTCCAAGTTTGGATTGGTACCTATAGTCATTAAG
Organism: Fragaria vesca subsp. vesca; assembly: GCF_000184155.1. Lineage (NCBI taxonomy): Eukaryota > Viridiplantae > Streptophyta > Magnoliopsida > Rosales > Rosaceae > Fragaria > Fragaria vesca. Next base: position 19,363,643 of record NC_020491.1, read on the forward strand.
CCAGTAACGGCGTCTGTTGCGTGACATATTTTCAAGGGTGCTTTTTTCCTCGCGCTTTTTATCTTCACCAAAGTTTATACTCTTTTTGCAAGATTTCTGATCCAACTCCATTCTGTAGGGGTGGGCAATTTGCATCAAATATGCGGTTACTGACTCGAACCGCACCGAAAAATAAGATTCGGTAACCGCACCGAACTAAAACGGTGTCGTTTTATGGTCACACCTCACCGAACCATATTAAAACGGTTCGGTTACGGTTTCGAGTTATAAACCACCCGATTTAAACTGAACCGCATCGAATTACATTTTTCTTATATTTTATTTTTCTGTTGATAATTGTTTTGGTTCATAACATATAAAAAATTCACTTATGTTTAAGTTTGCAGACGCAAATTGCTATATTTAAATGATAGTTGATATATATGTGTGTTTGTTAAGTAATCAAATATGATATTTTAGTTAGTTACTTGATATGGATGATATTTGTAGATTAATGTGGACTAAATACATTAATATGCCTTACCGACATTGTTAAGTAAAAATAAGCATAACTTTTGGTAACCATTTCTTGCTTAAATAAATAAATTGGTTTCATAGCGAAACCGACCCGCACTGCACAGAAAAATGGTGTAACCGAAATAATCGGTTCAACCCTTTTGAAATGTGATTTCGGTTTGAAATATTGTAAAACCGAAAAAAGTGGTTCGGTTATGGTTTGAGCCTTAAGCCGATCCGAACCAAACCACGCCCACCCCTACCATTCTGTTTGTTGTTGTCGAGAAAAAACTCCATTCCGTTTGTTTCTTCTGCCAAATGATTTCATAAAAGCTGAATAGAAAACCTGACATAAATGATGGTCGGAGAGCAAGATATTGTAGAAACAAACAATAGTTACACACCCAGTGTCACATCCCGGGACCCGTTCCGCCGTAACACGATATTGTCCGCTTTGGGCCCCCGGCCCTCACGGTTTTGTTTCCGGCAGCTCAGGAGCAACTTCCCAGTAGGTCACCCATCCTGGGATTGCTCTCGCATCGACATGCTTAACCTCGGAGTACCCATCCCCTCCGAAGCCGCTGAGCCACCAAAAAGCCTCGTATTAGGTTGGTGGGTGGGCATGTACATATACAGCACACTAACCCCTCTCCGTTT
>NC_020491.1:19364814-19365257 GCF_000184155.1 Fragaria vesca subsp. vesca
GTGGGATATTACAATCCACCCCCCTTGGGAGTCCGACGCCCTCGTCGGCACACTCGCACCACACGGCAGAGTGGCTCTGATACCATTTGTCACATCCCGGGACCCGCTCCGTCGTAACACGATATTGTCCGCTTTGGGCCCCCGGCCCTCACGGTTTTGTTTCCGGCAGCTCAGGAGCAACTTCCCAGTAGGTCACCCATCCTGGGATTGCTCTCGCATCGACATGCTTAACCTCGGAGTACCCATCCCCTCCGAAGCCGCTGAGCCACCAAAAGGCCTCGTATTAGGTTGGTGGTGGACATGTACATATACAGCACATAACCCCTCTCCGTTTGGCCGATGTGGGATATTACACCCAGATTATAGAATAAGACAGAAAATTACTACAAAATGAGAGAGAGAGAGAGAGAGAGAGAGAGAGAGAGAGAGAGAGAGAGAGATGA
>NC_020491.1:19365277-19367614 GCF_000184155.1 Fragaria vesca subsp. vesca
TAATTCTATCGAACTTGAACCGTTCATGTTTATAACAGAAAAACGCAGTTTTAAGTGCCTTAATTATAACCAAATTGGCTGAAATTTTGCAAAGATGATCTATACATTAGTATCTAAATACTAGACGGTGGAGATGTGAAAATTCCATTGAAAAGTGAGTGTAAATTGGAAATCCGCACCGTAAGAAGAAATGTAGACATCCGCAGCTGAGAAGCTCTGTATATATATAAAAAAATTTTAAAAAAAAGAAAAAAAAAGAGAGGTTTAGATGGATTATGGAATGATTGAAATTTTCTTGTCTATTATGTGTTAGAGCCTTAGAGGGTTACTAAGTTGGTGCCTAGTTTTTTTTTACAACGTATGTCTGCCCATTTGATTCTCTTTAATGACTTACATATGATTCTCTTTAGGGTTCCACTTGTGTGCCTTAAGGTATGGATACCCAATCACTTTTGACTTGCTATAGCAGGTTAAAGCAAACTAACACCGTTAACTCTCCGTTAAGTCTCTCTATATCTACAGTTTTCATTAGAAATATCTACCATTCAGATGAGTAAAATCACACAAAAGTAGACTTTCTGGAAATCAAAATGATTCTTGAGACTGTCTACAACTATCATAAGAAATATCTACCAGTATCATGAAAAATATCACAGAAAATGTTGCAAGTCGAAAGACACATTTAACATAAGACACATCTACTGTTTTCATTAGAAAACTAGACTTTCTACAAATCAAAATTGTTCATGAGATTGAATCAAGTAAAATTTGCAACTCTACATTTAACATAAGATACAACTACATTTTTAATAAGAAATGGCTACCATTAACATAAAAGAAATCAAAGAAAACTAGACTTTCTAGAAATCAAAATTGTGATTGAGATTGAACACACCGAAGGTAAAAGATGCAAAATTTACATTTAACATAAGACACAACTACTTTTTCATAAGAAATGTCTACCATTAACATAAGAGAAATCAAAGAAAAGTAGACTTTCTGGAAATCTAAATTGTTCTTGAGATTGAAGAAAAACCAAGGTAAAAGATGCAAAGTCTACATTTAACATAAGACACATCTACTATTTTCATAAGAAATGTTTACCATTAACATAAGAGAAATCAAAGAAAAGTAGACTTTCTGGAAATCTAAATTGTTCTTGAGATTGAAGCAACCCAAGGGAAAAGATGCAAAATTTACATTGAACATAAGACACCTCTACTATTTTCATAAGAAATGTCTACCATTAACATAAGAGAAATCAAAGAAAAGTAGACTTTCTGTAAATCTAAATTGTTCTTGAGATTGAAACAACCCAGGGTAAAAAGGCAAAGTCTACATTTAACATAAGACACAACTACATTTTTCATAAGAAATGGCTACCATTAACATAAGAGAAATCAAAGAAAAGTAGACTTTCTGGAAATCTAAATTGTTCTTGAGATTGAATCAATGAATATTTACAAAATTAAAATTGTCCGTCTGATGTGATCATTGTAGTGAAACATGGCTATGGTATAAAATTCAACTGGATTCAACAATGTTCGGTGCTCGATCAAAGCAGTCAACCCTAATTAATCTTCACTTATCACACGAAAACTAACTTACCTACCTCTTCGTGACCTAGTTTGGTGGATTCTTCAACACAATAAAGTGTCACATAGATGAGACATAACCACCCATGTAAAACTTTGGGGACGTTTACCACCCGAGGATAGGGCTCTCCTTATTGAAGCATAAACGTAAATATGGTTGACCGCTTCGATCAGGGCCCAAACATTGGCGAATTAAAGTGATTTTCCTACCGTAGCCGTATTTTACTATACCGATCACATCCTATTTCATGAGATTTTTGAAAATTTTGTTTCCTCTATATAGTTGGCTCACAAAGTTGTACACTAGCGTATAACCTACCAAACAAGTTTTACCACATTAGTAGTCACGTTATAATTCCGATGACTAAAATTCACAAAATAAAAATTGACCGTATGATGTGATCATTATAGTGAAACATGGCTATGGTATAAAATTCAACTGGATTCAACAATGTTCGGGGCTCGATCAAAGCGGTCAACCCTAATTCATTTTCACTTCTCACACGAAAACTATCTTACCTACCTCTTCGTGACCTAGTTTGGTGGATTCTTCAACACAATAAAAATTCACATGGATGAGACATAACAACCCATGTAAAACTTTGGGGCCGTTTACCACCCGAGGATAGGGCTCTCCTTAGTGAAGCATAAACGTAAATAAGGTTGACCGCTTCGATCGGGGCCCAAACATTGGTAAATTAAAGTGATTTTTCCACCGTAGCTGTATTTTACTATATCGATC
>NC_020491.1:19369257-19382457 GCF_000184155.1 Fragaria vesca subsp. vesca
TTTTTTTTTTTTTTTCTGGGTTGTAAATCGTTGTTGTGGATATTGACGTTCGAAGCTTGATTAACTTGAGAAGTCCAGAAGGGAAAGAGATGGATGTTGTGAAGGACTCTCGTTATGCGTTCAGGAAGAGAGAGAAAGATGGCTTTTGAGTAGAGTAGGAGCATCTTGGCCCTTGGTTAAAATTGAACGGCCGAGATCCGTCTTATTAGGAAATATTAGGAGAGGCTTATCCGGAGAGGATCCGGATCCGATTATCACTAGGTCACACAACACGCTGATAAATTCATGCAGTAATTCAGCAACCGAAAGCATTGCTTTTGGGTCGAAAATGTTCAAGTCGAAGCTGCAGGAGGTGTGCCAGAAGAAGGCTTGGGCCTTACCGGAGTACAGAAGCACCAAGGAGGGCGTCGATCACGACCCTCGCTTCGCCGCCTCCGTCCTCGTCAACGGCCTCACTTTCCACACTCCCCAATCCTTCCGCTCCTCCAAGCTCGCCCAAAACGACGCCGCTCGCCTCGCATTCGAGCACTTTTCTGCCGCGCCACTCCCTGTTTCCCTCCCCGCTCCTTCCTCTTTCCCTCAGCCCAGTCTTATCGCAGGTATACGATTTCGGTTTTCAGTTCAGAAATTTGATTATGCTCGGTTTGGTTTCGGTTTTCGAATTCTCTGTTTGATTCCGGCTTGGATATCCATTGCTGTCTGCTTAATTTTCTATAAGGATTTGAGTTGTGCAAATGTTTATCTATTCAGTTTATAATGCTTGTGTGATACATCGTTATTGAGGCTGTGCACCTCTTGATCAGTAGATCTATGGAATTGGTATGTGAAAGCATGAGAAACAGCTTCTAGATGTTTGGGGTTTGGTGTACTAGTACAGAACACCAGTGAGTTTATGCAAAGATAGAGATAGTTTCTCTCAGAGCAGTATTTTTCAAGTTACTTAAAAGCAATTTGGTTCACCAGGAGTTCCTAGGACAACATATTGCTAAAGTTCAATGATATTTTTCAGACTATGGTAACTTCATACTACAGTTTGTGTCGTTGCATGTTTTCTAAGGCTTGCATGACTCTGATGATTCTGTTTATCGTTAGCTCAATTAGCTTCCTGATCGTATCTTCTGACAGAAATGATTTAAATTCATATCTAATCCAGATAAAGTATTAATGTCATTACATGATTTTTTTTCAACCCACCCTATTCAATTATAGAAATTCTATGCTAGGGTTTTGATATTAATTAATAGCTGAGCCTCTTTCAAGTTTTGCTATTCTGACTATTGAATGGAACTTTGGAAAGTGTTTTACTTTTCTGGCATTTTTCTCTGTTGATCCTGATATCAAGTCCCATAATAATTTTCTGATGTGATGATGCTTATCTGACTATATTCCTATATGTGATCTATTTTTTTTAGCATTTTATGGGGTTCTCTCTTTGATTTTTCTTATAGTATTTAAAGGCTTCTATGATCCTTAACAGACTATTACTGTTGGTGAAGGGAGAATAGGATTTAATTATTTTCCAAATGAAACTTTGTTACTATGTATTCAGATAAGCATTACTTTCCTAGGGTTTCGTGAGTGAAAAGTTACTTTGTATTACTTTTTCCTTTCTTTCACATTGTCAAATGCTTGTTATTACAGGACTTCCCGTAGGATCTCAGATCAGCGACAATATGACAGTTGTCGGTTCTCAGAACAGTGGCAGCTCATTAAGTGTTGACGGTGATAACTATTCTAAAGGTTAGAAAACTTCTTCTGTTTAAACTCTAGTGACACGTTCTTTGATAATTGACACTGGTTAACATAATATCATTTTTTTTAAAGGATATAATATCAGTTCTTGCACTGTAGTATTTTGAATGGTTTCACAAAACCTCAAGGTTGTTGGGTAGTTATCAAAGGATGTGTAGTATTTCGCATGGTCTTGAAAAAGTTCTTTTGCGCAAGCTAAATGGAATTGTCTTATAAAAGATGTGACAGGAGCTCGAGATATAATTTTCATTATTCTATTGTAGAGCTAGCATGTTGGGATCTTGGACATGAAACATAGAAATAAAAAAATATAATGAGAGAAAGTAGTGGCATATCCATTATATAATGCCTGACATTCTAGCCTCTGCATATTGTACTTATCAATTTGCTCACTTTTATGTCTTAGTTCATACCCAGTGTCAAATTTATCGTGGTTTGTTTTCTAGGCTTTGCAACTAATACTATTTTCATATGGGGTGCAGATGTACAGCATCATAAGAACCAGCTGCAATATTATGCTCAAAAGAGGAACCTAAATTTACCTGTGTACTCTTGTGAGCGTGAAGGTCCTCCTCATGCCACTCGTTTCAAATGTACAGTAACAATCGATGGACAGACTTATCAGGGTCAAGAATTTCTTCCCACTGTGAAGGATGCTGAACATGCAGCTGCAAAAGTTGCTTTGATCTCCCTGTTACCAAATGGAGTCCAACAAGTTATTGTTCTGACAACCCATAGCCAACTATTATATTTATGTCGTTATAATTCAAAACGAGCCTAACCTGGTTTTTGTTTTTGTTTTTTTTTCTGTTCTTTGCTTCACTTTAGGATGATACTGGTTTGTACAAGAACCTTCTACAAGAACTACTTCAAAAAGAAGGTCAACATGTACCACTTTATAGCTCAACGACTTCGGGTGAACCTCACATGCTTAGGTTTGTTTCAACCGTGGAGATTGGAGGAGAATACTTTACAGGTGAGGTAGCAAGAAGCAAGAAGCTGGCAGAAGTGAGTGCAGCAAAGGTTGCTTACAACACTCTGAGAGATCGTAAGTAAATACAAAATAATTAAATGAATTATTTTTCCTCCAATATGTCCAACTCATTTGAATTTGATTTCATTCTTAGTAAGTAGTAACTGACCTACTATATTATTCTTTTCCATTCAAAAATATGCTTAGTCAGACTTTACTCAACTTGGAAAAATAATAAGCTGGGTAGCTAAAAAGTTGGCCAGCTTACATTTGCTAGAAAATGGTATTTTGCTTCGTTTCATAATATGGGTTCCTCTTCAGGTAAGTTGAGTCATATTCCATTGTTTCCCACCCCGGCTATTGAAGGGCAAGTCTGTTCTGAGTTATTATCATCTAAGGCCCCATCAGTTGTAGCGGCTGATCTACAACAACAAATGAGACCCAACACTCCAATTCCAAATTCGGTTAAAAGGGAACCAGAATCTGATCTACAACAACAAATGAGACCCGACACTCCAATTCCAAATTCGGTTAAAAGGGAACCAGAATCAGAGATGAGTGGTATGTTTTCCCATGATGATACACCTAATAAATATACTAATCACTGTGCTCCTACATTCTGTGCTTCTAGTGAGGATAAAATAAAAATAAAAATAAGGCGGCTTCCATGTTAATTAGGGATAAATTTAGAAATCTGTTCAGTATTTAGCGAATGTCTATGTGCCAACTTATGAGTGAATTCCTCTTTATATAATTGCCTGGATTACCAACAACTAAAGCGAATTGTTTACAGTAGCTGCTGTGGGAACCAGTCATCATAATGGACAAGTAATAAGAGATTCATAATAAGATCTACTCACTCGGAATATGTGTGGAAGTGAACTCTCATTACGTTAATTGTGACAAGTTGAATAGATGTAAAACCGTGGCTTCTTTTATCTAAGTAAACGTATTGTTTTATTACAGTGGCCACAGTGGGAACCAGTTGTTTGGGGACAACTCCATCTTTGGGAGTTATTAGTGTTACTGTTGGTGGAGGATCCACATTATCTGGCACTGTACATGCCCGTCAACCGGAGACTTCACGTTCTGCTTCCCCTGCGCCCCAAAACGGTTCATTTTTGACTTTGGCTTCTGATTGTAACTCAAATGCGGACTCTACTCTTGAGCCACCAGCGAAGAGATTCTTCTCTAACAAGGTTTCTGTGCTTCCACGGATGGCGGCGACACTCCCGGAAGACTGCGTCGTGTTGCCCCTTAGTCCTTAGTGATGGTTTTTCTTTTTCTTTTATTGCCCCTTAGTCCTTAGTGATGGTTTCTTTTTTCTTTATATTGATGTACTTTGCTGAGAAATCATAAAAGACTCGTTTAACTTAAATTTCTGAAGCTGAGCCATATTCCTGATTGGTTTAGTAGAATTAGTTCGAAAGTCTTGTATGCTCTCTGTTTAACAACCGCAAAGTATATGGGAAGTCTGTGTATGATCTTTTGCTAGTAGCCTAGGCCATTAAGGAACAAAAAAAGCCGGGTCAGGTGAAGGTGCTCCCATAAGATTTAGACCCGTTTTCCAGATGGAATGAATTTCCTCCAATTCTCACCTACAAGTTATGCACCTTGATTTGTCATTTATTTGAAGAAAAAAAAAAGAAAGAAAAAACTAGAGCAGAAATTGGAGCCTTGGAGGAGAGATATTGGAGAATATTAAGCCCGGCCAGTATGCAGAATGTGGCAACGAGTACTCCAATTACAACACTGCTGCAGAGCTTCAATTTTCATCGGATTCAGTGGTTACTTATCCTATATACTTGAGTCTTGATTTGTAACATAAGATCTCCTCAAGTTACATGGTGCAGTTCATGCGATTAGAGATTGGGAAACTAAGGTGTGCACTGCAAAGGACGGGTAGATCTTGGATGATGGAGGCTACAAAAGGAATATCGTATGTACGAGACATGTCCTCAATGCATTGACATATATTGCGAGGTCCGCTGTCACTATTTTTGGCCATCTTGTTCAATCTCCTCACCGAATCACAGCACTGCGCTGACGGTTGCGAAAGTAATCCGGTGATAAACCTCATGCAATTGCTGAACTCGTTCCAGGCTTGAGCACAGAAACTGGACGCTTGACCCTCAACCGATCCATAAATTAGTGCCAATATCATCGCACAAGCAAAAACGCGATCCATCACTATATACATTGTTTTATTGAATGAATTCTGATGCTTTCTATAGCTAATAGCTAGCTTGAGGTTATCTATATATCATATATGTGTGCGTGCGTGTAACAAATATGTATCAACATATGAATCAGTTTGAATAAATTACCATCATGCTAGCTTCATGAATGATTTTTATAAGATAATAGAGTATGAGGACGTCTTGAGATTATAGCTTAAATAAGGTAATGACATCGTGAATTACTCAATACACATTACGTGCTATTTATATATAAAAGAGTGAAAATAAGATAGATCGTATTAAGCGGAGCAACATTTCACCTCTAAAATTATTCTACAATTAGTTATTGGAAGCATACATATCTTGTAATATATGGACCCGATCGAGTTTATCACTTATACTTTTGTGAATTGTGAATAGCCAGAATTAATTACTTATGATATGTCTTTTCACTTGCGCTAATAAAGAAATGAGACAATTACTTAATTTTTTTTTTCTTTCATTGTACAGCTCTTCACGCCATTTAAAAAAAAAAACAGTTTATGGCCTCGATGGTTCTAAGTCGCAAGTCTTTGATACAAGACAACTACTCTTTTTTTATTTATTTTATTTTTTAATAAATATCACGTTGATATTAAGCTCAAGCCAAAAAAGGTCATTAGATACCCTTCCTCTACCACACAATTGGTAGATAAAAAGTTTGTGGTAGTACCCACAGTGGCACATAGACTAGACCTAATAATTACTTTTAGGATCATAGAGGTAGCGGAGACCCTCTTTTGGTACTACACCGGAGGTGCTACAAGTTGATCGGGTTTGCACAAAAAGCACTAGGTTCCTAAATACAAGGAATTAAAGTAATAGATAAAACTAAAACATGGAGTTGGGCTGAGGCCCAACACCACAGCCCATAAAATGACAACCCAAAAAGCAGGCCCAACATAGAGATCAAACCAATGCCCAACAAGCTTGGTGTACGTGCCATGTTCCATTGAATCACCACCGCATCCGAAGCATGAAGCAATAGCCGCTTAGCCGCCTCCTTGACACCGTCTGAAACTATCATCATGACCACACCGTCAACTCTCGCCGCCATGACATTGTTCAGAACACGCATCCCTCGATCCTTCCTTGCTTCATGGTTTTCGGAGACTGTTGCGCCCCACCAAGATTAATGACAGGATCCAAGCGGGTTGTAAAACCAATTGGCCATCCTCCATCTCAGATGCTGCCAAGCCATGGAAGTTCTCGTCCGGTAGCAAAGCCAAGCGGCATCGGCATGGCCAAGTGGCCAGTCAATAACCACAGTTGCCGCTGGACGAGGCTAATTTTGTTGTTGGCGGTCCGCCTGGTTGATTTTGATCGAGAAAATTTTTCAAACGGTGCCCTAGGTTAAGTCCATTCATCATTTTGACATCTCAATCTTGATAAATTACTCATGATCCTTAGAAATTTTTCATCTTCTCTCAATTTCACATCTCCTCTCACAATCCAGTATAAAAAAAAGTTTATACAAGAGGCACATTTGTTTTTCCCGCACTGGGCCTTGGATCCTTCAGGACCGGCCCTGGTCATAACCTGTAGTATCAGCCTTCTGCTATTTCAGAACAAAACGTTCTTTAAAAATAGGGTGCAAAAACTGCAAGAACTTCCTTGTAAACAGGCTTCTTAAAATCCACAGCCTGCAGAAAGAAAAAAGAGGAAACAGTGAATGTTATATGATAGAGCACACACTAGATTTACTCAAACAACCTTTAGTAGCCAATAAGGAAAGAAAAGAAAAGGCACAGTAAGGTTAACTCACAAGATCAACTACTTGTTCTGGTGATATCCATGACCACTCCCCAAACTCAGGTTTTTCACTGCCATCACCTAGAAGATTGACTTCTTCATCCTTCCCAGTGAACTTAAAAAGAAACCTGTGAAATTCCGCATACATGTATGTGAGCATAACATCTTTTGTTACCTAATAAAGCAGAAATTTTGCATTGGTCCAATTTCGATACAGCCATTTGCGTAAATTGAAAGCACGCTTAAACGGTTAAACTTATATGATGGTTAAAAGCAGACAATAGGTGCTTTTTGTAGTTAAAACCATCTAATTTTGTCCCCAGGTAATGAATAAACAAGTTGCAGGCTACATGACATGCAAGACATAGTGAATCTTGGGACTTACCATTTTTGCGCTTGGCCCTTCCAATCTGATCCCCACTGTTTCTGAAGTTTTGCCCTAACTTCTGGTGGGAAATCATAAGTTAACCAATGAGGTGTCTCGGAAAGAATTTCTGCTGACAGAACTCCTGTCTCTTCTCTTAATTCCCTGATGGCTGCAGCTCTTGGATCTTCACCCTCATCAATGCCACCCTGTGGCATTTGCCAAGAATCAGGTATATCTAACCTTGAAGCAGCAAAAATCTTCTTCGAATCATTGATGAGGCAGATACCAACATTCCTTCTGTAACCTTCAGGAGGGGCTTCCATTGAAGAGGATGCTGATGAAGAATAGGAGGAGGCACGGCCCACTCTAGTATAAATAGTTGGTTTTGAAGGAATGAGTGACAACTGTGCGAACTTAGCTAGTTTAGAATGGCAGCTTGAGGAGGATGGCAATACAATAGCAGGCTTGATGAGAATTGATAAAGGGGGAAGATATAGCGGGTAACTATGCAAGGCAAATCGGCATATATCCATTCAATTCAGGCGAGGCATCTCCTAACTCCTACTAAGCACAAGCATTACTGAAAAAATGTGTCTTTTAAGAAATTGTATTGCCTGATCCCATCGGCCAGTAATGCTCCCTTATCAGAACAACTTATCCTGCATTTAATATACACATGTTACAAACACTATGTCTTTAGCAATGCATACTGAATCCAAAGAGCTGTACTAAAGTGAGCACGAAGGTTCTTATCACCAATATGCAAAAAATTCCTACACAACGTTCTAATAAATAAAAAAGCACCAATCTAGCAAAACACAGCAGAAACACAAAGAAACAGAGAAAAGAAGTAGTCACATTATAAGTACATCAACAATATACAATGACAGAGCAAACCATGGATCTTATCAAATTTAATAAAAGACAGCAATGGGAAAACAAATTATAATTGTTCAAGAAGCATTCTTTGCAACCAATCTCAGCAAAAACAACCCAGAAGATGACCATTCAGAAAAGCCACAAATACATGAGACTATCTCATACCAAAATGATAACCCAGAAAATCTTAGAACCTAAGAACATATTAAACCCCAATACTTATAGGACTATACTAGTACATATTCTATACGCACATCCTATCTGTGCCCATACACCATCAGAAGGAACAGGCATCCTCAGTCTCCAACTGACTCGGTTTTTAGTAGTGCTTGTGCATAATATTATGTCGTTAATTTTTATTGTACCACTCTACAATGCAGAGAATATGCCATTCAATTGTCAAAAATTTGTAAATCCATAATGTGTCATTCCAACAAATTAGAAAGAAAATTAAAGGACCCCTTTTCAACGTGTGAAATATAAATTATTACCACCGTTAATGAGTAAGCTTATAATAAGTAGATGGCTCTGATTTATTTGGTTATATTGTGCGCAAACCATACACCATCTGAAAGATTCAAGTCATTCGACAAACCCTCTCCCTTTGCATGTTGAAGACCGCTTCTGGATATATGACTATAAGTTTCATAGGCTAAGTTACAAGCATCAACACATAGTCAATTAGGTTCACCCCAGATCGATGCAGAATGTTAAGTCAATCCAAGGACCTCATCTTGAATCTCTTGTCAAACTTTGGAACCCATGCAGCACATGCATATTTGCTTCGATAAACAGCTAGCATGCCAATTGCCAAAGCAGCAAAGTGTATTTGTCTCCTCCTTGCAACACTACTATGATGACAAACACAAATAGTATAAATGCAAGCTACTTAAATCAACCTGAGACTAATTTATGGAAAGACTAGCTAGAACGGCCTTACAGACAGTTTGAGGATCAGGAAGTTAGGACAGCAAGATAGAAGGGTCGATTAACTACTCTTACCTAGGTCAAGGTTAGTTTAACCACTACTTGAGGTGCAAAAGTTTTTAGCCCTAGTATTGAAAAACGAAAAAATGACATTTAATTTTTTTGGAAAATTATATTGAAAACAAACATAGCTGAGCACTTTGATCTGGTTGAGAAAGTACAGGGTGCACTTGTGCAGGCAACCCACCATCACTCTTCAAAAATATACCACGAAGGAAGATGTAGGCTAGGTTGATTCAACCAATTTTTAGATTCCACTTCCTGTTAGCTTAAATAGCAACAAACTCGATCCGGTGCAGCATTAGCTGACTCTGCATACACTGCATATGTCTTGATGTCTTACAAAAGAGAGTTAGATATTTAGCGAGTTCAAGCAAGAAGACTTCACTTGGTAAAATATAATTAGCAAGCTATTCATACTCCCAAAGTTAGTTTCTTGAAATCTTGATCTTTTAAAAGCTCTAGCCACAGATTGACCAAACATCGTGCAGAAATAGGGATAGCCACAACACCTCCAAGAGATACGCCACAGCTCTCAACCTAACGGATACTATAAGGTGGAAAGATATAATATCTCTAGCACTAAGGCACGGTAGCAGATATAACATCTCTCCCACGGACCCATTACCCACTAAGGTCAGGTTCACTTACTCTAAGTCTTTAACCCCAAAAGGGAAAAATGCTGCTAGAATTTCACAAAACCATATTGATATTTGATTCAAATGTGCAATACAGAATCACAGATAGAACTTGTTTATCACGAAAATAAAACTAAAGTTTATGCTCAGACCATACAATTATGATTTCCAAAAGGCCAGGAGCATCAATTGAAAGATAAAGTGAGACTTACAAGCAATTGAAGGCTCAATGACAACCAATTCATGCCAAGCAATTCATGCCAATCCACCTCCGACCTGTAACAAGCAAAAGTCAAGATGATTATTTGGAATGCCCGATTTGGAGTTGAGAAAGTGATGAAATTTGAAATACCCAAACCTACTAAATGCAAGTGTAATTTAGCATAGGACGCTAGAGAACTCTCAACACCCAAATTAGAGATTATGCCTTTGCTCCTTGAGTCACCTTGATATCTGTTGTCTGTTTTGTTTTTTTTGTTTCCTAAAGTGGGGCACAATGTATATTTTTTTTTTCTTTTCGAACCAACAAAAATACAAAATTCGCAAAAAAAATACAAAAATACAAAAATACAAAACCTCTAAAAACTCTTGCTATCCGTCATTGTTAATCTAAGACTGCCCCAATGGGAGAGATATGGTATCCATGTTTTGCAAAGAGGTTAGTGGATCGGATGACTGGTATGGTCATACAAAGAGACTGTTGATTTTGCTTCTACCGACTGTAGCTACAGCAGCAAGTAAAACCGGAAAACTAGTCTTTCTAACAGCTTCAGTACCTTCATAAACGTATCAGCATCAGCCGAGCATTTTAGAACCACAGGCGAGTTCCTAATACAAGAAATAAAATAGCACTTCGGCCTTGATCAAAATGAGTTCATTCTGTTCACTGAAGCAATCATACCAACTTGAAGTAACAAGACCAACTTAGCCTCAATCGCAAAGAAAGCATGCCATAAAATCTTTGAGTAAGATTAACTAAAAGTCTTTCATAAGCGCAATGGAAAATAAAAAATAAAGCATGACAAGTACTTCTGCTTTTTTTGAAATTGGCTGTTACTTGAGAGTTGGATCTATTACAGAAACAGTATAAAAAGCAGATTAAGCATTAAACTTCAGAGCTCAATCATCACTGATATATTAATGTTTTGATATCAATACAAATAATGGTGTATACATATTCAACAGAATGTTCTATATCACAAACAAATATGAAAATCAGGGCAAAATCTGCCTGGGCTATATTAACTGGGTGAATCACTGAACAAAAGTTGATTGTGATACCATAATATGGTATGCTACATCAACTAGCTTTTTTCTATTTTTCAAAAGCCATCTTTTCAAACTCCTATAAACCCTGGATTTACTCCCCTAAACAAACAATTACCAGAGGAAAAAAGAGAAAGAACAAGGGGAAGAAAAAAGGGAAATATAAGACAATACCCTCCTCCAGGCATCTTTGGATGGCAAATGGAAACCTCTCTCGGTATATTCCACATTAACCAAAAATTCTACCATCACCATGACCGAAACAAAGCCCTTCTTCTAGAAAGCGAGCAGAACTTTTCTTCTTCTACGACAAATGATATGATTGCCAAATGGAGTAGCTTGAAGTGGAAGAATCATTGAAGGAATTCAAAATAGCTCCTCTGAATTGAACTTGTTCCAAGCTTCCTATTACCAATTTACCATGCCATAAAACTCAGTGAGTAGGATTCTAAAAAGATGAAACAGAAGTAATTGTGGTGTAGAGTTGTACTACTGGTTCCATGCCAAAATACCCACACAAGTACAAGTAATAGCAATGCTAAATCAATTGGTTATATTTTTGTACCATTACTAGTTACAAATTTTTTGATGTAATTCCTAACAAAAAAAAACAGCATAGAAAGAACAAAGTTTTAATGAAAATAAGTATGCTAAAGGAATCTGAGGATGAAGTAAAGAGAGAGAGATGGGGGCAGTTCTATCTTCTCCTCTATTTTTTTCAGACTATTATTTCTATGAAATGGTTATTGTTCTATCTTCAATTGATTTTTAATGGTTTTAATACATGAATATTATATTTATTCATTTTTCAATTCTGGACAACAATCCATCATCTGGATATGTAGTATATATTACATACCTTAAGAAGGTCGAACACCTTCTCGGCTACATACTTCTGTTGAAGATTGGCACCTTTCTGCTGTACCTTATCAGGATGAATACACAAGGTTGCCTTCCTATATACTTTCTTCACTTGGGCAGCATTAATCATATCAGTCAAGGAAACTGGCTGCCAACCACATTCAGGCCACAGTACCTGATGATCGTTCAAAAACCAGGGTCAGTATAAGTTGAATAAATTTTAATATTTCACAGTCGAATAGTTTGGACACAGTTACAAAGAACATAAGTTCTATATCTACTCATCTGTGTAGCACTCAAAATTAACCTAACAACAGAAACAACTAAAACTAACTATCATAAACTGCCGCATAGAACTGGCAACTCAATCATGACCCAACAAATAGCCATATGGAAAGAAACTAAAAAAAATCGTAATAAAACCAAGATTACGCATCTAAGATGCGTCTGTCCAAATTAAAATACAATGTTCATTTTCTTGCAAAAGAAGTGAAAATCAAAATGGGTACAAACATTCTGCATATGTTTTCCATGCAAATATAGGCAGCACATTGCCTTACATCCCTGGCTACTAGTTGATCTATATGCCAAAATACGCAGACAAGTCCCCAAAAAAAAAAATTAATAATAACAAAATCATGAAGAACAACAACAGCAACATCATGGAGTATCAGAGAATGCAACTAATCTATCATGAAGACGTACATATTGCATAGTTGATAGCAGAGCACGCAAATTCCCTTCTTTTCCTGCAGCCCAGCGCTTAATCTCAACATCTAGTGTTTCAGCAATTCTCTGAATATAAGTAAACGATAAGACAATCAGTGATCAATCCAAATCGTCATTTGAGTTTCATTATAGCTAAGCCGATAAAAGAGAAACAAATGAAAGTAAAAAGAAAAAAGAAAACAAAGATATACATACAAACAAACAGCAAAGAGACTAAAACAGTACATAATCCCATTATCAGTAGAACATCTGGGATTTTATCAATTATCATAGTATCACCATAATCCTTTGAAATTCATATCAGGAACAACTTTTTAGCACACAAATACTTAACTGGTCATCACAAACCAAGCTGTTGAATCCAGTTCTAATTGAAAAATGAAAACAGTGTATTTTGAAGTTCAAATCTTATGTAAACAATCCCAACATATTTGCATCTTCCGTTGAACAACCCCTTGTAGTTTATACTTCCATATTGAAAAGTTAAAGCCCTGCCCAATAACTAGTGTTGTGTGGGACGATAGATGGGTTGATTCCACAGCGGATATGGTTGAACAGCATACAGTTTAGAATTCTTTTAGTTTTCTTGCCACAATCAGTATAATATTTTTCTTGATGTTTTTGATTTAGAAATAAGCATTTTTCCAAAAGCAATACACTTTTACTTGCCTGGTGACATATACATCAATACAAAACATAATATCAACTTAAGAGAGAAAGAGAGAAAGAGAGAGAGAGAGAGAGAGAGAGAGAGAGAGAGAGAGAGGAGGAGAGAGA
>NC_020491.1:19382478-19385752 GCF_000184155.1 Fragaria vesca subsp. vesca
GAGAGAGAGGGAGAGAGACATATACAAAAGCAATACGTTTTTTATAAATAAATGGAAAACAGAAAGATAAGAAGTAACACAAACTTTGGCACAGTTTTAGGTTAATTACAACTTAACTAAAATGATAAAATCGTTTTTTTTTCGATCGAGTAAAATGATAAAAATTACGCGCATAAAAACAAGCAAATAAAGAACAAATTAAGTGATGGCAGACAAGAGTTACTTACATGTCTCTCAGCTTGTTCTCTTTGGACTTGAAGGTCTCGCTCGTTCTTTTCCGCAAGTGCTTTCACCTAAAACAGAAACAACAATCTCAACTTCTCAGAAACCATATAAAAAACTAATAGGTCAAACACGCAGTGAGCTAAAACCAATTCCTAATTTTGATAAAGGGGCCAAAAGTTTACAAATCTATTGAAAAGACACATACCGTACGCTCCTTGGTCCTTTGATGGCGTTCCAACCTGGCTCTTCGCCTTTCTTCACTTTCTCCTTCAACTTCTTGGAACTCATTAGATGATGGAGCAGCTATTTGCCAAAATTATGATGAAAGTTCAGCACATGCAATATCATCAGAAGACATTAACATTTAAAATGAAATCACTGAACTATACTTAAGTGCCACACTACCTCCAAAAATTGATGAGAGATCGTCAACAATATTGGTGGCTGAAGATGCTTTCTTTATGTTTGAGGATGTTGATGTCTTCGGCACTTCAGGCTCTTGCCTGTTCTGAAAATGGGCATCAAAAGGATCCTGAAATATAAAACCACCTGTCAAAAACACAATTTCTCGGTGCTCAAAGTAATATTTTGCAACCGTGTACTTACTGTTGAGTTATTCCTGGGTCGTGGAGCACTGCTAGCCCGACCCATGTTGAAAAAGTTTTCAAGATCATTTTCATTCCTTTGTTGGTTCGCCCTCGCAGCAGCATTAGCCCTTTCTCGAGCCTCTGCAGCAGCCCTTTCCACCGCAACACGCTCCGATCTTGTTCGCGCTTCAGCTTCTGACCTTGCTGCAGCTCTCTCCCTTGCTTCCCTCTCCTTAGATTCTGCAGTTGCTCTTTCTCTAGCTTCTGCATTTGCTCTTTCTCTGGCATCTGCAGCAGCCTTTTCTGCTCTTAGTTTTGCTTCTGCTGCAGCCCTTTCTCGAGCTTCAGATTGAGCTCTCTGAACCGCAGCCCTTTCAGCACGTGCTCTAGCTTCAGCATTTGCCCTGTCAACAGCAGCTCTCTCTGCTTTAGCCCTTTCAGCCCTTATGCGAGCTTCAGCTGCTGCTCTCTCGCGTGCTTCCCTAGTAGCCCTTTCCACAGCTTGTCTGTTCTTCTCCTCCATCTCCCTGGCTCTCTCCCTTTCCTTCTCAAGTTTCCTTTGCTCTCTTTCTTTGTCTTCCCAAACCCTCTCAGTCTCCCTCTCTTTCTCCTGTCTCCTCTGTTCCATATCTTCCTCTTCGCTCCCCCTCTGCAGCCGTTCTTTTTCCTTCTCCTGTGCTTCTTTACTTCTGGCAGACTTTGCCTGCCTCAATTTAAACTCAGCTCTATCCATAGCGTCCTTAACGGCATCAGTAACTGAGTTGCGCTCTAATTCTTCACCTGAAAGACCATTTGCATGTTCATCAAAGTTACTATGACTCTTTCCCGTGGCAAAATCGTCAAGATTGTCAACGGAAGAAACACCAGAGCTCCTAGCTGCAGCAGGGTCTGATTTGTGAGCCTGAAAGAAATCAGTAGAGGATTCACTAGCCTTCTTTCTTGAATTCGTAGAAGAAGGAGAACTCATTCTTGACTTTGAAACCTGCACAGGTCTTGGAGGAGGTGGTCTTGAAGGTGGTGGAGCACTAGTAGGCTGAGTCATTAGAGGGATCTCTGATACTGTAAGCCATATATTATCGAATGAATCCAAGTTTTCTTCAGATCTTGAAGACCTATCCACATGTACATTTGCTTCCTTGGCGTTTACATACGAAGGTGGAGACATGGTTTGATCAGCATATTTGTGAGAATCAGTTGAAACTGAAGGCATGTCAAACAAGGTCTGATGAGAATCCCACTGATTTCCAACAGGAACCTTCCTCTGAGACTGGTTTTCTGAACTTCTCAAAGAAGAATTGGTTGATTCCTTACCAGTTGAACCTCTGCCATTATTTGTGGTTGTATCTGCCCTTAAATTACCACTATCATTTCCCCTGAAACTCCTCCCTGAAGAAAATGCAGGGACTGACTTCCCAAGGGCATCAAAGGGATCTATATTATCAAATGCTCGCCCGTTATCAGGAGACAAGTTATCAGCCTTCAACCTTCCTGAATTAGAAAGTTTACCTATTTCCTCCAATGGGTCATTAAACTGTCCTGCTACTCCAAAAGGATCTTCAATCACCTTGGAAGTTGTTGTTTTACCCACATTGGCAGTTGTCTCTGGGGGCCAGTTGGCTTCTGAGTTTGACCTGATACAAAAGCAATACAGCACGGATGCATAAGTCAAGAACATAGTCACACTAAAACATCCGCAGCATACTAAGCAAAATTTACATCAGCACCGCCAAGTCAAAGAACAATCAAACAGCATGCATTTATTAAGACTTAAGAGAAATAGCAGCCTCTTCTATTGTGAATTCTCATAAAGTTACTCAAAGTTATCTGGTTAAAAGAGTGTGTGGTGCTTCTCACCCATTGGTGTGTGTGTGTGTGCAGGGTGCAAATGCTGCTGTCAGTTCAAATTGTCTAACGGCACTACTCTTTTGGAGAAGATTGTTTAGGGAGACTTGATGAGCTAGGAGAATCCATCTTCATGTGATGCCTTGTTGTGTCTGACATGATGATCTTGGTGATAGAAGAAGGGATGGTTCCAGGAGATTGTTGAGATGGCAATATGTGGGTGGTGTGGAGAAATTCTCTAATTAGTCGAGAGTATAACTTGTCCAACATTTTTTCCCCTAACTAAAAAGTATGTCGGACTCTATTAACCTTTTGTATATACATAACTTTACATTTATGAATATTTATCAGTGTTCTTCCTAGTGGAGTGCAGAACCACACATAAAATGAATGGTGTATATATATATATACAGGCCTTCTCGGCTGCGGACGTCCGCACCGACGGTTTCGGTGCGGATTTCCATTTTTGCACCACTTTCCGATCGAATTTCCTCAAACTTTCTTCTAGACATATCTAGATCATCTTGTGTAGATCATCTCTGCAAAATTTCAGCCAATTTGGTGATCGTTAAGGCCCTCAAAATACGAAAAACAAATGGAGATGATGAACCGGACAGAAT
>NC_020491.1:19385848-19405381 GCF_000184155.1 Fragaria vesca subsp. vesca
ATATATATATATATATATAACAGAGCGAGGAACCCAGTCGCTGAGCGCAGCCCTCTCCATATCTCTTGTTAAATAAGAATTACACTCAATTTCTAGTGAATCAGTTCCCCTCCAAACAAACATGCGACCACAAATATCAGGATATAAGGATTCTTTGCATAGAAAGAGCTACAAAAATTGACATTTCATCTACTGAAATTGCACATCCAACAAGTTTTCATTCTACCCCGTCTACGAAACTCACACCACAAAATTGCCAAACCAAATTCATACCGCAACATACAGTGCAACATTCACATAACTAATATTCAACTTCCACACGTACAGACCAAAACACGGAAATTCATCATCTAACGGAATTCAATTTAACCAACACAAATTGCTAAACAATGCACAACTAATCAATAGACTAAACATAACACATTTCCGAAAAAAAACAAAAAGCTAACAATACCTTTCAGTTGGGGGGCTGCTTCTACCTCCAAACCCAGGTAACAAGTCATCGAAAGCTCCCGGCGCACCCTTCTCAGCTCTCTGCGAGCTAGAGCTTTTCGACGAGGCCGGCTCAGCCTTCCCAAACCCTCCGAGAAGGTCATCAATCCCACTACTACTCCCGCGCCGCGGCGGCGACGTCACCGACGAGAAAATGTCGTTGGTAGCAGAGCTCTTCAGCCCCGCGACGCCGTCGAAAATGTCGTCGTCATACACCGGCTTATCGAAAACCGGGCCG
Organism: Fragaria vesca subsp. vesca; assembly: GCF_000184155.1. Lineage (NCBI taxonomy): Eukaryota > Viridiplantae > Streptophyta > Magnoliopsida > Rosales > Rosaceae > Fragaria > Fragaria vesca. The sequence goes on from NC_020491.1 coordinate 19,386,579, forward strand.
GAATCGGGCACCTTGGACGAACCGGAATCACTGGGCCCGCCGTAAATGGAATCCAAGTTGAAAGCTTCCGAATTGGCGGAGAACCTGGCGGAGCCGCCGCTGAAGATGTTGTCGAAGTCTTGGGCTTTCGGGGGTCCGAAGATCGGGTCGCGATCGTCGGAGAAGGAGCCGTTGAAGGAATTGGAGGTCCGAGTTGATCTGGAGGATCCGAGATCGAAAGGCGGAGGCTTTGAAGAGGAAGAAGAAGAAGACGACATTGGGGCCGATTTGCCGGAGGGCTTGAAGCCGTAATCGGAGCTCAGGAGGCCCGAGAAGTCGCTCATGGCGTCTTTGGTCTCTCTCTCTGTGAATTGGTCTTGTGGAGGATCTGGAGAGAGGGACAGATGTGGAATTATGAAAAGATTAATGGAGGGTGATCATGTTGATGAAGAAGAAGAGCAAGAAGGTGGGTGGTGATTTGGGATCTGAATTTTGATATTTTTTTTTTTTTATTTGAGAGAGAGAGAGAGAGATAATCTGTGACCTTTCCTCTGTCTGCTTTTGTTTTTGTGCCCGAGTTTTGAATCCTTCTGTTCTTTATTTCATTTCTTCTTCTTCTCCTTTGGGCGTGAAGATTTTTGTGTCCTTCACTTGTTAACAAAGGAAACAAAGATTTTTCGTGGGCTATTTTTGGGTAAATGATTTTACAAATTTTTACACACTTAGTTAAAATAAATTATTTACTTTTTCTAATGATGAACTTGGAAGGCGTAGTTCCTATGCCCGTATGCGTCTTCCGCAATTGGAATTTACTAGGGGTGGGCATAAAATCCGTAATCATGAACCCGTTTCGGGCCAGTCCCGGTACGGGATTTAAATCTCAAAACGTCAAACTTGTCATGTCCCGTCTCATCATATACAATAGGACGGGACACGGGACGGATAATTCAACTCTTGTTTAAGCTCATCTCGTCCCAACTATTTTAATAATTGATTTTTTATTGATTAAGATGTGATTTGAGCATTTCATTTAAGTGTTTTAATTTTAGCTCTTTGTTTCTTTAAGTTATTAGGGTATCCCCAATTGAATAACAGTTATTAGACTCTCTTCTTGCACCCTAGTAGTGATGACATGTTTAGAGAAAGTAAACAATATAAACTCTTTTATTACACCGTGTTATACTTGTAAATATATTACAAGTACTTGTTAATATTTAATAGAGTAGAGATCACTATTAAAATATGGAACTCTTTCTTTTGCTTATAAGTTTATTTTCAACTTTTTTTATTCGAGACTGGGCTCGTCTCGTCACATCTCGTCCTGTCCCAACAAGGGTAGGGCCCAAGTGTGATGAAATCTGAAAAAACTCAAATCTCGTCCCATACCGATTTCAATGTCCGAGACGGACCGTGGGATTAGCTATATCCCGTCTCATGCCCAGCCCTAGAATTTACAACATGAGACAAAAAAGCTTGCAAGCATATATGTTATGCCCTTAAGGTTGCAAGCATCATGTAGTTGGTGTCCTCACCCTTGCGTATCGGTTTGTGAGTGGATGGTAGATTAGTTTCGAAGGTGTTTGGTCATTTCTGATCTGGTCCTAATACTTTGCGTCGTAGAGACAGGTTCTTGGAGTCGCTCGAAAGGAGGGTAAAAAGATGTGTTACAGATCTTGTCATCACCAGCAAGATAGGTGCCGCATTTGGAGATACCTCGTCTTATCTCATATCAGATTTCAGGTTGGTAGGCCTTATCATTGGTGGATCTGACAGTGGTTAGCGGCGGCTTTTGAGGTTCCGATTTGGTGGATCTTTGATTGTGCATAGTACGAGTCAAGAATTGGGACCTATATTAAGTCTTATTCTATATTTGTTGTGATTCTTAGCGTTTGAAGAGCTACTGCACCATTTTATTTTAAGAATTGAAATTTGTTTAGTTCCTATAGTTTGAAGTTGATATATGTTCAGTTCTTGTGGTTTCATTTTAATCTGAATGATCCCTAAAGTCACGGTTTTCCTTCCAAATGATCATTTCGTCAATTTTTTCCGTTAAAATGCTGACGTGGCTGTTAAAAACAGTACAATTTTTAACGGCCACATCAGCAATCTAACTAAGAAAATTGACAGAATGACTATTTAGAAGGAAAATCGTGACTTTAAGGACCATTCAGATTAAAATGAAACCACAAGGACTAAACAAATGTCGACTTCAAACAACATGGAGTATATAATATTTAACCCTTATTTTAATCTCATGTTCTCTTCCGCCGCCATGTGCAGCTTCCGTTGCAATTCGACTACATTTTTAGGTCTGTGGATCTCTCTTGCTCCATTGGAGCATCAACTCGGCATTAGTCCCTCCTTGCGCTTTCGATCTATTCGAATTCAGAGGTTGCTGGATCTCTTTGTTTGGGTTAATGATAACACTATATATGGTATCATGTATTAAGTAGTCCAATTAAGCAAACCCAATAAGCTCAAGTAGGGGCAAGAATCGTTATCATTGGTTGGATGTGTTAGTGGTCTTGTGCCACACATTAGTTCACTCTTTTGTCATTAGATGGATCTCATCTGCCCTTATATGATGTAGCCTTTCACTACCTTTATTATGAATCAATCTATTTTCTTATGTTCCTGATGTTTACAGCTGTTAGTATACATGTGCTATGCACGTGTATTATTACATGTTCTAGTTGTTTTTCTGGAGTGCCTTGAACATAGCCCACGTGGCAAGATCGCATATGTTAGTATGGACTATATGAACTAAACGATGTAACCCTAATTGGCATGAATGAATATTTTCTCTGTTTCCTTCTTCTCTACTTTCCCTTAGCTTATTTTAGATTTGGGTATTAGATACCTTATTATCTAGTATCAGAGCCCTCCTAGGGCCAAAAGATGGTTAACAAAAAGAATACTAACCACCCTCCGAATACTGGGGAGGTCTCACATCTTGAGTTTGAGCTCCAGGTTCACAAGGATTTCACTTCGGCCAAGTTTAGCGAGCTTTAGGAGTCTATGTATGCCTTTCGTGCTGAGATCATGGCTGAATTTCGTGCTATGCAGGATTCTTCTGCTGCAGCTGCTAATAAACTGGATTCTTCATTGTTGAAGTTCGAGAGTTTACCACCTACCTCTAGACAACCCCTTTTATCTCTTCAAATGAATTCAACTTCATCTACAAAGGGTAGCATCTCTTCTTTTATCTCTTCAAATGGATTCAGCTTCATCTACAAAGGGTAGCATCTCTTCTACAGCTGTAATCATGGCAGGTAACACCCCTCAGTCCAATATTAATGATATAGCTTTGGAGCAGGGTAATATTGCTACTACTTATGCTAGTTTGGATTCTGACCAGTTGTTGGAATTTACTACCACTAAGCCTATTATCACTAATGCATCTGGTGTTGTAATGAATGCTTTAACTGTGACAAAGGTGGATAGTAGCCAAGGTGGTTCTAGAAAGGTTAGGGTGGAGAAGGGTGATTGTAGTAAGGGTAAGGGTAAGATCAATGAGAGTGAGACTCAGAAGCAACCCTCCACCCATCTCTATTAGTACTCAAACTTTGGATCTCAACCTTTTTATCAAACTACAGTCCCATATTTCTCTCAGTTTACACAATCACAACATTTTGCTCCCAATTTTGGTTCTCACAATATTGTTCATACTGGTTACACACCAAATTTTAACCCCAATTTTGTGAATGGTCAAACTCAAAACAATTTTGCACCCTAAATGGTTTTTTTCTATGGATTCATTTGGTAACTCACATACAAGACCTTATACTCACCAACATGTTTACCCACAACACCCTAGCTACACAATGGCAACCACCACAACTCACAAATCACAGTTTAACCATACCCTCTACACAACTTTGTTCCTCCATTACATGCTCATTGGGATCCAACATTTCCTACCATGAAATAAATGAAGCTAGAGCTTAGCTCTTTTGGAGGGGGGGGGGGGGATCCTGTTGAGTGGCTCAATAAGGCTGATCAATACTTTGATTTTTATAAGATCCCTGAGGAAAGAAAATTGGCAATTGCTACTATGCATCTTACTGATAAGGCTTCAGACAGGTGGTTTATGTTTCGACATGAGTTCCCGGCTACTTGGTCAGGGCTTACAGACTTACTCATGAGGGAATTCAGTGGCCACAATGTGCTCGATTATCAAGCTGCTCTAGCTCGAATGTCTCAGACAGGAACAGTAGAACAATTCAAGGATGAATTCACCAGGATGTCAAGGAGCGCTTCCGGTTTATCTACTCAGTTGTTACTGTCAATTTTTTTTTTTAGGATTGAAAGAGTCCATTAGAGCTTATATCAGAGCTTTAAAGCCTAACACTCTTTATGAGGCCTGTGAGCTAGCTTTGATTTATGAAGAAATGGAAATCAGCAATAAGAACCAGTCTAGGATGGTCCTTGCCAGTAGAAACCCTCCACCTCCAAACAGACTAAACCCTGTGCAACCTTCTCTTAGAGCACAACAACCTCTGGCCAGACTACAAGCACCACCTGTAGCTAATGTAGGGGGAGGAAATAGGAGATTGACCCAAGCTGAGTACCAGGAAAGAAGGGCTAGGAATCCATGCTTCTTTTGTGATGAGCTCTTTAGACCTGGACAAAATTGCAGACGAGGACAAGCCTGGATAGTCATTGAAGTGATGAAAGAAGAAGTTGACTTGCAAAGACCTTTAGAAAATCAGGAAGTGGAAGAGTTGGCAACACTTGACGGGGAGGCAGAACAACCCTTAATGCACTTGCATGTAATGGGGGAGGGTCAAAACACAAACACTATGCAGTTGAAGGGTTTATGCAAAAACAAGCAGGTTCATGTGCTGATTGATTCTGTTGCATCACACAACTTCATCCACCCATGTGTGCTTAGACGCCACAAGGCTGAGATCAAAAGCATTAAACTAGTCAAAGTGAGACTTGCGAGTGGTGATATTATGGAGTCAACATGTATTGTGGAAATTGCTCTAAAGCTCTAACAATTTATTTTCATTGTTCAGTACTATGTCTTGCCTATTTCTGGATGTGAGGTGGTTCTAGGGGCTGTGTGGTTGAGAAAACTTGGTGACATAATATGAAATTTTGAGTACATGAGCATGAAGTTTATTGTGGAAGGGATTAAATACTGCCTTAAAGGTGAAACTGAGCCTAAAGCCACTGTTGTTAGCTGCAAGTCCATGACTAGAACCCTTAAAAGAGAGAGAGAGAGAGAGAGGACATGCTGGTCCAATTAAAAACCTTTAGTACCTTGCAAACCACTAATTCCACACATCCTCAGATACAAAAACTCATTCGAAAGTATTCAGTAGTTTTTGAACCTCCTACCCACTTGCCACCACCTAGAAAGCAAGATCACAAAATTGAGATGATCCGCAATACAATCCTTGTTAGTGTCAGGCCTTATAGGTACCCACACTTCCAAAAAAACAGAAATTGAGAAGATTATGCAGGAGGTACTTGCAAATGGGGTTATTAGACCAAGTGTGAGCCATTTTTCCTCACCTGTTCTATTGGTAAAGAAAAAGGATGGGTCCTAGAGACTTTGTATTGACTATAGGGCCTTAAATGCAGTCACTGTGAAAGACAAATACTCTATTTCCATGGTTGATGAGTTGATAGATGAAGTGCATGGAGCAGTTGTGTTCACTAAGCTTGATTTAAGATCAGGTTACCATCAAATTAGGATGGCTGAGGAGGACATTTGTAAGACTGCATTTAGAACACGCTCTGGCCATTTGAGTTTTTAGTGATGTCATTTAGACTCACCAATGCTCTAGCCACATTCCAATCAGTGATGAATGAGCATTTGGAGGCAGTGTTGGCTAGGTTGCAGGAAAACTCTCTTAAGGTTAAAGAGAGCAAATGTAGTTTTGGAGCTAACAAGGTGGAGTATCTTGGTCATGTCATCAGTAAAAATGGGGTAGCTGTGGAACCTTCCAAAATTGAGAGCATCAGATAGTGGCCAAAACCAAAAACAATCAAGCGGTTAAGGGGATTTTTAGGCTTAGCTAGCTATTACAAAAAATATGTGAAAGGTTTTGGAGTTATTGCCAAGCCTCTAACTACAATGTTGAAGAAAGAGGGATTTCATTGGTCTTCACAGTCATTAGCAGCTTTTGAAGAATTGAAAAATGCTCTGACCTCAACACCAGTCCTCGCCATTCTTGATTTTACAAAACCATATGTGATTGAGAGTGATGCTTCAGATGCAGGTATTGGTGCTGTGTTATCCCAAGAAGGCCACCCCATAGCTTTCATGAGCAAAGCTTTGTCACATAGACACCTAGCTTTATCTGTGTATGACAAAGAGATGCTCGCTATAGTCCCAGCTGTGCAACAGTGGAGACCTTGTCTTCTTGGACACCATTTCAGAATTATCACTGACCATAGGATACTTGAATATTTTTTGAACCAAAGAGTAACCACTCTTGCGTAGCAGAAATGGTTATTGAAATGGTTATTGAAGTTGTTGGGGTATGATTACTCGATTAAGTACAAAGCTGGAAAGTCTAATGTTGTCCTAAATGCTTTGTCAAGAAAGCCAGTCCTAGCAGCTCTCATGGGAATGTCCAAACCTGTACATAACTATGTCCAAGAAATACAATAGGCTTGCCTCAATCATGCTGAAACAAGACTTATTATTGATTCATTGCAGCTTGGAGAGGAACAGAAAAATTACAAGTGGGATGAAATTCACCTGTACTCTAAGGATAGGATTTTTGTTCCACCAGTTGGCGATTGGAGGAAGAAGATACTGGAAGAATTTCATGGAGGGTTTATTGGAGGGCATCTGGGAAGATCAAGAACTTATAGAAGGATCTACAGAAGTTTTGCATGGCCTGGAATGCAGAAAGAGGTCAAACAGTTTGTAGCTGATTGTGATGTTTGTCAGCAGCACCATTATGAAACAATCTCACCACCAGGGCTGCTTCAACCCATTACCATCCCAGAGAGAGCTTGGAGCACAATCTCTATGGATTTTATTGAGGCATTGCCAAAATCTGAAGGTAAAACTATCATTTGAGTGATTATAGACAAATTGACTAAATATGCTCATTTTGTACCCTTATCACACCATTATTATGCGTCAACTTTGGCTCAGCTCTTTGTGAAAGAAATATCTAAATTGCATGGGATGCTAGAGGGAATTATATCTGAAAGGGACCCAGTTTTCATGAGTTTATTTTGGGAGGCCTATTTTATTCTTCAGGGGACCAAACTCAGTAAATCTTTAGCTTATCACCCATAATCAGATGGTCAGACAGAAAACCTCAACAGAACTTTGGAGCAATACGTAAGATGTGTGGTTGGGGAGAAGCCTCACACATGGGTACAAGCCCTTCCTTGGGCTGAGTGGTGGTATAACACCTCACACCAGTCTACAATTGACATGACTCCATTTGAAGCCTTGTATGGGTATAAACCACCTTCAATCAAACCTTACCTTCCAGGTTCCACTATTGTAGCTCAAGTTGAAGAACAATTGGTGAAAAGGGATGAGCTGCTGTTGTTACTTAAAAAGAATTTAATGAAAGCTTAATCCAGGATGAAAGGGATTTATGACAAGAAACACACTGACATGAATTTTGCAGTTGGTGATCTGGTGTACCTTAAGGTACAACCTTATCGGCAGCGGTCAGTGCACAAAAAGGCATTCCACAAGTTGTCAGCAAAGTTTTATGGACCTTTTGAGGTGTTAGAGAGGATTGGAACTATTGCTTACAAGATCAAGTTACCAGCTTCAGCCAAAATTCATGATGTATTCTATGTATCATTGCTTAAAAAGAAGTTGGGTGAAAATGTGACAGTTGAAGCTCAATTACCTGCTGTATCAGATACTACAAAAGTGAATTGGGTACCTGCTGCTGTTCTTGAGACTAGGATGGTCAAAAAGCATGGGGCTGCTGCAACTCAATGGTTGTTGATGAGGCTACTTGGGAGTTTGCTGACATGATCAAGGAAAGGTATCCAAATTTTGAACTCTGATGCATAAACTTGAGGGCAAGTTTATTTTGGAGCAGGCAGCTATGTTATGAATCAATCTATTTTCTTATGTTCCTAATGTTTACAGTTGCTAGTATACATGTGCTATGGACGTGTATTATTACATGTTCTAGTTGTTTTGTTGGAGTGCCTTAGATGTAACCCACGTTGTCACACCCCAATTTTCGAAGGATAAATTTTCAAAAATTTGGGCATGATAACTCACAATAATATAATTCTCAAGACCTGTTCAACAACTTAAAGAAGACAAATCTCAATTGCAGAATGTAATGTCAACACAACTCAACATCGAGTTAATATTACATTTCATTATTTACATAAACTTGAAAGTCAAGAAATGAAAACACTCGAATGAATTTAATGTTGTCTACCAAATATAAAAATATCAAGTATACAACAACTAAAAACTCTGCCACTATGCCTCTGCCTTAACCTTGCTGATCAACACCTGTAGGTCTAACCCCTACACCATGAATTGGTGCACCAGGTTGTAAACAACAAACCCGGTAAGCTAAAAAGCCCGTATGAGTAACTCTAAAAAATAACTCAACCCAACTTCACATAAAAATAAAAACAGAAATTCCTGCTTAGAACTTGGTTCAGGAATCGCCTCAAACAAGAAAATTCAAAAGGGAGTAAAGAAGAAAACACAACAATTTCCAAAACAATCAAAATCATAAGTGAATCCTGCAAAAATGATAGTTCAGGAATTCCACTAAAAATCACACAATTAAGATTGAAAATCTCCTGCATTAAGCATAGTTCAGGAGATACTCAAAACAAGGAATTTAATTGACAACAATTAAGAACAATGTTAAAACCACATTTTCACCACTTTTACAAATAATATGTACTCATAAGTCCCAGATATTAATAAATACCTCTCATGACCTACAACAACAATTTGTGTACCTATGGGTCCCATATACCATAAGGTATCTCCCATGACCTACACCGATAGACGGACTATAGCTCTATTCCTAACCGCAACCAATCACCCGGCTAAAGGCTTGGAACCCAGTTTGACTGTCCAATAACAAATCACAAAAAAAAATTGCATCATAACCGTAATCAATCACCCTATTAAAGGCTTGGAACCCGGTTTGACTATTTACATAACATTTCACATAAGGGTAGAATCATCATAACCGTAACCAATCACCCGATTAAAGGCTTGGAACCCGGTTTGATTATCTAAACCACAAATCACAATATAATAAAATTAACATCCACAACCCAATAGCACATCATAAAATTATATCCTTTCACATAGATATATTTATATGCACAAGACATAGTTATTCCCACAAGAATAACCTATAAAGAACCAAAAATATTATAATTTCATGAACCTTAAAAATAATCATATAATAGGAAAACTTGTTTTATCTTACCTATGAGTCGCTGGCGATTAAGTTTATATATTTTAAAAACAACCAAAATAAATAAATTTTAAATAAATCATCATAATCATCATAATCCTCATCATCATCATCATCATCATCATCATTTTATCATCATAATCATTATCATCATCACAATCCTCATCATTTTATCATCATCACAATCATCATCATCATAATCATTATCAATAAATAATTCATCAATAATTGGTCCCAAGTGAACCTTGGTGAGATGTTACTCACCTAAATAATCCCGCTGCGATTTCCACCAACAACAAGAGCAAGCCAAATCACAACTTCACAACTCACCTAAAATCACACAATTAATACCCTTAGTAACCAAGGTACTATAGGAAAACACAACACCCTTAAACTAACCATTAGCTCAAGGGAGGACAACTTTCCAAAGCCGTCGAACTTAACGACCCCAATAAGGCTGCCTCTAATCCTCAAACTCTAACTCAACCTCAACCAAGCCTAATATCAACTTAAGGTCCTAACATAAAATCCTTACTCACAACCTAGAAATTCCACATCTCACAATCTCACAACAAAAGCTAGCTAATCACAGAAATCAAAACTACACACTCTAATAAACACGCTGCCACGTGCCACCATAGACGGCGACGAGTGGGCCCCACGCGCCACCGGTGACCCAAGAACCGGGTCATAGATCATACGCTAAACTCTTCATCTCAACAAGCCCTACAACAACTTTAACTACCACAAAGCCAAGAGTTTAGTAATAGGCCGGAAAATACCTCAAATGCTAGAAAAGACTTTTGCTTAAGACTCTCTCGTCGCTGCAAAACGGATTGACTCATTTGGAGGGTTTGAAGTACTCTCCTTAAGCTTCTAGATGAGACCGGCTTCGTACCTTAGGGTGGCCGAAAAGAGGAGAAACTCTGATGAGGTCGAACGTCCCTCTTCGTCGGAGAACGACGTCTAGACGGCCAGGCGAGGGGCGGCGCTGCCACAGGCTTGGAGGTGGCATTTGTGTGAGTCAAACAGAACCGATGACGACCGGTTTGGTGGTCGAACGGTAGAGTTCTGTGCCGGCAAAGTCGGGAGGGTGTGGGAGCTCGGGAAGGAAGAGAGAGAAAGTGAAGAGCTGAAATTTGGGTTTTCTAAAAAATAAAACTCTTAATTTCTATTTAACCCACAATCCCATAATAAAGCCACGAATTTCCGCTGACGATAACTTTCTCATACAACATCCGTTTCAGGCGTGCCGCACGTCTACAAACTCGTATCGACAAACTCAACAACTTTCATGAAGGAAGTTTTCGAAAATGCCTTACGGAAAATAAAGTCAACTTTTAGCCACTTAAAACAAGCACCTTAAAATAAACTCCAGAAACTTCAACTTCACACAACCAAAATAAGAATTTCCATAAATATTCCTTCATTAATTCCGGAAATAATACAAGGAAAATTGATATGAAAATCTACGGTATTATACACGTGGCAAGATCACATACGTTAGTATGGACTATATGAACTAAACGATGTAACCCTAATTGGCATGAATGAATATTTTCTCTATTTCCTTCTACTCTATTTTCCCTTCTTAGCTTATTTTAGATCTGGGTATCAGATACCTTATTATCTTTTGGTAAGCAGAACTATAAATCAATTACGAATTTTACTTTCAATTTTGGTGCTTTTATCTGGTATCAAGAGCCAATGGCTTTGGCAAGAAACTTACAAGTTTCTAGCCCCTTCTCTAGCCCACCATCCTATGCCCTTGTTCCGCCACTTCCAACACCAAATCCCCCACCAACACCAATATTGCTTCGCTCCTCATATTAGCATGAGGACTACACACAACTACAAATGACAGAGTTCCATAACTTTTTCGAATCGCTACAAGAGTACAAGATGAGCTTCACCAAGCCATCGACTCATTCCACCTCACCCAAGCAAATTTTCAGAGTCAACTCTCCTCCTAGGTGCAATCCATCAACACAACAATTTGTTTTTCAAAATAATCTCACAACTTACCTCTAATCACTTGAAAACATAATGCATGTACTTTTTCCATGACCACCACAAACTCCCACTTCAAACTTTTTCCCACCTGCCCCTTCCCCTCACATCTCTGGCCCTTCACTTCACCCTCACACTCCATCTTTTCGTCATATTACATTGAGGTCCATCACTTCCCTAACTCAAGCAAACAACACCTTCTGTCGGCCTATTTAGACCACAATACCACCCTACATCTTTTCCGCCTCCTTCTTCATCCCCACAGTCGACCCCTAACTTACAACTACATTCAACCTTCACCTCACTACTCCACCTTTAAAACTCATATACACAACAACAATACCTTCCAAACACTTCACTCTGCAATTTTTCCTCCCTAACAACTCTTTCACTCGGACCTAGCATCCAAACACTCAATCATCATATTACCACAATATAATCCTACAAACACCCACACACACATATATATATATATATACCTCCAAAAATAAACTTACCTCGATTTAATGGAGAAGAATCTTATAGTTGGCTCATTATGACCAAGCATTATCTTCGTGTTAAACGCATTCCACCATCTTAAAAATAGTCAAATGATATTTAAAGGAAACATCAATGGTCATGTGATGGATATTTTCGTCAATTAAGGCTCTGCCATGAACTTCCTCAACCATTCTCTAGCTCGACACTTAGGTGTCTGAAGCGGTCTGGTAGTATACCTCTGATTCAGATATGCTACCGGCCATATTGTCACACCTTACAGCAAAGTCGTTGATGTCACTATGACATCTAGAGCTATTCCTTCACAAGCTCTATTCTCCTTCTTCCGGTTCCCAGATGTGAGAGCGCACAATGGCTGGACACCTTGGGACTATTATGAGCTGACACTTCCTCGATACAGTGATGATGTTCATGGTAAGGGATCAATTTCACCTTCTTTAGAGTATTCGAAAAACCCTAACAAGTGGACCAACAATCCTTTATGGATCTTTTCTGTCTAGATCATTTAGGCCTCGCCCCAATCACCATAAGCCCACAAATTATCAACATTGAGGCCCAACACCTTGATATTCAGTCCCTCTTTACTGAGCATGCTGAGTTGTTTACAAAACCACAGAGCATATCTCCCCACCACCATATTGATCATCACATTCCACTCTTGCCTATGTTGTACTAGTCAATGTTCGTCTTATCGATACACTCACTTGCAAAAATTCAAGTTCAAAACTCAAATCCATGAGATGTTGTTAAAAGTTCTAAAATTCATTGTTAAGAGTATTATTGTAATAGAGAGAGATCCTAATACAAAGGAAGAGAAAAAAATAGTAGTCGCCAACTGTGTAAAAAAATTTCAATTGTGATTAGATTTAAAATTTTTAAGAATTCTTTTTATAATTAGGGGGACAAAATGGGGTATTTCTTTAAAAACATATTTTGTATGGTGAAATAAGTAGACGGTATGGTGGCAATAGCGGCACACTTTTTTTTTTTTGAAATGGATGAATAGCTTCATTGATCTAGGAATCATTACATTTCTTGAGGGAAAATAATATTATACTATGTACACAACCGCTCGCATCACACTTATTCGTGGCTCCGAGCCCTTGGCACGGCCCGACCCGGAGGTCCATCTCGAAGATAGATGCGGAAGCTGCTTGGCGCATGCGGAAGCACTCTTTATATATACTTATTCTTATTTCCATGTAATAGGGCATGAAACCTTCTAGAAAAGTTCGCCCAGTTGCATATGCTATGCCACATGGCACTTGTATGTGAGGAGAGAGGTAACACCCACTTCTATAAATAGGGGTCGACCTCCTCTCCTCACTCCACATTATTCATGATCTCATTCTTCTTCCAATGGATGTAGCCTCCCGCTCTTGGGAGGTGAACCACTTAAACCTTGTATTCTCTCTCTCTCTCTCTCTCTCTCTAAATTGTCCTCCAAAGTGATTATCCACAAAGGATCCAAAGATCCCATCCCCCAATATTCATTCCTCAACAACATTAAGAAGAAATCAGAACCTACACAGGCGGAGGTATGTAGGTTGTGAATCCTGTTACAAGGACTGAGACATATTATGCCATAAGGTGAGCTGCCATTTTGGCAGAATGAGGAACAAAGCTAACTACCGCTGAGGGAATCGAAGGAGAGCTAAAGCTTCTTTAAGGTTTGATAAAAGAAAGCTAAGATTTGACCAACTCAAGGAATCATCATGAAGTGCAGTCACCAATACATGACAATTAGTTTCAACCAACAAGGGATACAGTTTCTTCTGAGAGGCGACTCTCACCCCTTCCAATAGGGCTAATAGCTCCCCATGCCGGGCAGAGCTTGTATTGCCAAGAGCCAAAGAAAATGCTCCTAAACACTGTCCCAAGTAATCGCGAAATACTCCATCAATTTTAGTAGCTCCAGTATGCAGATCGAAGGCAACATCCACATTCAATTTCACACACCCAGGTGGTGGTCTCGACCACTTTATATTTACTTGTGTTGGAGGTTTGGTACGTGATGTCAACCAAGCAGACTTATAATCCTCCCACCAACCCAAAGTAATGGGTACAATCTCATCTGCCATTTTTACCTTGCTCCTTGTTCCAAACCTTAGCATTTCTATTACGCCAAATAGCCCAAACAAACATCAATAATGCATCGATATCAAAAGTAGATGGGGATTGGGAATGAGAGATGACTAACCAATCCACTATATTTGTAGCTGTTTCATGAGTAGGTATATGTGCTAATTGTAGCAAAGAAGACGCATGAGGGCAAAATCTCTTAAGGCATGTAGAGGGGACTCGACTTCTTCCTCACAGAATGGGCATTGTGTATCAATATCGATACCTCGTTCACTCAGCCTACTTCGTGTGGGTAGAATATTCGAGGCAGCTTTCTACACACAAATCTTAACAGACGTTGGCACCGGAGCTTTCCAATTATTAGGGAAAAATATAAACTTCAAATTATAACTAAGTAAGCTAAGTAAACTTTAAATTATAAAAAAATATATGTAGGATGAGAAGTGAGAAAGTAGGGTGGACAAAGTGGTTAGTTTGGTATGGAATTTTTCTAATAAGAAAGCTGAGCACAAAACCACCAAAACCTAGAGTTAGAGGAAAAGGTTGTAGTATGCATGTTATAACTACAAAATACTAAGCATGAACCTCCGTCTTCTTTGCTAGACTTGACACGACCCACCTCGAATTTCATCCTGAAACCCGGAGTAAGTCATGCGGGGACCACCTCTAAGGAAAATTTACCGAAAAATCGGCATAACCTCCCTTGAAAATGGACAACCCTTCCTAATAATACCTGCATGCACTTCAAAAGAATCCATTTATAATCCTCTACTCCTGGAGCCTTCGTGCTCCCCAAATCACAACACCACCCAAAAATTTACTAATCTAAACAAATCTCACATCCAACCATTTATAGGTTCAGAGCAACTCTAACAGGAAGAAATGAAATAAAATAAATTAACAAGTGGAAGTTATAGGATGACTATGCCTCATCTTCATGTACGCCCGACCTCGACTATGCTAACCTGCAAGCTGGGCATTTTTAAAACGAAAGACCCAGGGGAAAACACTTAACAACGTTAGAGTGAGTGGACAAAAATAAATTAATAAAAATATTTATGCTTCCCCATTTTAATTTCCAAAGAAAATATACTGCATGCGGCAGCTCAAAAGCGCTCAACACAAAAACTGGAAATTTCATGACTAGCTCCGGCTAGTCTCCATAACTCAAAGAAATACAGCCTCTCAGGCTAAACTATATATAAACATATATAAGTATATGTATTTATACTCGTCAGACTCCTTGTATGAATTCTAAGAACAAATTAGAAAAATAGAAATTCATACAAGGCTACTACGCTTGCGTCTAACGCTCACGTCACACCATAATGGAATTGTACCTCAGTATGGCGGAAAAAGCACGAGTGTATATACGTGTGGACTCCCTATATGAAAACCTAAATAAACCAAATAAGAAAATAGTTTTCATATAGGGCTACTACGCTTGTGTCTAACACTCACGTCACACCATAATGGTATTTTACCTCATTATGGCGGATCAAACAGGTATGGCTAGCTAGCATTTACATATACATACTATCATCATAAACACCCAATAAACATATCCACCGAAAATCTCATTTTCGGGATCTCTCGAAAGGAGGAAAATTGCCAAATATCCGAGAATAAATAAATCTTAGGAAAAGAAATAAATGATCAACAGATAATTCATCGCATGTTTTTCAATTAAAATAAAGGTCCACTCACAACTCTAGGCATAAGCCCGACGAAATCCAAATCGCCACTCTAACGAGGTTTCCTTGAACCCTAGCTCAAGAGAGGGTGAGCTGTTTGGAGGGGTTGCTGCACGGGAGGAGGGCTACAAAACGAGCCAAGGATCGCCGGTTTTGGTGGCCGGAGGAGGGAGTTCCGACGACCGGAAGTTCTAGGCAGTCGAACCTCTCGGGTGGCAACGCTCTCTCACGGCGGCGCTAGGGATCCTCTCACCGGTCCAAGAAGAAGGCTGGGTCGACGGCCGTCCGTTTGGGACCGGCCCGGCGGTCAGAGGAGACCGGACGACGGCGAACGGCCGGGAAGAAAATCCGGCGGAGGGAGAGGGAGAGAGAATCGGGAGGGAAGAGAGAAGAGAAAGGATTTGGGCTTTTCCCCAACCGGTCCAACACCATCACTTAAAACCCAACTCTAAAATTTAACACCCTAAAATAATACCCTAATAAAAATTACATTTTACTAGCTAAAATTTTACCTTTTTACCGTCATCATAATTTTTACCGTCATCATAATTTTCTCCTACGAATAATCTTCCGCATATAATCGTCCCCGAAACCCCTCTATGGACCAATTAAACTATTTCCTCAATGACGGAGACGATAAAATTCTTATTATAACTAAGCTAGTAAATAAGGTAAAAATTTAAGGGTCAGGATGTGACAAGACTAAATACATAAACCTTGAGAAAATCATCGCTACCGGGAAGCATGTCACAGCTAGCTGAAAACCAATCGAACCAAGTACGTCAAGTCGTCAAGCAACTATTCTATCCATAGTATTATAACTCCTCCTCGTGATCATCTGATTATAACTAGTAGCTAGACACATCAAAATTAGATGATGCAGTATAAAACTCATGCTTGATCACCTGCTGCAGTCTCCATATCCGTAATCCCATCAACTATCTTGAAAACAACTCGTAACTTTCTCAGAACCGAAGTCTTTATGTCATTCTTGTTTGTAGTACCAGTGGCATGGACAACATCCTTGGGAATTTTACCCATTAGGTCATAGAGAGACTTGCTTAAGTTTGATTTGGTCATCTCTTCCAGTACAGGTGGTGCTTGCATGTACAGATTGTTCCCTCTATGCGCAATGCTTGCTTTTGACAACAGCAATTTAGGGTGTTCTTCAAGTAGCTCAATGAACGTTTGCAAAGTAACTGAGGTGTCAAGCTCAATAAGAACACCTGAGCCACATACTAGACAGTCTTTGTCCCTCACAAACTCGGTCACTTTCGTGTGGAGACCTTCTGCACCGTTATACGTTAGATAGTTCGATAGAGTTGTGCTGCATCCAGATGCAATCTTCAATGTTTCTAGTGCACAGGCAGCTGATATAATCGCATTTGTGGAAGCAATAGCCGGGATGATGTTCTTCACAACTCCCTGAGTGAGAGACAATGTAACTCCTGGAATACCAAATAGCTCAGCTCTCTTATAAGCCTCATCGTACACCATGTTCATATGTTCGGGGTCATCTGGATCAAAAGCCTCTCCACTATGTACCTCATTCCATTTTATTAGGTGAGCATACTCAATACAATGAGCAGCAGTTCTAGGAGTTTCTGCAAGTGTGCATAAAGGGAACTTGACTTGAGGGGGGAAAAGCCAAAGTGTACACTCAAAGCATGGAGTCATCCCTGGCATAATAACCCTAGCATGTCCTTGAAAACCTTCAGTCCCACCATCTACCATAGGCTTGACCGTTTCTTCTTGCGGTTGATCATCATCATCATACTCAAGAAAGCTACAAGCAACAGAGTTAATGTAGCTACGAGCTTCGATCGAATCAAGACCAAGAACAATGATGCTGAAATTGCTGTAGAAGTCGAGTTCTTTGTCCTCAATGCGGCAGAAGTGGGGAATTATGTTTACCCCTGCAACTCTTTGCATGACTCGTTTGGCAGCCACCTCAGCCTTTGGCTTGCCCACATCTTCAAGCCTGAAAAGAAATTGACGATTGAGGTTAGTGACCTCAATACGATCCATGTCGATGACTTCGATTTCTCGAAAGCCAGACAAAGCCAAGTCCTTGAGCAATTCACAGCCTAGCCCACCAGCCCCTACCACCAAAACTCTCACGTACTCTTTCAAGTCTTCTCTCAGTTCTACGCCGGGTTCGAAGTTGGGTCCGACGAGATACCCGGGTCGGAGGAGGAGCTTGTCGAGGTCCCTGGTTCGGCTCTGTTGGACCCTAGACTCCACCATTGTTAGTAACACAATTGTTATTAATTAGTAAATGCTTGATGAAGAACTTGTCGATGCAAGCCAAAATCTATTGCGACCTTTAAGTATGTACGTAATCTCTGCGGGCATGCAATATATATAGAGGACTTCACTTGTCCGATCCCTACTAGCTCCTATGTAGGAAACCCTATACTTCATGTATTCTGTCTTCATATATTAAGATTTACTCGGTGTACGGTGTTCCTAATCAATATGGATAAGGATTACTTCATGCTTAAGTAATTACTTAATCCGTTATTGTAATTACTTAATTACTTTCTCTAAATTAAGATGTGTACATGTGTACGTGGATTACGTATAACAATGATCACTTGATTAGGATAGCTTTTGGTTTTTGGATTCTTCATCAATAGTTTACCACATTCGATCCGATTGAGATTTGAAGGTATCGAAAATGAATTAAATCAATGAACGAATTAAAACTATTTAACTTGAACCGCGTTCATGTTTTTAGTTATAAATCACATTTTTGAATGCCTTAACGATTATCAATTTGACTAAAAATTTGTAGAGATGATCTACTCATATATACCTACAATGTGAACTGTTAAGATGAGAAAATATGATCTAAAAGTGGGTCAATTAAGAAAATCTGTACCTTTTGAATAAATAAGGATATTTGGACCTGATAATATATATATATACAGGTTTTCTCAGGTGCGGATGTTCGCATTTATTCTTACGGTGCGGATTTCCACTTTACACTCACTTTTCAATCGAATTTTCACATCTTCACCGTCTAATCTTTAGATACTAATGTATAGATCATCTCTGCAAAATTTCAGCCAATTTGGTTATCATTAAGGCACTCAAACTCAATTAAACCAATGGATGAACATATTTCTGT
>NC_020491.1:19405931-19413972 GCF_000184155.1 Fragaria vesca subsp. vesca
GTNTAGTATATATATATATATATATATATATATATATATATAGTTGATAGTTGAACAACATATCTATATGGTGACTCAAGGGTGTACTGATCTCCGATGCAAGCATCATTACTCTACTGGAGATATATGTATCTTTCCTCTTAAACAATCTTAGATCGAGTTACAAGGACTTATTTAAAGCAAAGACATTACATGTACGCCATATGCCCTTATTATCAGTAACTTGGAAATTTATGTGAAGATACAAAACATCTTGTTATGTCCATTACAAAACATATATGGGTCCATGCATGGTTAATAGCAAATGAGTATGATGAAAAGCACAACCATATATCAATAACGGAAATTAACGAGCTCGAGATATATATACTTAAACGTCCTATGAACGTATGTATAAATAAGCCTGGAAAGCAAATGTTGCAGGGGAGAAAGTTTCTAGTATAACAAATACGTACATACACCAAGAAATGAAAAGAGGAAACGATAATTATATGTTTCTTCAGACCACCAACAAAACTAGCACAAACTTCCATCTAGTCATCATATATATATGTAGAAATGCTGCAATAATCCACAGTCGTCAGTGGTTTATGGATTAATTTCGATAGAGTTTTGCCTTTTCCAGATGCAATATTCAATGTTTTTGTAGTGCACAGGTAACTCATATAATCGCAATAATCGTGGAAGCAATAGCCGGTATATATGATACGCAGGCAAGTAGCTGCTAGGCAACAGTTACCTATACAGATATGTAGGAGTCTCAAAACCTTAATTTACAACTCATACCAAACAGGATATAAATTGAGATATTTTCTGCATTTGTTGACTGGACCTAGCTAGCTCGTTCAAATTAAGTTCAAACCTGCAAGTTCTATGTGCACTGTACAGAACAGAACATGTCAGTTTGACTGAATCAATAAGTTTGAGGCTTTCGTTATAAAATCTCGTCCTTTATATATCTTCATTCATCCTCCTGGAACACACACCACACCATCTCCAGACTAGCTAGTTTCCACTACAGATCATACCTTTCATGTTTCAATGAGCCCTGAGGGTAATTAACAATGTAAATTAAGTTAGGATCACAAGTTGCTTGTTGATGCCATTTTTAGCACCAACGGGTCAACTAGAGTTTCGTTGACATCTTTATTTCACTCCTCGGTTAGTTGGTCTACAAGCGTGGTCTTGGTCGTCCACCTCTGATTACTAAAGGTATGCCTTGGTGGTCTAGCTAGGATTGTGTCTTCGTAGTCCACCATATGTGATTTGAGGAATGACATTGATGGTCTTGTGCATCTGACTTCCTTCACCGAGATTGGATTATTGATCATAGACATCAGCTCTCCTCTTCTTAAAGTGATCGAGGTGTCTTAGAGCATTGTTGTTGTTTTTTAGCGGAGGTGGTCATATAGCCTTTGACATCATTCACTCGATGATGAGTTTCCTCCACTCGATGATGATCTTTCTCCACTCGATGGTGAGCTTCCTCCACTCCTTTGTTGGGGGAACTAATAGTTCGTCTTGGACTTCTTTTGGTTGATATTGAGCCTTCACACTCATTTGTTGGGTGGAACTGATAGTCTCCTCTTGGACTTCGTCCACTCGGCGTTGAGCTTACTTCATTGGATGGTGGACTTCCTACACATGATGGTGGTGTCCTTGCTCATTTGTTGGATGATGCTAGCTGATACTCTCCTCTTGGACTTCCTCCACTCGACGTTGAGCTTCCTCCACTTGATGAGAGAGGAGCTTTCTCCATGAAGACGATCTACACAAGTGAAGAAAAGGAAGGTTATCGGAGGACCAGCCTAAGGCCAGCCAAACACTCTCCGACGCCAAAGTCAATAGAATGTTTGAACAATGAATACAGATATGAGAAGTGTATAATGCTTTGGCATTGAGCTGATGCATCCCTAGCATGCAAGCAAAGAAAAGAGATAGAGAGACACTACCAGAACAAGCACTTTAGCCGACGAAAAAGTTTAGTCGGCTTGTTAGCTTAATTCGTCGGATAAGATCTTAGCCGATGAGCCTTTGTCGGCTATAGTTTCGTCGGGAAAGGGTCATCGGCGATGACTTTAGCCGACGACACTAGAAGACGTCGTCGGCTATTATCTGGGACAATAGTCGACGAATATTTAAATATTTTAGCCGACGAATATTTAAATACTTTAGCCGACGAATATTTAAATACTTTAGCCGACGATATTCGTCGGCTAAAGTATGTAATAAAAAATTAAAAAAACAGCTATAGCCGACGAAATATAGTCTATTTCGTCGGCTAAACATTATAAAAAATTTAAAAAATAACTATATATAGCCGACGAAACATGCCATAATTCGTCGGCTAAACCTTATAAAAAATTAAAAAATACTATAGCTGACGAATATAGTATTTAAATATCGTCGGCTAAAGTTGCTGGTTTTTGAAAAAAAAACTGCAGAAACTTTCAGCCACCTCCAATCACCACCAAAATTTGATAGAATCTTCCTCTCAACATTTCAAACAACTTTCTAGAAGAAGTCGAAGCCCAATTCTAAGCCTAAACAGGTCAATTGAATCAAAATATAAAAATCCCCAATTTAAACCCTAAAAACTTCAAATCTTCTATTCTCCTCACACATACCGAATCGAGCTACCAAATTTTAGGGGAACGTAGTACTAATCAAACTCAACTTATCCATATATAGAACTCACCAAATGGTGAGGAAGAAGAAATTCGATCGACACCGAATCCGAACCGGCAGAGTTTTGGAGCTCGATTTATCCCTCACGGCGACGCCACTCGATGCACCACCTGTCCAGCAATGAAGTAGAGACGACGGCGAAGCTTTTGGGACAAGTGTGTGGCGGTCTCTGGTGGCTTGACGACAGAGTTAGGCCGAGAAGAAAATCCGGCAGGCGAAACAGACTTCTTACCATCCACCTCCGGTAAAACTCCTATATAAAGAACTTTACCCAACAAAATTCTTTATTTTCGTCGGCTAAACTCTTTTGAAAATTTTGAAAATTTTAGTTGACCGCCAAAAAATTTTGGTTAAAAATTTTTTGACAATAGCCGACGAAATCATATATTTTCGTCGGCTAAAGTCCTTTGAAAATTTTCCTCCAAATTTGGTTTACCGCAAAAAAAAATTTGACCTTAGCCGACAACTTTTTTAATATCTCGTCGGCTAAAGTCTTTAAATTCACGAAAACGCTCATATCTCCCTCTATATTATGTAGTTTGGTCAAACCTTCCACACGAAAAACTTTCACGTAGATGAGACGCAACCGCCTATATAAAAATTTTGAGACATTTACCTTCCGACGATAGGGCTCCCCATAGGGAATAATAACGGTAAATAGAGTTGACCGCTACTATCGGCACCGAGACTTTACCCGATTTACAGGATTTTTGAACCATAGCTGTATTT
Source organism: Fragaria vesca subsp. vesca (assembly GCF_000184155.1). Classification (NCBI taxonomy): domain Eukaryota; kingdom Viridiplantae; phylum Streptophyta; class Magnoliopsida; order Rosales; family Rosaceae; genus Fragaria; species Fragaria vesca. Next base: position 19,409,349 of record NC_020491.1, read on the forward strand.
CACCATTCTGAACACATCTTATTTCACAAGATTTTGATAATTTTGCTTCCTATGTAGAGTTGGTTCACAAAGTTGTATAACCTATTAAACAAGTTATACAACATTAGTAGACACGTTGTGATTCCAATGACTAAAATTCACAAACCAAAATTCGACCGTCAGATATGATCATTATGACGAAAGATGTCTATGGTAAAAAATTCAACTGGATCTGACAACGTTAAGGGCTTGATCGAAACGGTCAACCCTAATCCATCGTCACTTATCACACGAAAATGCTCATATCTCCCTCTATATTACATAGTTTGGTCAAACCTTCCACACGAAAAACTCTCATGTAGATGAGACACAACTTCCCATATAAAAATTTTGAGACATTTACCTTCCGATGATAGGGCTCCCCATAGGGAATAATAACTGTAAATAGGGTTGACCGCTACTATCGGCACCGAGACGTTACCCAGTTTATATGATTTTTGAACCATAGCCGTATTTCATCATTCTGAACACATCTTATTTCACAAGATTTTTGATAATTTTGCTTCCTATGTTGTATAACCTACTAAACAAGTTATACAACATTTGTAGACACGTGATTCCGATGACTAAAATTCACAAACCAAAATTCGACCATCAAATATAATCATTATGACGAAAGATGTCTATGGTAAAAAATTCAACTGGATTCGACAACGTTAAGGGCTTGATCGAAACGGTCAACTCTAATCAGAAATAAGAAAACTGCATTTTGAAGCCCTAAACGGACTCGGATGGCCAAAAAGGCCCCTATCTCATGGCAAAGCAATGAGTTTGACTCGTAGGGCCATTACGCTTCCGGAAAGGTATCACAATAGTCAATCGGACACTTAACGCCAAATCTACAGCATATCGAGTTTCGACTGTTCTACATCAGAGACGTTACCCGATTTACGTGATTTTTGAATTATAAACGTATTTCACCATTCTGAACACATCTTATTTCACCAGATTTTTGTTAATTTTACTTCTATGTAGAGTTGGTTCACAAAGTTGTGTATTTGTTTAAAACCTACTAAGCAAGTTATACAACATTTTATTATTTTTCTTTTAGCCGACGACTTTTTTCGATAATAGCCGACGAGATTTTTTTTCGTCTACTAAAATACTTTAGCCGACAAGTAAAAACTTTGGCCGACGAAGGAAAACTTTGGCCGACTAAAGTATAGTATAGCCGACGAAAAAATTTCTTCAGCCGACGTAAATTTAAATTAGCCAACGAATGAAAATTTCGTCGGCTAACGTGGACTTTAGCCGACGAAAAAATAATTAGTCGGCCTGGTTTTTTTATTTTCGTCGGCTAAAGCTTTTCTTCTAGTAGTGAGAGATTATGCACTTTGGCATAATCTTTGGGGAGAAGTGATATAGCTTCTCTTATCACTTTGACATAGTTTTGGGAGAGAAGAGAAGAAGAAATGGAGTTGTAGAGATAGAGGGAGATTATGCACTTTGGTATAATCTTTGGGGGAGAAGGAATGATAGCCTCTCCTATGCATTTTGGCATGGTTTTTGGGAGAGAAGAGAAGAAGAAAATGGACATGTGGAGTTGTGTTTCAGCCTTGAGAACACTTGGTATTTATAAGGGATCGATGAGTTTGCTTATGTGGAAAGAGAAGGCATGGGGTTCTTCACCAAACCCCTTACCCTAACACACTATGGGTCTGACAAGGAATGGGTCTAATTGAGTAGGTGGTTGACACAAGATAGGCTGATGGAGTGGGAGGTCAAGGCACGTGTCACATATCTATAGCTCTATTGTCATTGAGTTAGACTAAAGCCATGCCTAGAGTCATGCTCGATGTTGGATCTCGACACCTGGAAGATTGGTGGAGGGTCAGGATACGTGTCGCATATTTAAGATAGCTTTGACTCTCGAATCACCATTCATTTGTCATAAGACCTATACTTGATGTTGGAGCATGACATGTGGAAGAGTTGGTAAGTTTCTCCTTAGCACTCCAGCTGACTATTGCATGTCTAAGAGTGACCTGAGGGTCGAGGATCAGCCTAGGAGGTTATGGCTATGATAATCAGGGGTCGAGGCTTCTACGCCTCAGATGTCGAACTTTTGGCCTGAGAGTTAAGGCTCTTGATTCATATGGACTTGGCTTCCCTAATGGTTAGGTTACGATATGCTCTAGTCTTGCCAATGCATGAAAGTGAGGTAATTAATCACTTGGTGATCATCCAAGATACTTAGTGGTTGTCCATGACACTTGGTGAGAATTCAAGGTTGGACAGTTGGAATGCTAAGTTAGGCACCGTAAAGGTTTAAGTGCGTTGAAAGGTTAGAGTTCTACGTGGCTCTTTGACATTTCAACGTGCCCTACATGGAATGAGTTGAAAAATCAAGTTTCGTTGTCGAACCATATTATGACATCACTATTTCTATGACAGGTTGTTCTTTGTCACCAATCCCGCAGAAGTGCGGAACCACAGCACCTCTTTGCATTACTCGTTTGACACCCCAACCGATCAGCCTTTGGCTTGCCCACATCTCCTAGCCTGAAGAGAAATTGACGATTGAGGTTAACGATCTCAATGCGATCTATGCCGATGACTTGGAAAAGCCGCCGAGTTCTTGAGCAACTCACAGCCAAGCCTACCAGCCCCTACCCACCAACACTCTCGTGCTCATTGAGGTGTTTTCTCAGTCCTGGACCGGGTTCGAAATTGGGTCGGACGAGATTTCCGTGGTCGGAGGAGGAGCTTGTCCAGGTCCCTGGATCTGCACCACCATAGACTCCAGCATTATTGGTTGCTACCTCCACAACAATCATTAGTTAACAAATGCTTTGATGAAGATCATCTTTCGTGTATTCAGTGTTCATTGGTCGCTAGTCAAAATTGATGCTGAACTTATTAATTAGTTATTGTAATTACTTTCTGTTTTATGAAATGTGTGCGGCCATTCGTACATGGATTAAGTATAACATTGAGGAATTTACTGTAACTACTTCATGCTTGCAATGCTCATGGTATCATGGAATTTATCATCTGTATGCCATGCTGAAGTTTCACTTGTTTTTGTAGAATAGAAAAAGACGCCTGAGCTGTTGAAGACACTGCCCAACACGTCAAAATATCTTAACACACTTGTATGTAAAGCTAGCTTTAGCAAGGTTACTACTTACCCCTGAACAAAAGGAATTAAAGCATGGAATGAAATTTTGCAACTGGGAGATAATAAGATTCCTGATTTTCGAGTAAAAAAGAAAAGCCATGATATTTGTACTATAATATATAGTACTAGAAGAACTGGTGACCCCAAGGGTGCACTGATATCCAATGAAAGCATGCATGCATGATCAGCAAACTTGAAAATGCATGAGAGCCATGATCAGACTTCTTGTACTAAAAGTAATTAAACAGATTGAGTTAATTTCTAGGTATATATAAATATATATATATATATATATATATATATTACATTGTTTCCTTCCCCTTGCCCATTGTTTCTTGATGCAACATACTTGTAGATTGATAAAGGGAATTAACATGCAGGTAAACGCTGTCTGATTAATTTGGGGTTTACGTGAAGAGAAGCAAGACTCAAGATCATTTTGAAGAGAATGGAGCTAAACCTTTTGTGACTGACATAACACCATGCAATTTGAAGATGAAGCTACACTAAATGACAATCATCTGATTGTCAACTTGACTGTATAGTACTCAAATCCGAGGCACAAGTGTCGACATTCTTCTTCTTGTTCCCCTTCTTCAATCCTAAGATCTTTCCCAATTTGTTGAAAACCTTGATGGAAATCTTCCAAGAATTAGGTTTCTTGGCTTTGAGCGGGATGGAGTGCTCGACCACATTACAAGCCCCGATCGTTCTAAATTCCCCATTCAGTCCAATCATTCTAAATTCCTCAATGAGTAGTGGGTACAGCTGCTCCAACAACTGCTTGAAATTTCTGGAAACTTTGTGAACTGAAACCGGAAAGGACGACAATGAACACGACCCATTAGAGTAATGTCCAACTAAGATGTGCCCACTCGCATACGCCCTACACGCTCCTAGTATCATATTTCCTCTCTCGCGAAAGTGATCAATGATGAAAGTCTCAAAATTCTTAGGAGGTATTCGAAGCAAAAACAGTGTCATTCGACACGTTGCGACAAACACATTGTTGTTGGACTCCTGTGGTACCTTCTTCATGTTCCCGCGGTTGCCCAATGCATCATAGAAGGGGTTCTCGTTGAGAACTAAACCTTGGAGAGACACCAAAACTTGGAGAATTGTCGATTGAGATGGGTGCCATTTGTTCCAAAAAATATGGCTATTCAGCAAATTCAGACACTGTTCCGCTAGAAAATAAGTGAGGGTGCAGCCTCAAATTGTAAGAGCGAAAATAAACCTTTGGTGGCCGAGTTGGGTAGTCATGTGGGAACTTGATATCAAAGAAAAACAGTCCGTCATGGTAGGGAGTACCAGCAGCTCCAACAATGGCGGCCCTAAGGAGGTCGAAGCGTGTACATATATGTTTTCCGGGAGGTTCTTGGCCAGAATTCTCCACTCCTTCATTATATGTTTGTGTACTTTACTATCGCTAATTTTTTTNTTTTTATTTTTAGTTTTTACGTT
>NC_020491.1:19414072-19416527 GCF_000184155.1 Fragaria vesca subsp. vesca
AACCAACAACCCAAAGAAAAATAATCTTAGATTCATTATGCTTGACGCCTTAACGAACTTCAGCTAATCCACATTATAGACAAAATGTCACCAGAAATCTTATTATTCGTCGACTACTATTAACCGTCATTTCCAAAGTATATTCTTACTACCCTCTTAAAAGAATGCTCTAAGAATAAGAACATATCCGCAATTAGAGCGGTAGGAACCAAAACGTGCTGCCATAACCAGCATTATCCTAAAATTCCCAACTAATTTCTGTTGCGGTTAAAGTAGTCGATAAAATTGGCCTTCAGTCATGACTTCTCCGAATTAACAAATAGCTTTTTAAATAGCAACTTCCTGCAACCCAATACTACTTACAAATCCCACGTGACTAATTCGCTCATGATTAGGGTTCTCAACAACTCGTTAAAATTGCTCTTGGAATTTCTATGGGTACCTCACTATACCACTTCAACTAACTTTTTCATCAACAAACACACAACTACTACGAACCATCCTTTTAGCTCTTCTCTCCCAACAATCACGTAACTTAATACCAAAAATCTTCCATCGAACTACTATAACTCTTTACTTGCCCACCATAAATAGAAAACTCCCAAGGCAAAATTCAAACATTTCACCCATTACTGATACGCGTAAGATGCTCAACGTAGCATCAAAATCTTAACCCTTAATCTTAACCCAAACAATCGTTGGACAAATGAAAGGAATGCTATCAAGCTTTTAAGTTCCCCACTTGCAATTCGACCCCAACAATTAATATCAATGATATTAAATTAATGATCCATGGAATAGGTGCAATCTATACACCTTTTCAAAACTCAAGTAGGACGATCAATCAAGAGGTCGACGTACGGAGGCATAGTCTTAGAGATGTAGACTTTTATGGCACAATAATGGCCATAAATAAGACAAGAATAACTATCTCACAAACTTAATCAGCACATAATATCTTAAGCATATAATGCTAATGGGTCCGCCGCGGTCGAACCATAACTCTATAGATACTAAGTATGACCAAGTATATGAGGTAACATTAAAAAGAGGAAGGAATCGAATAACCTAATGCTCTAATACCAACTGTTAGGACCTACCTCGAATTTCATCCTGAAACCCGAAGTAAATCCTGCGGGGACCACCTCGAAGGAAAATTTACCGAAAATTCAGCATAACCTTCTTTGAAAATGGATAACCCTTCTTTATAAAACACCTGCAAACACTTCTAAAAATCCAAATCCAACCTTATACTCCTGGAGCTTTCGCCCTCCCCAAAGTCACAACACCTCCCAATTTATTCACTAATCTAAAAATACTCCCACAACCAATAATTCATAGGTTCAGAGCAAATCTAATAGGGAAGAAAGGAAACAGAAAATACAAATAAACGAAAGCTATATCATGGACTATGCCTCGACTCCATGTACGCTCGATCTCAACTATGCTAACCTGCAAACTGGGCATTTAAAACCGAAGGGCCCAGGGTAGAAGCTATTTGAAAACATTAGAGTGAGTAGACAAAAGCAAATTTAAAAGAAATGAGCAATAAATATCTTTATGCTTTCCTAATTTAATTTTTATAGAAAAGCTCTACTGCATGCGAAAAACGTAAAAGTTTTTAACTTATAAACTGGCAAATACCGAAAATACGTGACTAGCCCTGCTAGTCTCCAATACTTTAAAATATTGTGCCTCTCAGGCTCTAGTATATAAATATGAATTTATACACGTCATACTCCTTGTATGAATTCTTGTGAAAGATAGAAATTCATACAGGGTTACTACGCTTGCGTCCCACGCTCACGTCACACCATAATGACGGCTTATTGCTACACCATTAAAGCGAAAAAGACGGGTGTATATATACGTGCTGCATATCCCCTATATGAATACCTACATTTATATAGAGCTACGACGCTTGCGTCTCACGCTCACGTCACACCATGATGGCGGCTAATTGTACCCTATTATGGCAGAAAAGGCACGTATGACTAGCTAACATTTATATACATACTATCCTCATAAATATACATATATAACTCCACCGAAAATCCAATTTTCAGTAACTCTCTAAAATAATGAAAATTGTCAATTATCAGAAAAACAATAAATTCCAGCAGCAAAATAAACTGAATCACCAAAATACTTCCATTGCATGCTTTTAAATAAAAAAAAATGTTCACTCACAAATTTAGGCCTAAGCCTGACGTCAATCTGAGGTCTCTTCAGCTCGAGCCTCCTCACGTCTTGTTCAAAAGATACTATTAAATTCTAATCCTAATTTAAATTATAAAATTAACAAGTATAAATGTGAGCCTTAAAATGCTCTCCCTAGCCCACTTTCTCAAACTCTTAAATGGTTTGGGCCGGACCCGTACTTAATCCTTGACAATATATTTTGATGGATTTAAGCTAATTACAAAGCTACCCCAACAACCGATTTCTCATCTAA
>NC_020491.1:19417316-19418484 GCF_000184155.1 Fragaria vesca subsp. vesca
GACAAGTTAACCCATCTTTGATTAATTCCAAACTTAATCAAAAACTCCTCCAATACTCAAACCTTAACATTAATAAACTCCTCCCTTCAAAAACCACCTTTAAAACTTAGAAAAAAACACTTCAACATGGCGGCGCGGCGGGCAGCGGCCGTCGGCCACCACAGAATTTCGGTGACCTCCGATGACTACAAAAATTTAACACAAACATCAACTCAACCCGCCGATCAATTTTCATAACTAACACAAAACCTAATTCCAAGTAAAAACATGTTAATCGAAGCAAAAACAGTAAAACCCAAATTGAAAACCCTAGAACTTCAAGATGGGACAAGAATCCCCTTTGATGGTGGCCAGAGGAGTGAGTTCCGACGAGAGGTCAACCAAGCTTCTGGAGGGGATTTCTCTCACAAGCTTGAGTTGTAGGTTCGATCTCCAACTTAGAAAGATGAAGGAGATGACAGCGGGTTGATAGGGACCGGTGCGGCGACCTACCTTTGCCGGACGACGGCGGTCGGTGGCGGCAGATTTGCTGGCAGAGGGAGAGAGAAGAGAAATTGGGGGAGAGGAGAGAAAAGAGAGAGTTTGGGCTTTTGGACTTGTTTCCCGATCCGGAAACTTCGTAAAATGGAAGTTTCCCATTTTAACCCAACCACAATATAAAAATGACCCATTTTATTTACTGGCTTTTTACCCATCTTCCAAAACAAACACAACTCATATCTGCAACGTCATTTTATCTTCCTTAACGACTTTCCTTTAAGGCAAAAAAACCCCGGTAATAGTCGTCATATAAAAATCGTCTCTACGATCCTTTAACTAAAAGATAGTAAATACAGACAGTAAAAACTCAAGGTAATATAACGTAAATAATTAGGGTAAAAATTAAAGATCGAGATGTGACACCTAATCACCACAAAGACACACAATCACCACTAAGACACGCTCCCACCAGTCAGGCATAAGTCATCAAACTTAAAACACTAACATGTCACAACTTGACTCAACATCGACATACTCCAATCACGCTTCCTATAACATATATCAACCTCAACATGATACTCACCTTCTCAAGAATAGGACGAGCACACAAACAACTTAACCAATCAAAACACAAGCGATAACCATATTTCAACATCCACTACCAGAAGAAAGACTTTAGCCGACGAAA
>NC_020491.1:19418504-19420502 GCF_000184155.1 Fragaria vesca subsp. vesca
CAAAACCTATGAAATTTTAACAGCATCTTCCTCTCATCAAGCTCTACAACTTTCATAACTAGCACAAACACCAATTCCAAGCCTAACTAGGGCAATCGACTAAAAACATCAAAACACCATAAAACTTCCACTTCAAATTTCTCCTTACCTAGCTCAAGAGGTAGTGAGTCCTTTTAGGACAAGGTTGCTGGGTTGGAGGGCTACAAAACCATACCAAGCTTGCCCGGATTGGTGGCCGGAGGAGGAAGTTCCGGCGAGAAAACCAATTCGGCAGTCGAAGCTTTCGGGCGGCACCGCTCACTCACGGCGGCGCTAGGGCTCCTCTCACCGGTCTAGAATGGAAGCTGGGAGGGAGACCGACCGAACGGGACCGGTCCGGCGGCGAACGGAGGTCGGACGGCGGCGGGAGGACGGCCGGAAGTTTGCTGGGTGTAGAGAGAAAAAACTCGGGTGGGAAGAGAAGAAAAATCGGGAGGGAGAGAGAGAGAAAGGAAGAAGAAATGGGTTGGGCTCGGCCCAGCCGACCCAACACCCCTTTTAAACCCAAACTTCCAAAATAAAAACACCCCGAAAAATAATACCCGAATAAAAATTACCTTTTACTAGCTAAAATTTACCATTTTTACCGTAGTCGTATTTTCCTCATACGAATAATCCTCCGCACATAATCGTCCCCGAAACCCCTCTAGGGACCAATTAAACTATTTACTCAATGATCGAGACGGTAAAATTCTTATTATAATCACGCTAGTAAATAAAGTAAAAATATAAGGGTCGGGATGTGACAGGTACTGTGTACGAAAACAGGACAACTGGATAGCGTTGGGTGTGGCAGTACTCTGTATTTCATGTCATTGACGAAGTTAGATCCGTATGACAGGTTCCTTTCTTTATCTGTCCTTGTATAGCTCTTTGATCGAGTCTATGTTTATTCGGGAAATTTCTTCTCTTGTAAGCTTTTCGAACGTTGATCTTGAACCGGGCTAATATTGGAGTCTTGTTTCAGAGAGGGCTTGTTTGATTTGAAAGATACCTAAACACTTTATAGTTTCACCTCATTTTAAATAAGGAAAAATTCTCTAAACAGTATCTCAGATTTTATAAAAACTAACTTTTTTGTATCTCAGCTTTCAAAAACTTCAGAAAGGTATCCCACGTTGTTACATCGACCAAGAAATGGTATCTGAAGATGTTAGTCTAGTTAAGAAAACTGACGATAGACATATTTTGAAGGCTATTTCTGTCCATTCTCATTTTGTATTTTTTTTTTTTAAGTTTTCATAAACACTAATTTCTCTTTGTCAGTCTAATCCGTCTATGTTCTTCCTCATTCTTTCCATATCAAATTGGACTGAATCTCTTTGCTTATTATACTCAAAGTACCAGAATTCAATTAAGATGAAACGCCAAGTCTCCAACCCATGTGGGTGTTCTTCTTCACCAGCTATTAATACCCAATTACCCACATCATGTGGACTTGATTATGCATCTCATCTTTTCGATATATGGAATTCTGAAGAAGCTATATCTCTTTTTTCACCATGCTCTCAAGGTAGAAGAATCAAGGAACTTTTAGTTTCTGGATTCGTCTGCTTCATATGCCCATAATCCCATATCATATGGGTTCTTTGGATTTTGCTCAAATTCAAAACAGTACTTGAGTTTCTTTCTCATATACTGATATACAGATGAGATAGATGGAAATTTTAGAAGAAACAGTGGACATATGAGATTTAGTCTTTTGAGAGGGAGAGGAGAAGATCTGAACTTTAGAGAAGGTGGAAACACCAAAAATCTTCCCCACGAAAGGGAATTCGCCAGAGCTGCCTCGCCCCAAAGGGGTGGTGCGCCCAATTTGAAGAACACAAGGATTAAACAGAAAGAAAAAAACATCCTTTTAAGAAGAATTTACAATAAAAAGAAGAATAAAGGATAAAATAGTCATTTTACAACAAACACAAGGTTTCTGTCGGTTTATTTAATAGAGCTAACGGCTTT
>NC_020491.1:19433125-19454439 GCF_000184155.1 Fragaria vesca subsp. vesca
AGTTTGGCAGATAACCGACGACAAAAATAGTCGTCGGCTATAGTCCAGACTTTAGCCGACGACTTATACGTGTGTCGTCGGCTAAAGTCACCACAGACGAGCTTTTCCCGACGAAATCTTAGCCGACGAAAGGTCGTCGGCTAAGATCTTAGCCGACGAATTAAGCTGACAGGCCGACGAAAAATTTTCGTCGGCTAAAGTGCTTGTCCTGGTAGTAATTACAATGTCACATCATCACAATGGTACATTTCACACGTGCACATATATATAGACATTTAAGCAGGAATAGTCTACCAACTCCAATTATAATTCATGATTGGAAGTCCTTTTGAAATATCATTTTTATCAGAAAAACTTGTTTTCACTTACCCATCAGCCGTTGACGATCAAACTCATTCATATTTAAAACAAAAGCATTTTCCTTTAAAGACAACTTCATAATTACCAATAATAAACCATAATATAAACATCGGTTCCTTAATGAACCATATGAGATTTACTCACCTCTAATCTCGTTGCGTCTTCACTCAACACAATAGCAAGAGTGGCTCAACTTCGTCAACAACCTAAATTGCACAATCTACACCTTAATGACAAGCAAAACCATTACTATTGCACCAACTACATAGACATAACCCCGAAGATTTGCCAATCGAGGCAATCTTCCTCCGGGACCTCCCTAGGTCTCCAGATTACTCTAACAACTTAATGCAACAATTAAACAAGGTTTCCAAATACCAATTCTCATAGCTTGACAACCTAATACAAGTCGGATTAACATTGAACCTAACATGCATTACATGGTCGTAACATAACCTCAATACATGTCAACGTGCTCGTATCGACGAGCACAAGCTAACCATGACTAGAAACCTTCCAAACATTGTCTGACGCGTCGCCACGAGCCGCCACATGAGGCGGCGAGTGGGCCCACACACCTTGTCCAAAAATTCCGAACTTTGACAAGCTCTCACCACCAAACATTAAGATCAAAGCAAGGAGAGCATCTTTAATACCTGAGGTCAAGATCAATTCGGCCGGAAAACACTTCAAACGCCGTTGCCAAGGAGGAGGTCAAACTCAGCAACTACATCTTGAATCGACCTAAATGGCTTGCACAGTGGTGATTAGAAGGAAGAGACGAAGCTAACTTGGGTAGCGTCGTCGTTGGAACATGTAAAAGACGGCTGGAGCTAGTTGGGTCGCCATCGTCACCTAAACCTCTTTGATTCACCCTACACAACTCGAGTTGATGCAAGCCACTACCACAGGCAAGGTTGCGCCACCAAGATGAAGCGACTCCGACCGGCGTTGTCGCCTGAGTCGGCCGGAGTTGGCCAGAAAACCGGGTTGGGTCGTCTGGTCCAGGTCGGGTTAACTGGGGAATTTCAAATTCTCTCAGGGTCGGCGAGGGAGAAGGAGAGGGGACAAAAGTGTGTTGTGCAATAATAGGAAACCCTAGAAACTTTTCTATTTATACCTAAAGTCCTCGGAAAGCCACAAACTTCCGCTGATCATAACTTCCTCATACGAAGTCCGTTTTATGCCTGTCACATGTGTACGAACTCGTATGATCGTGCTCTACAACTTTGGTGAAAGAAGTTTCCCGAGAATCTCAACGTAGTCATTTCTTGATCCTTCAAAATATAACATATTCGAGAAATTATTCGCTCAAACACTTTTTCTCCACTCAATAACCAAAATTTCGAATAACTCCTAACTTAAATAATTTCTAACATTATATTATAAATTAATAACTAATTTCCGGGGAATGATGTTAAGCACATCTTTAGGTATTTGAAGGGTTCCTTTGACATACGTCTGTTCTTTCCCTACAGTGAAACAAGAGAGCAAATTAAATGTTTCGTCTAGGATCGGTGGATCACAGCTCTCAGCCTCTTAGTGAGAGACTGCGTCCGACACTACTATGGTCGTGGGTCATGCACAAGACAGACTAGTCCCCTATTCTGAAACACCGAATAATGTGTTAGTTGGATTTGTTGATGCTGGGTATCTCTCTGACCCGCATAAACGACGTTTCCAAACTCGTTATGTGTTCACGATTAAGAATACGGCGATATCTTGGAGATCAACCAAGCAAAGCCTTGTTGCTACTTCCTCGAATCATGTTGAAATTATTGCACTAGGTACATGATGCACTACATGAAGTGGTTAAAGAATGTGTTTGGTTTCGGTCTGTAGTGTCTCATATTTGAGAGTCTAGCGGATTAACATCTACTACGATTGAACCAACTTGGATCTATGAGGATAATGCGGTTTGCATTGAACAGATGAAGTTAGGTTACATAAAGGGTGATAATACTAAACATATCTCGCCGAAGTTCTTCTATAATAAGCAGCAGCAACAGTTTTTGAATATCCAAGTGAACCAGGTGAGTTCTGAGGATAATGTAGCAGATTTGTTAACCAAGTCTCTACCGAAATCTACTTTTGAGAAGCATGTGAAGAGCATTGGCCTGCGCTGTTTATCTGAACTTCGACATTAAGTTACTAATTAGGGGGAGTTGTTGTGTAGACATCAGGGGGAGTCTACATCACATGTTATCTTCAATTGTAGTTGGTGTGTTGTGCTCTTTTTCCCTTCGTCTAAGTCTTTTGTTTTGCCCACGAGGTTTTTGTTTTACTTGATAAAGTTTTTAATGAGGCAACATCTCATGCACTATGTCGTATTAGGCACGCGACACAAGGGGTACTGTTTAAAAAAATTATTTTCCTTTCCTGTCATTCTGTTATGTGTCTTGGCTTAATCGTTTCCTTGTTAGAATAGATTACTGTATTGATAAATTACACCTATGATGTGTTTACTAACATGTTCAATTCATTTGGATATCCTTACTCAAGCTAAGCCAATGATGTGTTGAACTTAACCTATCTATCCTTCTTACTTAGTACGTTAAGAGAATGTGTTGGCCTATAAATATGTTTTTCTATCAGTGAACGAGTAGAGTCAGTAAACCGTTTTTATCGATATTTTTTTTTCCTAGAACATGTATCTATTTTTTTTCACATTCAATTACGACCTAAGTAAACAAAGAAAAAAGAAAAAAAGTGCATCTGATGCTGTGAGCATCGAAATTAAATGCCTTGACAATCATCTGCAAAAGAAACCAGTTGTATATAATGTACAACAATTATACAAGATAAGGAAACATATGAACGAGTGCACAGAAAGGATGGTTACCATTCACATTTCCTTCCGCCTTAGTGTGTTATTTACAATCTAGTCTAATGTCATTTTGCAATAATGTACAGTTATTAGATTTCAAAACTTGCAGGAAGTTTTCAATGTTGTCCTCAAGCTCAAGTAGTTTGTGCCCTTGAGGATGCCGGGCAAAAGCTTTTCAAAATTGTCCAAGAACAAAGCCCATTCAGCTTTACTCATGTCTCCGAAAGATATTGCCCCTGTTTCACAATTGAAGTTATTTACTGAGAAACTCACGCTCTCCATCAAACCCCCTACCTTATGACAATCTCTAGTACTACCACCAACATAAGCATTATTGCCTTTCATATCATAATCATCATTGTCACGATTGCGTTCCTTAAATAATTGATAGATATATGCATCGGGCATTGATCCCACTGATGAAAACCTTGACATTCCAGGATAAATCTGTAAGAGTCGAGGAAGATCAAAACTCTCATCAAAACTTTCCTTGGTATCACTCTGGAATTGAAATATTTCACCTCCTTTGGTTGTTTCTGTTTTTTTGTCATTTGTACCCGACATTGTAGCTTTAACTTGTAAGCAAAGATTCTCTAATGCACTCAATCTTTCTTCGCCAGCACAAAACTGTCGAGTCATCATTTCACCTATATCAGCAAGACAAAGCCCAGCTGCTGTAGCCCGCTTCAAGAAGATGGTGCAAAGCACAAGAACACGGACAGCAGCCTCACGTAAAGAAGGAATTTGAGTTCGTAGAAGCTCCGCATCTTTAGATGGGTCAAGATTGGATATGTACTCGATCTCGGACTCAGAAAATGGAACTGAAGCTTGAGGCCAGTGCAACCATTCAAAGTATGGATCATCAAGCCACTCAGGAAGGCAAAGCCCGTGGTCAATAGGCACAAGCTCAGCCACACCAACGGTATAATTGTTATGCTCATACTTATTAACAAGCATATTACCTGCGTGCCTATCAAGATTTAGCACTCTTACGTCAAAAATTCCAATGTGATGAACTGAAGCTATTGAGAAGCCAGAAAAACCCAATTCTCCTGCATCAAAGTCATGATCTACAAAGCGCTGAAGAGAAGAAATCTTGTAGGGTGTAGTTGAAATTGCAGCTGAATTATTATTAACACGGAATGCAACATGAGAAATTTTTACTAAAGCGGTTGGAGGAACACCAGCGAAACCACCATGGTCAAGGAGGTAAGCTGCCAATTCTCGAACTCCAGATTCACCAATCCGAACTGAGCGTTTTAAACCAGGTTGGCCAAGCATCCTACCTCCGAAGCCTTTAGGATTATTAAAGGCTAAGGGTTCTTCATCTATGGGCTTTGCTACAGCAATATTGTCACCATTTCGACTACATAAGAAGTAGGCCCCTCCTAGTCCACTTGGCACTGGCAATAGATCAGCACCAGAAGCCATAGCTATGGCGACCTCAACTACAAGAGCATGTACCCTAGGAACTCTGCTACCACCAACAATCTCAATTCTTGGATTAGTATCAAAGTCTTCCTCCAATGCACTAGTTCGGGAGAGACATGGGGTGGAAAAGCTTTTGTGAATGTTTGCAACTCCGCATGTATTTTTAAAGGAGGAGGAAAATATGTTGTAATCAAGATGGGTGTAGGATTGTAATCTACATGTCAGGGATTTGCTTAATGGCTTGATTCCGTCATGTTGATCAACTGCGACAGCCATTTCCACGAATCTCATGCAGGTAGGAACGGAAGCAGTGCATGCCAGGGGCGCACTTTATTTATATTGTAATTTTCACGGTACCCCTTCAGAAATAGTCTTCCCTGGGAGATTGGACATCATATATTTTCGATCATATTTGAATCTCATTTTTGCATGAAACGAATAATAATGATCTATTGGGTAACAAAATAGTGAACACAAAAAATTGTCTTTTTAAATCCAATATCAAGCAAGAGGAACTAATAAAAACTCAACAAACGCAGGCATATTTTTGAACATAATGGGAACTGAGTAAACGAGCTTTACTACAGAAAATGAAGCAATTTGTTTGATAAGCAAAGACAAATAAAACATAACATTTGAAAAGGAAAATTAGTAGAAAATCATACCAAAGAGTGTCATGGAGGTGGCAATGTTAGCTCTTTAATACCATAATCGGTGAATGAGCAAAGAACATTTAGCGCGAACTGTTTTCTTTGTTTTCCAGGTACCCATCACAACCTGCACATTTCAAATCCAAGGATCACAACAAGAAAGGTAAACAAAAGCCTAAAACTACTAAAAACAAAACAAAAAACAAAAAAAAGGAATACCAAACCTCTTGCTTGTTAGCTTTGATAGTAAAAGAAGAACCTATTTTCCCCTCGCTCCACCGCACACAAATCGCCACGATTTTCTGAAACAAGTTGAGAACAAGTTAAAATTGATTGATAATGGATCATGAATGAAAAATTTAGTGAGAGAGACGAGATGGGTACCCTGAACACTGGTAAGGCATTCAGGGAGACGAACAGAAGGGGGGAGCGTGAGAGACGACAACAATTCGTCACCCAATTATGTTTGAACAATGTATATATTGTTATTAATCTTCTCCTACTCTGTTTTGATAATGAACAATCCAATCAACTTTGAACCACCCCAAGCACCCCTAACTTTTCTCCCTCTATTTCTCTATTCGATCCCCCACTCCCTACGTTTTCCTATTTTAGATAACTTTTTTTTGTGGATTTCCCTTTGCTTACTTTTTTTTTGTATTACGATTCATGCGTCAACGTTTTTCTATTTCCGTGTGTGGTGGGTTTGCAACGGGATCCTAATAAACACTATTCACGTTTTTTTCTTTTTGTTAGAAACATAAATAACTTTCTTTTTTTTATCAGGTATAAAATAACTTTATTCAAACAAAACATAAATAACTAGAGGTTAAAGGTGTTTAAACACGAAATAAAATAAGTTATGAGGTGCCATACAGGAAACTTTTAGTTTAGCAACAATCCGAGAACGGAGGAACCGTCTCTAAAAAGGATGAGGGTAAGTGACGGCTTGGAAAATTGCCCGGAGAAGGCGTCCTTGTTCTCCCACCTTCCGGTCTAAGTCAAGACACCGTCAAATTGGGCTTAACACCTTCTTCTTCTTCTTTTTGAAAGAGAACAACACATTTTATTCAAAACTTAAAATATACACTGTTAGGGAGCCAAGTGTTAGCCTTCCTGTTTTATCTAGGAGAGTTGTTTTGTTAAGTAAAAACGCAGTGTTTCAGTAGTGATAGGTTTAGCTGTGGTGAGCTATCGGTAACCAATGTCCGTGTGACACGTTGCAGTCATGTGCGCGTCTTTTCTATATGAAGATGTAGCCCCTCATTGTATGAACTTATCCAGATTAATATCAATTTCCTTCTTTATTTGCATTTTTCTTATCTTGTTCTTCAATTTCCTTTCCAAATCTAGTGAGTTAGGGTTAGCACCCTAATAATCTGGTATCAGAGCCCTTGATTCTGAGGGCGATGGAAAACAAGAAAAGGGGGTGGGGCACCTCTAGTGCTCATCCGCAGGTTGCTACAAAAGGCTCACAAGTTCAACTTGATCTTCAAGTTCATCGAGATGAGACAGCTGCACAACTCCTCTCAGTGCGTGATTCAATTACTTCTCTTCAAGGGTCATTAACTGAGGTGCAGAATTCGGTTTCAACCATCAAAGCAGAGCTGTTAGCTGAGTTTCATGCGATACTGCTCGAGTCTCGACCTAGCGCTCCCAACTCGGGTGTGGATATGGTGGTGAATGATCCACCAGTGCAAGATCCTGCACAAATTACCTTTGGATCTATGCAGGAGGACTTGGGAGTAGCTGCCATAATTAGTTCAGCCACAGCAGTTACATCTTCTGTCAAGACCACCCCAAATTTTACCCTAAAACCTGGAGTAAGTCCTGCGGGGACCACCTCGAAGGAAAATTTACCGAAAAATTCGGCATAACCTCCCTTGAAAATGGACAATCCTATCCTGAAAAATTCAGATAACACTTCTATACCAACACATCCAACCTCAACACCTGGAGCCACCCGCTCCCCCACAACACATCCACCACACAAAAAAAAAAAAAAAAAAAAATCATCTTCTAATCCAACACATAAATATCCAATTTATATCATACACCATCCTTTAGATATCTCCCAAATTAATAAACAAAGACTTAGCACACAACCGAACTATTATACAAATAATCCCAAGGTAATCAGAGCTACTAAACACTAGCGGAAGCAAGAAAATATGGTAGTAGGTTAACAGGTAATCTACTGATGAAAGGTGGAAGAGATGTGGGTGACTATGCCTCACCTCTGACTAGTGCCAACCCGAACTCTGCAGACTGGGCATTTTAAAACGAAGGGCTCAGGGGAAAACATTTGAAACCGTTAGAGTGAGTGGACAAAAATAAATTAATAAATAAAATATTTATGCATTCCCATTTTTAATTTCCAAAGAAATTATGCTGCATGCGACCGTCAAAAACGCTCAACACAAAAACTAGCAATTTGATGACTAGCTCCGGCTAATCTCCATAACTCAATAAAATGGAGCCTCTCAGGCTCAACTATATATATATAAACATATATGCGTATGTATTTACACTCGTCAGACTCCTTATATGAATCCTAGGAACAAATTAGAAAAATAGAAATTAATACAAGGCTACGACGCTTGCGTCTAACGCTCACGACGCACCATAATGGAATTTTTTTCTCATTATGACCAAAGAGGACGGGTGTATATATACGTGTGGACTCTCTATATGAAAACCTAAATAAAGCAGATAAGAAAGTAGTTTTCATATAGGGCTATGACACTTGTGTCTAACACTCACGTCACGCCATAATGAAATTTTACCTCATTATGACGGACAAAGCACGTATGGCTAGCTAGCATTTATATACATACTATACTCATAAACATCCAATATACATATCCACCGAAAATCTCATTTTCGGTAACTCTCCAAAGGATGAAAATTGCCAAATATCTGAGAAAGCAATAAATCTCAGCAAAAGAATAAATGATCAACAAAATAATGCATCGCATGCTCTTATATTTAAAACAAAATCCACTCACAAACTAGGCCTAAGCCTGATGTCGCTCCGAGGCTTCTTCTGCTCGGGCCTCCCCTCGTCCTGTTCCAAATATATAATTAATTTCCCACTAAAAATCCAATATTTACAAAATAGGCAAAATTAACCGAGAGCTATAAACACGCTTATCAATGCCTAACTTCGATACGGTCCACACCTCAACACTTAAACCAGCAGCCTTAACTACACCCTTCCACAGATTTTACTACTTAAATCCAACGGCCGGATTCTACCTTATTAATCCGCCACAATTACTAAACTTTAAAAATTCCCAAATCTATCCAAAACTCCTCCAAAAATTCTAAAATTCACATCAATAACTCCCATTAATATAACCAATCAAAAACCATGAAAGTCCCCTAAACAGCGATGGCCGGAGGCCGACTCCGGTGACCTCCAATGCCTACCAAATTTTAACAACAGCTTCCTTTCAACTCCCTCTACAACTTTCTAAACTAGCACAACACCCAATTCAAAGCCTAACTATGCCAATCGAATGAAAACATCCAAGAAAACCCTAGAGCTCTAACACCAAATATCTCCTTACCTAGCTCAAGAGAGGGTGAGACCTTTGGAGGGGTTGTTGCACGGGAGGAGGGCTTTCTTTCGAGCCAAGCAGCTTCGGCTATGGCGACTGGAGGAGGAAGTTTCGACAACGAGAAGCTTTGGATAGTCGGACCTTTCGGGCTTGCTATCTCTCTCACGGTGGCGCTAGGGAGCCTCTCACCGGTCTAGGATGGGAGCTGGGTCGGAGGCCGACTGTTTGGGACCGGAGCGACGGCCTACAGTGGCCGGACGATGGTGAACTGAGCGGAGGAAACCTGCGGGTCGGGGCAGCTCGGGAGAAGGCTCGGGGAAGAGGGAGAGAGAGAGAAGAGAAAGAGAGGTGAAATGGTTTTTGGGCCTCCACACCCCAAACCGGTCCAAACTTAATACCCCCTCTAAAACAAACCCAACTCCAAAATAAGACCACAACAATTATACCCTAATAAAAATTACCTTTTACTAGCTAAAATTAACCATTTTTACCGTCGTCACATTTTCTCCTACAAATAAATCCTTCGAAATAATCGTCCCCTAAAACCCCGATAAGGACCATTTAAACTAAAAACTCATTTACGAAGACGGTAAAACTCTTATTATTACTAAGCTAATAAATAAGGTAAAAATTTAAGGATCGGGATGTGACATCTTCAGTGGTTGCTACAGTAGCAGAGTTGTCTAAGTCTTCAACTATGGGTAATACTTTAATTCGAAACCATCTTTACCTAATTCTGAACCACTGAGATATCGCGAATTGGCTCATCATGAGGTTATTTTAGGTCTTAACTCTGAAGCTACAACAACTATGGTTAATACTACTAATACAAATTGGGGGAAAATTATTGGATCTATTGTGTTTTATAGTGATGTGAATATCAGCAGGAATTTTGTGAATGTTAAGGGAAGTGCTCATATCCCCTCAACAAATCAGTATTTTCAGCATACAAATTTTGGTACACATCCTTTCAATTACATGATAGGTCCTCTTCCTGTCACATACATTGCTGCTAATGAAAATGGTGTGGGATTTGCTCCAACATCACATGTTAGCACCACAAAGCCTACACTATTACATTTTCCCAACCATAGTTACCCATACACACAACCTTATCATACTCCAAATACTGCAACACCATTTTTCACTCTTGGTTCTCAATATAGCTCTCACAGCCCACATACTCATCCGATAGTGTCAAATAATATTTACCCTCCACATCCAAATTTTGGAACACAATTTGTAACATCCCGGACCCAAATTTTACCTATTTACTAGGTATTTCACGAGTTATTGGAGAATTTAACCGTGCTCGGTAACTTAGTAAGTTAACACTTGAGTTTATTTGCGAGTTTTTCTGGAAATGTCAAACTCTTCTTTTAAGGTCCTGATGTCGTAGTTCAAGTCGATTCGAGTTCTTCGGTGTCTTCAGAATTGTTTTGCGGAGCTCCAGATTATTTTTCTATGTTTTATCGAAAGTTTGGTACTAGGATTAATTTTACTGAAATTAGGGTATAATTTTTTTTCAAGTTTTAAAGGAAAAGAAGTGGTGGACTTCGGTCAAAAACCCAAAGTGGGTGTTGACCAGCTCTCCCACTCCTCTCCCCGACTCTCTCTCTCTCGTCTCTCAATCTTGCCGCGCCGGAGTGGCGCCGTCTGGCCACCTATGGCGACAAGACCCCCACCAATTCTCTTCCTCTCCCTCTTCTTTACAACGTCTAGCTTTCAGTTCACCGGTGCCCGAACCTTGGAAGGAGATCGACGGGAAGAAGCACAACGGCCCTTCGGCAATTCTTGTCGATGTGGACCATGACTTGGCACCCGAACGGTAGGGTTCGTCTCCTCTATCCTTCTTCCTTCTTTCTCTGCCTTTGACTGTTCTAATCGAGTTCAAATTCAGGAAGCCCCTTTTTGTGTTTTTAGGTTTTCGTCGGGGTTTTCCGGTGAGTTCGTTCTTGGAGCTCCGGCGGGACTACAGTCTAGAACCGGTTGAATGGAGCCCAGACGCGTCTTGGGAAGGATTGGAGGAAGCGACGGTGGTTTTGAACCGAGGCAGAGGCTTTCTGTCGAAGGGAGGTCCCTTGTTCTTCTGTTGGTTCTCTGTTTTTGTCAAGACGGAGGCTTGGTGAGTTTGGCTTGTGAGGAACCGAAGTAATCTGGAGCTGTTTCGGTGAAGGTGGCGGCTAAGGCAGCCGTTGGGAATGTTTGGAGGTCTTTCATGTGGAGTTTGGCAAGGAGGAGCTCTGGTTTGCGAAGTAGAGCAGATTGAAGGTAAGTTGGTGTTTTTGGCTAATGTATTGAGTTGCATTGAGGTTTGGGTGCTAGTTAGCTGATTTGGAATTGTGCTCGGTGTTTTTCGAAAATGGTTAATGACTGTTTTTGTTGTTGTGGTTGTTACATGTCGAGAACTTGGAGTTCTGAAAAATAAGGGGAGGCTATGGCGAAATTCCGGCAAGTCACCGGAATCCGACGAGTATTTCTGGCAAGTATTGGGATTCCGGCGAGGCAGCAATTCCGACAGAATCCGTGAAGGTAGCTTGTCAACTTTTCTTTTCGTGTAAGTGGTAGTTTACGGTTTAGGAAAACCTGCCATATTTAGAAAGTCTCTTTTTAGGGAACTTTCCCCTTTATGGAAACTTCCATTCTTGGAAACCCTTTTAGGTGCCCTTAGTAATTGTTGGTGTGAAGTTGGGTAGAAAAGAAATGTTGGAATTGTTGGTTCTGGTTGGCTTGAGCTAGGGGACCATAAAATAATTTTTGTTAATATGATTACTATCCATAGTAACCCTAAAATCTAGACCATTGGCTTCGTGGTGATTTTGGAAGTGAATTGCTTAGTGTGTTAAAGGCATGGAGATAGCGTGTGACTTCGATTTCAGGTTAAGGTTTGGTTTGGAACCGAATAAGTTTTGGATGCGAATTTAGTAGTAGAAAATGATTCTTTTATCTATTGGTCAACCTAGGAAATCCTAGTCAAACTAGGAAGAAGTCGATCCGTTAATGTTGATGGAGTCCGGTCTGACCAATTTATTCTTCTGTTTATCGTCAACGTGAGATTGGCTAGAGTGTGTAATTAGTTGGAGGCAGCACTCAAGGAGTATTCCGAGCATTGGGAGGCTTAGGCCTAATACTGTGAGTGGACGTTCGTTTTAAATTATAAGCATGCAGTGATGTCATTTTAAATGAATGATTTTATTGAATATCAATTTGTGAAATTGTTTATTTTCACGAACTTATTTTTTGGAAGTAAATGCTCTTATTTTATTTTGTTAACTTCGCTATTTGGAAAGTTACCGGAAATGAGATTTTCAGTGTAGCCATATATTTATTGCTTCTTTTGCAATTGGCAATTTTCATTATTTTTGGAGAGTTACCGAAAATGAGATTTTCGGTGAGTATGTAAATATATCCATATTTGGATGATTATGAGAATAATATGTATATAAAGAAATGCTAGCTAGCTATACATGCTTTTCCACCATACTGAGGTAAAATTCTATTATGGTGCGACATGAGCGTTAAACGCAATCGTCGTAGCCCTATATAAATATAAAAAATTTATATAGGGGATATGCGCGTATATATATATACACCGTCTTTTCCACCATAATGAGGTAAAATGCCATTAAGGTGCGATGTGAGCGTTAGACACAAGCGTCGTAGCCTTGTGTGAATTTTATATTTGTCTTTGTTGTTTCAAGAAAATTCATACAAGGGATATGACGAGTGTGATACATACATATTTTATTTTAGCCTGAGAGGCTCTATTTTTATGAAGTGTTGGTGACTAACGCGGCTAGTCACGTTTCGGTAAATTCGGTAAATTTTTAAAAGCTTTTGGGCTTGTTGCATGCCGTTAATTGTTTTTCCACAGAAGTTAAATCGGGAAAGCATAAAGATCTTTTTTTTTTAAATTTATTTTTGTCCACTCACTCTAACGGTTTCAAATGTTTTCCCTTGGGCCTTTCGTTTTAAAAATGCCCAGCGTGCAGGTTAACTTAGTTGAGGTCAAGCGTACATGGAGATGAGACATAGTCATCATATAGCTTCCACTTGTTAATTTATTATGTTTCATTTCTTCTTGTTAGAGTTTCTCTGAACCTATAAATGGTTGGATATGAGATTGTTTACATTAGTAAATAACTTGGGTGGTGTTGTGATTTAGGGAGCACGAAGGCTCCAGGAGTTTAAGGTTGAATTTAAATTTTCAGAATTGTTTGCAGGTATTATTAGGAAGGGTTGTCCATTTTCAAGAGAGGTTATGCTGAATTTTCGGTAAACTTTCTTTGGAGGTGGTCCCCGCAAGATTTACTTCGGGTTTCAGGGTGAAATTCAGAGTGGGTCCTGCTTGACACAATCAACTAATGGGGCTTGGCTACAAGCTACACATAACCATACTCCATACATCAATAGCTCATACTCTCAATTACATGTGAGTCCTATGACACATAGCCTCACACTACCATCTTTCTTACCAAACTGGTGTGGATCCTTCTCTACCTACGATGAAACTAATGAGCTTAGAATTTGCTAATTTTAGTGGAGGTGATCTTGTGGAATGATTGAAAGAAGCAGAACAGTTCTTTGATTTTTATCAAGTACATGAGGAAAGAAAATTGGCAATTGACACTATGCATTTGACTGAAAAAGCTTCAGACATGTGGTATATGTTTAAGTCTGAATCTCCTCAAACATGGCAAGGCCGTACTTATATGTTAATGAGAGAGTTTAGTAGTCACACTGTTGTCACACCCCGGTTCTTAAGTTATTTTACGGTTATTTACTTTAGTATTATTTTGGTCTTTTCCCGTGTTGAGTAGCCGTTTACTATTTAAGGACCTTAAAGTTGACTTTCTATTTCATTTGGAATTTGGGGAAACTTTCTTCATGAAAGTCGTAGGGGACGTTATTACGAGTTCGTAGACATGCTATGTGTTAAAATCGGAGTTAGCATGAAAAAGTTATGATTTAAGAGAGTAAATTTTTGAGATGGTAAAAGGGGGTAAATGATAATGGATATTATTTTTTTTTGGTTGGGTTTTATAGCTGGGCCGGTTGTGGAGCAGCCCAAAACCCCTCCCTTTATTTCCTCTCTCTCCCTCTTCCTTCTCTCTCTTTCCCCCGTGAGTTTCCCCAAGCCCCTCTCCGCCGGAAGTTAGCTGCCACCGTCCGGCCAACCACCAGGCACCACTCCACCCCAGTTCAGACCCTCATCACCTCCTCTCTCTCCCCGGCCTAGTGTCCGAGCCGGTAGCCCCACCGGAGAGGAGAAAACCCGCTGGAGACGCCGGGAAGCTTTTCGCCGGAGTTCCCTTCTCCGGCCGCCATAGGTCGGAAGTAGCCCTTATCAAGGTAAGTAATCCCTCAAAAGGAATTGGTCTAATTCGATCTTATTAGGGTGAAATGTATAATTAGAAATTTTAGGGATTTATGGAAGTTTTGGTTCAATTACCCTAGTTAGCCCTAGAATTGGACTAAGTTCTAGTTATGAAAGTTGTTATGCATGATGAGAGGATTATTCTGTTAAAATTTGAGAAACATTTGAGTTCGCCGGAATTCGGCTGCCGGCCGGCGCCGCCACCGTTAGGGGCAGTTTTTTCATGATTTTGGGTTTGTTTTAATGAGAGAAGTTTAAGGAAGTAAAGTTTGGAATTTCTGGAAGAGTTTTGATAAGGTTAGAGATTTTTTTTTCAAAGATTAAAGATTTTGCGGGTTGTTAGAATAAAAATCCAGCCGTTGAATTTCCTTGGTATTTAGCCTAGAATGTTAGAATTGATGATTTAAGGTTGTGGTGGAGTTTGATGTGAATCCGATGAGTTTAACCCTAATAAGAGTAGTGGGTTAAATGAAAGAGAGTTAGATGTTTTTATTCACGTATTTATTTTCCGGAATTGAAGTTTGGTCCTAAGCATGGTTGTTGTGCCAGGATTCGAGGAGACCCCACTTGAGTGGTGATTCAGAATTCGTCAGTCTTAGGCCAAAATCTGTGAGTGGACATTTTAGTTTTTAAATAATATGCATGCAAGATTTTATAAATTAGTATTTTATTTTCTGAGTATATATTATGACTTCGGCATGTGAAATGGACTTGAAAATTGTTTGAGATTGATGCATGGATTCAATGTGGGTTATAATTTATGGATTTGAGCTCGGATTGATAATTAGAGATTTGAGATTTCGTACTGATTTTCATATTGTTTGGTTTTTGAGAGATGATAATTATTGAAGTTATTTATTTCATTGAGCATTTTAACGTGTGGGACATGTCGTTGAATTTAATTAATTTCTTTGCTCTCTGAATTCTTTGAGTACGGTTGGGAATTGTACTTGTGCTTTAATTATAAGTTTCGGGGAAACTCACATGGATTTATATTTCTTTATTTATGCCATACTTGTTGGATCGTTAATATTCATACTAGCATGTTGTTCCGCCTTTCGAGGCGATGTAACTTCCACGTTTTAAGTGGGGTTACTCAAGCCCTTTCCGCCTTCGGGTGATGTGATGTAGTCGACGACATCACGCAAGCCCTACACCCTCTCTGCTATCATAACATGAAGGTGTAGGGAGTATGGGAGTACTTTGCCTTTTGCCTATGAGGTAACCGAGTCTGGGAGGCTCATCTGTATGGCTACATCTGTTTCTTATTTGTTGTTGTTGTTGTGACTAGCGGGGCTAGTCCATCTTTTTGGTATTTTCTTCAATGAAGGTTAGTTATCTTTGTCAATATTTTGACTAGCGAGGCTAGTCCGTTTCCTTGAGATTTTCTTTATGAAAGTTTTATCAACACTTGCATGCAACATATTTCTTGATTATTGGAACATGGGAAAGTAATTAAGTTTGGTTAGTTATGCTGCGATCAATTACTTGATTACTTTTCGTCCACTCACTCTAACGTTTTAAATTACTTTCCCCTGGGCCTTTTGGTTTTAAACGCCCAGTTTGCAGGCTAAGTTATTTGAGGTCGAGCGTACATGGAATCGAGGCATAGTTAGAAGTTGCTTCTGCTTATTCTTTAGTCATTGTTTTTCGTTTAACTTTAGATCTGCTCTGATAATCAGTTAATGAATTAATGTTGGCTATTGTCGGTTGTGGGATTAGTTTAGTTGAGTAATTGTTACATTGGGAGATGTGTTGAACTTGGGGAGCAGGAAGGCTCCAGGTGTTGAGGATGGATATTGGTTTATAGAAGTGTTAAGTCAGATTTTTTTAGGTAAGGGTTGTCCATTTTCAAGGTAGATTATGCTGAATTTTCGGTAAATTTTCCTTGGAGGTGGACCCCGCAGGAATTACCTCGGGTTTCACGGTGAAATTCGGGGTGGGTCCTATCATTGTGGTGGATTATCAAGCAGCATTAGCTCGAATGTCCCAGCATGGTAATGTTGATGGTTATATGGAGCAATTCACTAAACTCTCAAGAAGAGCTCCATGGTTTTCTCAGGAGACATTGCTGTCATTTTTCTTGGGAGGGTTGAAAAGTGAACTCAGATTAATTGTCAAGGCTTTAAAACCTAAGAATCTTTATTAGGCATGTGAGTTAGCTAAACTTTTTAAAGACTCAGACCATAAAGGACAAGCTAGATCATCTGTGTCTACAAGAACCTTTGTTCCATCAAATTCTAGCATCAGGACTACACCAACTACTGACTCTCAACACTATAGGCCTCAAGTGACTCAACAAAGAGTGGCGCATGTTGCAACCACACCAACTGCTCAAGTTACTAACAATGGAGGTACAAATAAACGTTTGTCTCAGGCTGAGTATCAAGAGAGAAGAGCTCGAAATCAATGTTTCTTTTGTGATGACATTTTTAGGCCTAGTCACAATTGTAGAAGAGGACAAGGTCAATTGATGGTAATAGAAGTAATGCAGGAAGAGATAGATGTCACTAAGCATGTTGGGGAAACTGTCAAGGAAGAAATGACAGCAGATGAAGGATTGCTAGATGAAGTTCAATTACAAATCATGGGTGGCCAAGACAATTATGACACCATGCAAGTTAAGGGAATTTTCAATAGTTAACAGGTGCATGCATGTGCTCATTGACACTGGAGCTTCACACAACTTCCTCCACCCTTCACTCTTAAGGAGGATCAAATCCACTATCATTGACATCAAACCGCTGAGAGTAAGGTTAGCCAGTGGAGCTATCATGCATACCAAAAGAGTGGTAAGAATAGAGCTGAGAGTAAGGTTAGCCAGTGGGACTATCATGCATACCGAAGGAGTGGTAAGAATAGAGCTACAATTTCAACAATTTATTTTTCCAGGTGATTTTTATGTGCTTCCTATTTCTGGGTGTGAAATAATTCTTGGCTCCAAGTGGCTTAAGTCCTTAGGGGACATTACTTGGAACTTTGAACTCATGAGAATGCAGTTTCAGAGAGACAATGTGCAGTATGTGTTGCAAGGGGAGACCAAGTCTTAAGCAACCAGAAGCAGTAATGGTGCAACTCAGCCCCTTGGATCTTCCAGCAGAAACTGTGGAGATTACAAAGATTCATCCTGAAATACAGAAGTTGAAGCACATATATTCAGAAATTTTCAAAAATCCCACAACATTACCTCCTGCAAGAGCACATGACCATAGGATTGAATTCTTTCGAAATATTGCTACCATCAATGTAAGACCCTATAGGTACCCTTATTTCCAAAAAAAACTGAGATTGAGAAGATAACAAAGGAAATGTTAGACAATGGGGTGATTAGGCCTAGTGTGTCACAATTTTCTTCTCCTGTGATTTTGGTTTAGAAAAAAGATGGAACCTCGAGAATGTGCATTGACTATAGAGCATTGAATTCAGCTACATTGAAATACAAATATCCTATTTTAGTGGTTGATGAGTTGATAGATGAAGTTCATGGTGCAGGAGTCTTCACCAAGCTTGATTTAAGGTCTGGATATCACCAGATAAGAACGGCTGAGGGTGACATTAACAAGATAGTTTTTAGAACTCATTCAGGACATTATGAGTTCTTGGTGATGCCATTTGGCTTGACAAATGCTCCATCTACCTTTCAATCAGTAATTAATGATATTTTGAGGAAGTATCTGAGGAAGTGTGTGTTGGTATTTTTTGATGATATCCTTATCTATAGTACTTCTATGGAAGATAACCTGGTTCATTTGCAATTGGTTTCGAGAAGTTATTGCAGTATTCCTTGAAGATTAAGGAAAGTAAATGTAGCTTTGGAGTGGAGCAGGTGGAGTATTTGGGACATGTAATCAGTTCCAAGGGAGTGGTTGTCACGTCCTGGTTCTTAAATTAAATTACGGTTATTTACTTTTGATATTACTTTGGCTCTACCGTTTTGAGTAACCGTTTACTATTTAAGGCTCCAAAAGTTGACTTTTTCCTGGGTCTAAACTTTGGGAAAACTTTCTTCATGAAAGTCGTAGAGGATACTAAACGGAATTCGTAGGCATGCCATACACTAAAATCGAAGTTAGCATGCAAAAGTTATCAGAAAAAAAGGGGTAAACATTAGTTGGTAAATGGGTAAATTTTTTTAAGGCTTTATTTTTGGTGTTTAAGTTTGGACCGGGTAGGATGTGGAGAAGCCCAACACCCACACTCTCTCTCTCTCTTCCTTCTCTCTCCTTTCTCCCGAAGCTTCCCCGACCCGTTGGAGTCTTCACCTTCGCCCGCTACCGTCCGGCCACCACAGACTGCCGCACCGGTCCCAAACGGTCGGCCATCGACCCAGCTTTCTTCCTGGACCGAAGGGAGCCATCCTAGCACCACAGTGAGGGAGAGAAGTCGCTCGGAAGCTCCGACTGCCGTGGAGGTTCAGTCGTCGGAACTCGCTCCTCCGGCCACCATAGCTCGTGATTCTTGGCTCATCTTGTAGCTCTCATCAAGGTTAGTAATCCCTTAAAAGGATTCGACTCAATTCGATCTTGGTAAGGAGAGATGTTTAACTGAAGTTCTAAGGCTTAATTTAAGGTTTTGGTTCGATTACCCTATCTATGCTTGGAATTGGTGTTTATGCTAGTTAGGGAAGTTATTGTGCTTGTTGAGAGGATTATTGTGTTAAAAATTGGGAAGCATTGGAGGTCACCGGAGTACGGCTGTCGGCCGCCGCTGCCGGCAGAGCAGGTGGCGGCGGCGCTGCCCCTTAAGGGTAGTTTTTCATGTTTTTGAGTTTGTTTTAATGAGAGGAGTTTAATGAAGTAAAGTTTGGATTTTTGATAAGGTTTGGGATTTTCCAATGATTAAGGATTTTGGACGGTTATTAGAATGAAAATCCGGCCGTTGGATTTCCTTAGTATTTATTCTAGAATGTTAGAATTGATAAATTAAGGTTGTGATGGAGTTTGGTGGAAATCCAGTGAGTTTGACCCTAGTAAGGGTAGTGAGTTAAGCGGAAGAGTTTTGGTGTTATATTAAGTATTTATTTTCTGGAATTAAAGTTTGGTTCTAAGCATGGTTATTGTGCCAGGATACGAAGGGAACCTCGCTTAAGTGGCGATTCAGATATCGTCGGGCTTATGCCTAAATTTGTGAGTGGACTTTTATTTTGAATGAATTGCATGCGACAATTAAATTATAAATATCTCCTTTATAATTATCGTTTATATTTTGTTAACATGGAGATTTGTAAAAGGTTACTGAAAATAGGATTTTCGGTACTCAATCATTGATCCGAGTGTATTTTGACGTGTGACACACGTCATTGAGTATTGTTACATTGCTTGGTTGAGTGGGCCGGGATACTTATCTCGTGAGCTCAATCTAGTGGGCCGGGACACCTCTCCCATGAGCTCTATCTAGTGGGATAGGACACCTCTCCCGTGAGCTCTATCTAATGGGCCAGGATATTTATCTTGTGAGCTCCATATTATATTTTTATTTCACCATGTAAGGGTTGTTATTTATTATTTATTGCTAGCTAGCCTTATTAGCAGTCCTCATCATATGTGAGTTGAGCGCTTAGCGTGGGACGCTATTATATCCTGGGAGGCATCGACCTGAGCCTTGGAGGCTCCTTCTGCATGGTGATAACTCTTCCCCTTATTTTATTTTTTCTCAGTTATATAATTGATTAACCAGCGGGGCTGATTTATCTCTACTTACGAGATTTCCGTAATTGATTAACCAGCGGGGCTAGTTTGTCTATTTTTTTATGGAATCCTGATTTTAATGTTAAATGTTATATCAAAGTTGCGTGCAGCAAGGTTTTAAAGATTTAATGTGGGAAAGTATTTAATTTACATTTTGTTAAATTATTTAATTTATTTTTGTCCACTCACTCTAACGTTTTTAAATTACTTTCCCCTGTGCCCTTTGGTTTTAAATGCCCAGTTTGCAGGCTAAGTTCATTCGAGGTCTAGCGTACATGAAGTCGAGGTATAGTCAGAGGCTACTTCCGCTCATTCTTTATCCATTGTTTTTCGTTCATCTTTAGATATGCTTTGAAAGTCCAGCAGTAAATTATTAATTGTCTGTTATTAGTTGTGAAATTATTTTCGATGAGAAATTGTTATATTGGGAGATGTGATGAACTTGGGGAGCAGGAAGGCTCCAGGAGTTGAGCATGGATGTTTGATAATAGAAGTGTTATGTAGGATTTTTCAAGTAAGGGTCGTCCATTTTCAAGGTAGTATGCCGAATTTTCGGTAAATTTTCCTTAGAGGTGGACCCCGCAGGACTTACCTCGGGTTTCAGGGTGAAATTCGGGGTGGGTGCTGACAGTGGTTGTGGATCCAAGCAAAATTAGTTGCATCAAGAAATGGGAAAAACCAAAAACTGTGAAAGGGCTGACACTAGTGGAAATATCGACTTAGCCGACGGAAACAACTCGTCGCCTAAGACCGCATATCCGTCGATTACAATCTTGGCCGACGAATTATCCGTCGCCTAAGTGTCGTGAGGTAGACATTTACGCGACGGAAATTAAGTTAGTCGTCGCCTAAGACCGATCAAACCCGACGGACCCTTAACTGCCTTGTCGACAAACGGAATCGTCGATAAAACTCTCTATCGACGGAAAGTTTTTGTCGCAAATGTTCTTAGCCGACAAATATGAAATTCGTCTTAACCGACGGAACTGGCGACGGTATATATGTTTACTGACGAATATATGATCGTTCTTGAGCGACGGAAAATTCGTCGGTAGAGTTATTGGCACTAGAGAAAAAAATAACTTCGCCGACGGAGCAAATAATATTTTCGTCACCTAAGATCTACTTAGCCGACGGAAAACCTTCCGTAGCCTAAGTTTTCACCTAGCTGACGGAAAAATATTCCGTCGGCTAAGAAGATCTTAGGCGACGGAAATTTTTACCTAGCCGACGAAACATTTATATATAAATATAAATGATTATTTATGATAACTTAGGCGACGAAAAATTATTTTGTCGCTTAGGTTATATCGTAGTCGACGGAAATATCTACTTAGTCGACGGAACCAAATTTAAAAAAAAAATTAAAAATTTTTGGCGGGATAACTGCCGCTTAAATATTTTGAACTTAGGCGACGG
>NC_020491.1:19454459-19460436 GCF_000184155.1 Fragaria vesca subsp. vesca
TTTTGAACTTAGGCGACGGAAAATATATTCCGTCGACTAAGTTCAAAAATTTTAAGCGGCAGTTTTCCCGCCAAAAATTTTAATTTTTTTCGGCTCCATTCTATAACTTTCAGCTCTCTCTCCCTCATCCTCTTCATCTCTCTCTCCCTAGCTGGTCTGCTTGCTCTCTCTCTCCCTCGTCTGGTTGCTCCCCCAACCACCGCGACACCTCCTCCTCCTCCTCCTACGCCGCGGTACCTCCTCCTCCTCCTCTTCTCGGCGGCACCTCCTCCTCCTCCAAGCAGCATCTCCTCCTCCTCGCCGGGTGGTTGACGTCCGGACAGTTACTCTCCGCAGCATAAGTAAGGCTATAGATCGTCGTACGTGCGGTTCCTTGACGGTAGAATCCCGACGAGTTTAGCGTCGGAGGTGGAGTGGAGTTGTTCGGGAACACGCAAACATAACCGTCATGGTCGCCGGAGAAGAGGAAGAGAAGGAAAAAAAAGACCTGAAAAAATGAAAAAAAACCGCTAGTTATTCTAAAAAAGAAAAATTTAAATTTTTACTTCCGTCGACTAAGATCTTAGGAGACGGAATATTCCGTCGGCTAAGAAGAACTTAGTCGACGGAAGTTCCGTCGACTAAAATCTTGACAAATGGAAATATTTCGTCAACTAAGTTCCACGGCCGACGGAATTGATGATTCTGTCGGCTATTGTCTTAGCAGACGACGCTTAGCCGACGGATCTTAGCCGACAGAAATTCCGTCGGCTAAGATCTTTGCAGACGAAATATATGTCTTAACCGACGGAACGGTTCTGTCGGCTAATAGTCATAATCCAGTGGTGTGGCCCACGAATGCCTAACAGTTCTTAGTTGACGATTGATCTTTGTATTCGTCGGACAGGTTGTTTATCTTAAGCGACGAATGTCGCTATTTCCGTCGCCTAGGTATTTTATCTTAGGAGACGAATGTTACTATTCCATGGCTTTGGTTGTTTATCTTGGGCGACGAAGAATACTGTTTTCCGTCGTCCAAGACAAATATCTTGGGCGACAAAGGTTTCTGGTTCCGTCGCCTAAGAGATTTTAATTAGGGTGAAAAAACACTGAATTTTGTTATTTATTTATTTTTTTGGGTTTCACTGTTTCCAAAAATTACAAATCAGTAACAATAATGAAACACATACAGATACATATACCGGAAGCACTGGATTTAGACCATTTTTCATATATTGATCACAGATGGACAAATATTATTCATATATACAAAATAATTAATGAATTAACTAGGTAGAAAATTGTTCATACAATGTAGCTAAACTATAAATCTTCTACAAAATCAATAATTCCAAGGACGTCGCTTGTCCAGTTCTATATTATATTATCACCTAGATCATTATTGTTTTGTGGGGAAACATGTGGAGGAGGAGAAGCATCTGGAGGTGGAGGAGGAAACTGTGGAGGAGGAGGAGGTGGCGTACCTAGGTGCTCATATAAGGCTGCAACTTGGGACTGCACAGCACTATACATAGACTTAGCACGCAAAGCACGCTAAGTAAACTTCTACTGTTCTACTGGGGGTAAGTAAACTTGCAATTCATTATCTCCCTTTCAGTTTCATGGCCACAACACACAACAGATACCCTAATAAACAACTTTATTGCTCCCTAGTAAACCTAGTAGAAGTTTACTGCCCCCCAAGGCTGCAACTTGGGACTGCACAGCACTATACATAGACTCAGCACGCATGGCACGCTGAGTAAACTTCTACTGGGGGTCAATAAACTTGCTATTCATTATCTCCCTTTCAGTTTCATGGCCACAACACACAACATATACCCTAATAAACAACTTTACTAATTGCTCCGTAGTAAACAACTTTATTGCCCCCTAAAACTATACATACTAATTAATGACAGTGATAATAACACTTCTTTTTTGTTTTGGAAGAAGCAGGAAAACATGACATTGTAATTGGACAGTGCCTACATTCAACTTAATGGCCTCATATATATACCAATAGCCGGATTTACACATTGTTGAAGCATTTGCTAAGCTTACATAAAGTAAAAGGAAAGACACTTATATATTTCTTGGTCGTATCTTCATCACCGACCCTGACATAGGTCTTCTCAAAACCTTTGATAATTGGAAGTTGCTCCCCTTGTATTCTGAGTTCCTCCATTGTGTAGATGATAGGAGAAGACCCCGTGTGGTGGTGCATAGTCTTCTTCCCGCGGTTCCGCTTGTTTGCCAAGGAGAGTCTCTAATATATACACGAAAAAATATTAAATAGATTAGTAAAATACAAGGGAAACAATGAATGTAATTTAAAAATAAAAATAAAAAACAATGAAGGTAATTTAAAAAATCACCTTGAACGCATCTGACTCGAAGTGCTGGCATAGAAGTCCCACTGGTCATCTCTCCCAATGAAATCTGAAGGCATGCCAGAGGACCCTTTCTTCAAATAAGCTTTGTGACAGTGGTACTTCCAGTCCTTGTACCTCTCCTGTGCTCTCATCAGTATCCAATTGAACATTGCCTCATCATTTTCATCCCACTCGTACTTCGGTTAAGTAAGAAATAAATAAAAAAATTCTACATGTTAAGCACTAAAAAAAATAAAAAAAAAAATTAAACAACACCCAATTATTATCACAAAACACATCTTTCAATTCATATCAGCACACAATAATTTACACATATTCAATCATACTTTACACATATCCATAACATTTTCACTTTATACGAAAACTTCTTATGCAAACATATCCTTAGACATGAAATTTTATCAACAGAGAGATGTCAATTCAATCAGTTCATGCCTTCCAATTACATAAGCAATCATATATATGTTATCAAACAAACGTAATTAAGTAAATTTACTTTTTTTATACTTTTCAGTTACTTACCGAGATTGCATTCCACACCCGTCTCAGTCTGATCAAGGTCGTAGAACGTGCTTACCCTCATTCCCACCAGACTCCGTATGGCGCAACCAATATCATGTGCCACAAAACTGTTTATCCCCCTGGCGCTAGGGCCTTTTAAACGGGGGCAATACTCCAGCTTGATCTTCTGCCCCGTTTGTTGAACGATATCCTCTGCCTTCTTTCCAGAACAAAAACCTCGCCTCTTTTTCGGGGCCGGAGCTACAATTAACATGTGAAAATACATTATGATACTTAATGTTAATACATCATATTTGAGGGATAGAACATTAGTCCTACTAACCTAAGAAGACACATATTGCCACATAAAACGAGCTTGGGCCTTAACTAGGCCCAACTAGACCCAAGAAACTTACACTCTCCCTTGAGGACAAAATAGTAATACACTCTCCAATAAGGGCAAAATAGTACTTTCAGGGTGCATTCACCTTATCTCTATAAATACATGTTTTCACCCCTCATTTGGGTAAACCTTTATTTCTACCATATTCACACATTATCTCTATTCTCATATGGCTCACTTAGGCATCAGAAGGTCAAAGACCGGCTAACCCAGTCTTCCTTCTTACACCGTTTGCTCATGATTGACAGGCTATGGGTTTTGAAGATTGTGTCTTCTTGTATTCCGTGTGATTATTCTTCCCCCTCAAAAATCACTCCGAAACAATTGGTGCCAGGAGGAGGGGTCCTCAGTGGAAACCCTCACATAGCTCACCATGAGCATATTCATCATCTTCTGGCCGGAATTCCTTTTTCTGGAAATTTTTTATTTTCCGGCGACACTGTTTCTCCCTCCCCTCTCAGCTCCCTCTCACTTCAAACACAAGGAGTTCGTCTACTATGTAAATCCTCCCAATATCACATCTCTCTTGCATGAAAATCAAACCCACCAAGCTTCTAGTTTCAATTTACAGTGAAATATGAGGAGAGAGAAAGTAGATCTGGGTTTTCTCTCTCCTCCTTCACCACTGTTTACAGGTGCCACCGCAAGCATCTCACCTCTACCGCCATCATACTCACCGCCCTCCGATGAATCTAGCGCGGCCTCTCCGACCTCCGGCAACAGTCCACGCGCCGGCATGGACAAACCCAGAAATTTCCTCTTGGCACCCACGAGACCTTGACCATTGGTTTCCAATACGAGACAACTACCCATCACTCCTACCCACTGAAACTAGTGGTCACTCTCACCTCCCCACATCTTGCTCAGCCCAGCATCAACATTTGGAAAACCATGCTTTTGGGTTATCTAGCTTACACACAGGAAATGGAAACCAAACCACAACAAGATTGCTCTATTAATCAGATTAGATGGGGCCAAATCCAATCCCGACAGCCACCCCGACCTCCGGCAACGACCCCCGTGCCGGCATAGCCAAACCTCAAATCTGATCTGGACACCCATATATGGACACCCATTCCGGTAGCGACACCAGCCACGCCACAAGCCAATCACGGCGGCGACGCAAGGTCCCGGCAGTGACATGCACTCGGTCTCGCTACCCGAACTCGGCACCCACCCGCCGGCAACACTTTCCCGGGACTCACTCCCGAGTCTCGGTGCCTCTCTCCCGGGAACCCGTAACCTAAGCCTGCAACCTCCTCCTCGAGTCCTCGCCACGAGTCAACACTCTTCCGGGTCTCGGTGCCTCTCTCCCGAGGCCAAGCCTCTCTTCCTCCCGGGACCAGCCGTCCATCACCACCCTTCCCGAGTTCACGGCACCTCCACCACCCCTCCCGGGCTCACGGCGCCTCTTCTACTCTCCTCTCCTAGCCCTCCCGACTCCCGGCACAGGTCGTCCCTTAGGGTCGGGACTCATACCCGGCACCTCCTCTCCCGAGTTCTCAGCACAGCGACTCAAGAGAGGTGGTCTCGGCACCTCTCTCCCAGCTCTTTAACTCGCTTGCTAATCAGACGAGTTGTATACCCAGCCGCCAACTCTTGGAACTCATCCTTCACCTGGCAGAGCTTCTCCCACAAAAAATTGCAATCCCACACCTTGGCAGGAACTCCACATCCCAGTAGCCACTACAGCCACTTATAATGACCTATCATCATGGCCGTGGACAAGGCCTATATTCTCTCAAGGCGAGCTCGGCACAGCGGTGGCAGCACACTCACTGCCCTCAACTGGGAATCAAGATATCAAAACTAAGTTCAGAGCTCATGATATTCCAGTTCACACTCGGCTCACACTTGAAGTCGACCATATATATATTGCACATGATCACAATCATTCATACATATACAATTAAATATAGGCTACCCCACAACAAGAGATATATACACATATGCCTTTTACGGTAGAGATAAGTTACACGTTCTCAATAGTTGGCAAAGTGTTGCATGCAAAGCTCACAAGTATATATATCACACTGACACGTCCACCATTACTCTGAAGGATAATTAACAGCCACATATATCTTATTCTACATGCATTACCACATACATGATACGTTTGTCTAATCCTATAATTTACTATATTATTATAGCGCCTGGCGCGACACTGTTCCTGTGAACAGTGTCAGTTGGAGTTGGGCTTGGGCTTGGGCTTTTTCTTCTTTCCCTGGGTTTTTTCTTCTCTCTTTGGGCTTGGCCTTTTCCTTCTCTCTTCTTCACTTTTTCTACGACCTTCTTCGAGGAAGGCTGTCTCTGCTCTTTAATTCTCTCTCGATCTCTCTCGAAAGTTGTAGATCAGGTTAGTCTTATTGTTCTTTTTGTAACAAAATCTGGCTTTTGCCTTCCTTCTCTCTGTGTTTCTCTGCCTTTTCCGGCCGGCTGTGCTGCGGTGTTCAACTGTCTCTCGATTCTTCAACTCTCTCTCAATCTCTCTCGAAAGTTGTAGATCAGGTTAGTATTGATGACTACCCACTGAATCACGGTTCGGGTTTGCCTTCTAGCTACTAGCGATTCGGGTTTCCGGCCGGTTGTGCTGCGGTGTCCAACTGTCTCCTGACTCTTCAACTGTCTCTCGATCTCTCTCGAAAGTTGTAGATCAGGTGTCTCTCTCGACCTGCCTTAGCTCTGCTTTACCATCTTT
>NC_020491.1:19460756-19462794 GCF_000184155.1 Fragaria vesca subsp. vesca
GATTGTTTTGATTTCTCTTAAACCCTTAAGAGATGCTAACTTCCGAATAATGAATAAATAATGCTTTGTGCTTAAATATCATTGGATTAGTAAGGTTATAGTGTTTTCATCAATCTGTGGAATAGGTGAAGTTTAATTGAAAGTCTACATAGAAAAGTAAAACTGTAAATGCTATAATATTTGCAAGCAAAATATCAGTACTCTGATTATCATAGCTATCAACTAATTACGATTACTTATTTGTGATTTGTATTGTTGTTTTATTTTATCTTTTCAGTTCTTGCTTAGAAACAAAGTATTTGCTTTTGATCTTGCTGCTGCTTAATCAAAGTTGAACAAGCTAAGATTCATAGGTATGTGTTGGTTCTTTAGCATTCAAGGAGTTCTACGTTATTCATTTAGAAGTAAAATCTTTTGGAGCAAGTAAATTTGGGATTCTATATGAGACTTTCTTTGCATTGAAAAAGCTATGCATTTTTTGTTTAGTAAAATCTTTCGGATGTTGTTGTTTTCTCATAGTTTTGCAACCATGCATGATTTTTCTTTTGTTTTTCAACAAGCAGGAAATGTCCTCCTTTTTCATCTTTCCCTGTTTATGATATGCAGATTTTATGCAACGGTTTCTTCAATTCCAATTTCTGCTGTTGTTCCTCATTTTGGTGTTCTGCGTTAGTTTACTTTCTTTTTCTTACCCAGGTTTGTACCCCAGTGATTCCAAATTATTTCTTATGGTTTGAGGATTATCTTTACAAAATTTTCAAAGGACTTTGTATAATTACGATTATTCTAAATCTACTTTATGTGTTCTGTAGATTTCGAGGATAGCAGTTTGCTACATTCTGTAACTGATTTGGGGAACAGTCAGCTCTTAGTTGGAACAATATTACCTGCAGGTATGTTATAAATATAAATGTTGTTACAGTCTTTATTTCACTCAAATGTGTGTCATTTTTGAAATTTGTTAGTCTTTTCTTTTGCAACATACTGAATTAAGGGCTGGGGTAGATATATGAAGCTAAGGCTTGGGAGACCTGCAGTTTTATCCATCACAATTCATAAGCACACACAGTATGTGATAGATGTAAGAAAATAGCCAACTTCATTACTACTTATGTGCATTTTTCTATTGAGGTTGGCTTCATGCCTCCATACTCCATCCTTTGAAAAATCCAGAAGATATGCATTATAGGTGTACCCTTCTATTATTTACTATTATTTATTTACTATATTATTATGCGCCCTCGAGTGGTTACTTGTTTTTTTTTTTTTTTTCTCCCTTCGTTTTATTAAGGTTGTGAGTCGTTAGCCTTTGTGTAAATGGTAGGAAGTATCATTTTTAACACATAGCACTCGGAAACTGAAATTTTTGTGGTTTATCAAGTGGGAATGCATCTTTGCTTTACAATTGATCAGTTGATCTAGCAATGGTTTTTATAAGTAAGGTAAAACTACAGTGAAGCTTGGAGTCTTCTTTGGGGATTCGTATATGTCTAGACCTTAAATGTTTCGTAACTCAAAACATCTTAATTTTGTTTCTTCATTTTTAATTGTCATGGTTTGTTGTTCCCAGTTTATAAACTGTAATCATGTTCACCATTCCGTTGTCTTTTTAGTGTGCGTGTGTGTGTGTGTGCAACAAAGTCATTGGATACATTGCTTTTTAGTTTTCTGGTTGCTAATTACAGTTAACCTTTTTTTGTGCTATGACTGCTATTTCAGATTGTATTTTTATAAATTGTTTTTTGATACATGTAATTGATCGATAGATAATGTTATTTCTCTTTACTTTTGAACGCCTTTGAGCAGTCCATCACATAACTGATTTGGAACTCTACATATCACATTTCGGTAAGTGCAAGCAGTGAATTGTTGCAATTCTTTTCTATATTGACAGTATTTGATTGATTTAACTTTCATCTGTTTGCATCTTCATATATTCAGTTTGAAGATGCTATTATTGTGTAACTACTTAGTTTTGATTATATTCAGTTTGAAGATGCTATTATTGTGTGATTACTTACTTTTGATTATAGTTGTG
>NC_020491.1:19466157-19468132 GCF_000184155.1 Fragaria vesca subsp. vesca
ATGGGTAAAAAAGCAGTTATGATGTGGGACAACGAATAATTCTTCCAAGTTCTCATACTGGTAGTCCTAGAGATATGCTTGATAATTATCATGACGCAATGGCAATTTGTCGACAATATGGTAATCCAGATCTATTCATAACTTTTACTTGCAACCCAAAATGGCTAGAAATTTTAAGATATTTTGAAAAAATCCTGGGTACAAACAAGAGGATAGACCTAATATAATCTCACGAATTTTTGAAATTAAACTAAAAGACATGATTGCATATATTAAATCTGGTGAACCTTTTGGTCAAATTCGAGCGCATGTACATACAGTTGAATTTCAAAAAAGAGGACTACCTCATTCCCATATGCTATTTTGGTTAAAAAACGATTTTAAATGTTACACACCAAATGATCAGGTTTACTTGATCAGGTTTTTTTAAAGTAAAAAACAACCTATACAACCATAATCCCGCAGCAAAGCGCGGGTTCAAAAACTAGTTTCTATTTATGCCTCTATGATTGAATAGCTCCCTCGAGATTGCATGACTATGGAGTTATGAAGACAACTTGGTTCATATGTCAACCTAGTTCATTCCATAACATGGTTTCTCCACACCTATTCACACAACGAGATTGCTCCATCAATCAGATCACATGGATGCCGCGTCCAATCCAGCTCGCTACCTTTACTTATAGCTTCTCATCCAGTTGCCATGCCTCGGCCTCTCGGCACTATATAATTATATAGCACCAAGTCCAACAACGAGTTGTCGACAACATTTCCATTTACTATGCTACATACTTCTATGATCTATCCTTGGACTACATAATATGATCTCATGCCCCTATCAAATGACAAGACTTTGTATGCTCATCCACTTGCCAAATATGATCGGCACACACTACAGACTATCATACTTGTCATCATGGCTCCTCTTCCCTACGTCGGTACACATACATTACTTCTTGGCAGATCAATATTATCTTCAACAATGAACTCAATACGTACGTCATATCATCGATTCGACTACTCCATTGGGATTCTTATACCAAGCTCTTTGACCGACATATGGGTCTCATATCAACAACTCTAAATTTTCTACAATATCTATAACGGCTCTATACGGCTCGAGATAAGTCTTACTTTACACTATTTAATTAAGTTATTATCATACAAATAACATACCTCATGCATCATAATATTCTCGAACATACTTATTACATGTCATAGAGTTAGCAAACACTCCTTATCACGTACACATGTTGACACGACTCACCCTGAATTTCACCCTGAAATCCGGAGTAAGTCGTGCGGAGACCACCTCCAAGAAAAATTTACTGAAAAGATTGATAAAATCTCCCTTGAAAATAGACAACCCTAACTCGAAAATTCCAAATTACACTCTTAATACAACACGTCCAAACATCACATAATTATCTTTCAGAAATTCTAAACATAATATACAATAATCCCAAAGTATTCAGAGCTACTAGACACTAGCGGAAGCCAGAAAACACGAGTAGGTTAAACATGTAACCTACTGATGAAAACTGGCGGAAATGCGGGTGACTATTGATATGTTTTAAAATGTTACTCGCAAGCGCACGAATCAGTTGCAGCACAGATATGCAAGAGCGAGGTCGAACCCACAGGGAATGTATGAAAATAGGAAAAACTAATCGAATCTAAATTAATTTAACACTAACCTAGTTGAATGAAAGTTGATGGTGAAATAGCTAAGACAAATAAAATAGATAAAAAATTACCTTGATGACGAAGTAACTAAGGCATCGGATTCCACCACGTTACTTGATAAATCTCTAAATATTATCTACTAATTCCCGAATTAGGAGTAGCAATCTAGAAATCAATCTACTGCTTTCTCAAGATTTAACAATGAAGCACACATGAAATATATCTAAAGTAGACTCTTCTTCGCTTCTTAATTATGAACATCAAAGCATCACATGTACACAAACTTATT
>NC_020491.1:19468422-19486712 GCF_000184155.1 Fragaria vesca subsp. vesca
TTCCATTTGTTTCAATGCATCTATATACCTATGAATCAAACAAGCAAAAGTGAATTCAACAATGGATGCCATGGTAATATTTTCACACATCACACTTAATGCATGAGAAAATAATCCACCAAATTTAACACATGCATATATGCATACATGCTACTAGAATAAGAAGAACATGTGTTGCAATTATTCATCTAATTAAAGGGAAAAAGACTTATGTTAAAACAAAGACTCAATTTACTATATGAAAATAAGTAAATTGCTTCCATAACTTTAACATTTTATTTATTTAGACAAAACATCTATAAGAACACAAAAACAAACTAAATAACTCAAACTAATTAAAGACAAATAACTAACACATATAAATTAGGGATAATAATATGATATAAAATGTGCTCATCAATTATGCCTCGCCTCCTACTAGATCCAATCCGAACTCTGCAGACTGGGCAATTTAAAACGAAGGGCCCAGGGGAAAACATTTAATAACGTTAGAGTGAGTGGACAAAAATAAAATAATAAATAAAATATTTATGTTTCCCCAAATTAATTTCTAAGGAAAAATCGAATGCATGCCGCAAGCGATAAAACTTTTATCTCATAAAATATCAAGCCTCTCAGGCTCTATAATATATGTATGTATTTACACTCGTCCGTACTGTCAGGAGTCACCCCGAATTTCACCCTGAAACCCGAAGTAAATCCTGCAAGGACCACCTCCAAGGAAAATTTACCGAAAATTCGGTATAATCTCCCTTGAAAATGGACAACCCTTCCTAGGAAAAACCTGCATACACTTCTGATAAACCAAATCCAACCTTAAACTCCTGGAGCCTTCATGCTCCCCCAAGTCACAACATCTCCCAATTATTTAAACTAAATAAAATCCCACAACAAACAATTCATTAGTTCAGAGCAACTCTATTAGGGGAGAAATGGACTAGAGTTATAAATATGAGCGGAAGCTATACTATTGACTATGCCTCTTCTCCATGTACGCCCGACCCCAATTTGGCTAACCTGCACACTGGGTATTTTAAGACGAAAGGCCCAGGGGAAAACATTTGAAACACGTTAGAGTGAGTGGACACAAATGAATTTATTATAAATATTTATGCATTCCCATTTTAATTTCATAGAAAATATACTGCATGCGGCAGCTTAAAAGCGCTCAACTCATAAACTGGCAAAAACACAACTAGCTCCGACTAGTCTCTAAGACTTAATAAAATACAGCCTCTCAGGCTAAAATACAAATATATATGTATGTATTTACACTCGTCCATACTCCTTGTATGAATTCTTATGAAAATATAAGGAAAATAGAAGTTCATACAAGGCTACTACGCTTGCGTCCAACGCTCACGTCACGCCTTAATGCGGTGCTACACTACGCCATTAAGGTGGACAGACGGGTGTATAAATATGTGCCCATACCCCCTATATGAATTAGATACTCATATAGGGCTACTACGCTCGCGTCCAACGCTCACGTCACACCATAATGCGGCTATATGCTACGCCATTAAGGTGGACAGACACATATGGCTAGCTAGCATTTATATACATACTCTCCTCATAACTATCCATATACACATTTACTGAAAATCTCATTTTCTGTAACTCTCCAAAATAATGAAAATTGCCAATTACAAAAGAGGCTATAAAAGTATGGCTCTACCGAAAGATCCCATCTTCAGTACTTTTCAAATAGCGAAGTTAACAAACAAAATATGAATAATTCCGAAAATACTTTGCAGAAATCAATCGTAAAAGGAAATTATTCCACTAATTAAGAATCAATAATATAAAAATCAACTATCATTAAATATGAGGCTATCACATGCATTTAATTTAAAAACAAACGTCCACTCACAGTGATTTGATTATTTAATTGCCAAGCGGAGGCTTCCTAAGTCAAATGCCCGTCAACTTCCTACGGCGAGCCTTTACGTCCATAGGCACATACTTGAGTCCTTTAATTAAAAAATTAACCCAAACCGTAAGTTAATAATCTCAACTACTTCCCGATTATCAACTATCTTTAGCCTTAGCCAAT
Organism: Fragaria vesca subsp. vesca; assembly: GCF_000184155.1. Classification (NCBI taxonomy): domain Eukaryota; kingdom Viridiplantae; phylum Streptophyta; class Magnoliopsida; order Rosales; family Rosaceae; genus Fragaria; species Fragaria vesca. The sequence continues at coordinate 19,470,479 of NC_020491.1, forward strand.
AGTCTAATCCAAGACTTAAGACTAGTCCCTAAATAAAATTACATTGCATAAGTGAATAACAAATCCCTTAATTCCCATTCTTTAACATCTCAATACTAATACAAGATACTCCAAATTGAAAAACACTAAACACTTTAGAGTAACAATAGAAGCCAAGGGATTCACCTTATTATTAATTGCGAAAGGGCTGCAACCAGATTACTCTCTACACCCAAGAATTTATCTTTACACTCACAAACCACCTTTGCTACAATTACACTTCCTTGGCTCGTCCCAACATTCCTTTCTGCCTTCCTCAATTCATAACCATTATCAGCAACAATTCAAACTATGAATCAATTACTAATACCCAAAACTAACACAGCAGCATACCCCTAATTCTTGCTTTCGAAATTCCGCACCCAAATTTATTTTACCAATAATCTCTACTCCATGATCAAGTTCTTCTTCTGCTCCCGTTCCTATCACTGAAACAACCAGTTGCCAACTCAATCCCACATTCAAGCTAGCATCAATCCAACTGAACTTAACAACAAAAGAGCAGCTTACCTTCAACCGAGAAACCAAGCCCCTCTAGCCGGCAGTAGCTTCCTTGCCGGATTTTGGGATTGGGTTTCCTCCAACACAACGACAACAGCCCTCCTAGCCTCCCTTCGTGTTCATTTTAGTCTCCAAGAGAAAGAGGAGACGCCGGGAAGAGGAGGGAGACGCCAGAAACCTTCGCCAGAGACCCTCGCTATCGTCGTCGCTGCCGGAGCACGCCAGAAATCAATGAACACAGTCGAGAACCTTGAATCCGATCTCTTCAGGTCTAGCTCTAACAATGGATTTAAGGATTGGGTTTGTAGAAAATGAAGCGAGAAAGAAATCGATGGTGGTTAGGTGGTGCACAGAGACCGGACGGCGTTGCTCCATAGCGAAGTCGCCGGAGAAGACGAGCAAGGAGAGGAGAGAGGCAAACTCGGGTCAACACCCGAGTTCGGGCTTAGCCAAGGTCAACCTAACTCTTCATTTTTATACTTAAACCACTGACCCAGATCAAAACCCTAGCTGATCCAACGGCCCCGCTTAAAAGTTATTCAATTTCATCGTTGGGAGCTAGCATGTATTTTTTCGACCAAAAAAAAAAAAATTATTCAAATTTCAGAAATCTTCGATAAATTGTAGAAAAAACCTCGAAGCTCCGAAAAATAAACCGAAGACACCAGTGACTCGTGTCGACGCTTACTACGATATCGGGACCTTAAAAGAAGAACTTAACATTTTGAGTAAAATTAAAAAAAAATAAGCTCAAGCGTTAACTTAATAGATGACTAAGCACGGTTAAATTCATCAGTAACTTGTAGAATACCCAGTAAATAGGTAAAAATTAGGTCCGGGGTGTTACACATACTCCCTATATAAATTCATGGGTCTATATAGGGCTACTACGCTCGCGTCCAACGCTCACGTCACGCCTTAATGCGGTGCTACACTACGGCATTAAGGTGGACAGACGGGTGTATAAATATGTGTCCATACCCCCTATGTGAATTAAACACTCATATAGGGCTACTACGCTCACGTCCAAAGCTCACGTCACACCATAATGCGGCTATATGCTACGCCATTAAGGTGGACAGACACATATGGCTAGCTAGCATTTTATATACATACTCTCTCATAAATACATATTTATATCCATTGACAATCCCATTTTCGGTAACTCTCCAAGAGAAATAAAATTCGTCAAATTAAAATGACGTCAAAATATTCCGTAACAATTATTGTTCAACCATGAACTCTAGCATGCATTTTATTTAAAACAAAAGTCCACTCACAAATTAGGCCTAAGCCTGATGTCGATCTGGGGCCTCGTCTGCTCGAGCCTCCTCACGTCCTGTTCCAAATATAATATTAATTTCCCAACTAACAATCCAAAGTTTAATCAAAATAGGCAAAATTACCCAAGAGCTATAAATACGCTCATCATTGCCTAACTTCGATATTCTTAAATCGAAACGATGCGAACTTAAATATCATACTCGACAGTCGTAAATACAACCTCCCCAAAAATACGACTTAAATCCTACGGCCGGATTCTACATTAATTAACCGCCAAAAATACCAAACTTCGGAAATTCACTAACCTATCCAAATCTCATCCAAAAATTCCATAAATCACATCAATATGATCCCCTTAATATTCCACATTTAAAACCCTAAAAATCTCCCAAACCGCGGCGGCGCCGGCGGCGGCTCCGCGGGCAGCGGCGGCCGGAGGCCGATTCCGACGACCTCCGATTTCTATGAAATTTTGACAGAATAAGCCTCTCATCATGCTCTACAACTTTCCTAACTAGCACAAACACCAATTCCAAACCTAACTAGGGTAATCGACTAAAAACATCAAAAACGTCATAAAACTTCCACCTCAAATTTCTCCTTACCTAGCTCAAGAGGGAGTGAGTCCTTTTAGGGCAAGGCTGCTGGGTTGGAGGGTTACAAAACCGAACCAAGCTTGCCCGGATTGGTGGCCGGAGGAGGGAGTTCCGGCGACGGGAAACTTAACACAGTCGGACCTCTCGGGCCCGATATCTTCCTCACGGCGGCGCTAGGGAAGCTGTCACCGGCCTAGAATGGAAGCTGGGTCGGAGGCAGTCAGTTTGGGACCGGAGCGGCGGCAGATGGTGGCCGGATGGCAGCAGGAGGACGGCCGGAAAACCGGGCAGCGGGAGGAAGAATTCGAGGAGAGAGAGAGAGAGAACCGGGAAGAAAAAAGAGAAGAGAGAAAATGGGTTTGGGCCTCACACCCCAAACTGGTCCAAGCTTATAACAACCCAATTCCAAAATAAAACACCCCGAAAAAATAATACCCGAATAAAAATTACCTTTTACTAGCTAAAATTTACTATTTTTACCGTCGTCATATTTTCTCCCACGAATAATTCCCCGAAATTAATCGTCCCTCAAAACACCTCTAGGGACCGATTAAACTATTACCTCAATGACGGAGACGGTAAAATTCTTATTATAATCAAGCTAGTAAATAAGGTAAAAATATAAGGGTCGGGATGTGACACATGTTAAATATATTTTCATGTACATGCAAAACACACATACTTGCAAACCATATGACACATGCTACAAATCATTGCAAGCCATATATACCTGTTACATATCTATGGCCCTATTCTCTCGATCAAGAGCCTTGATCATGGCATGACACCCCACTAACCAGGAGCCATGCAACTTACGCCAACAAAACATCTTGGACCCATTCAGGGTACCATTTATATTTACCTATAGAGGATTACGAGTCCCAGCTACCTCGGGCTCAAAATTATCTTCTCCCCGACATCCATCGCCACACCAGCACTCAAACGTGCAATCTCAGGTTATACACACAGCAGGTGTAAACAACCTGCACGTTTGAGGTTATACACACAACAGGTGTAAACAACCAACACTCAAACGTGCAATCGCAGGCTACACACACCACGAGTGTACATAGCCAGCACTCAAACGTGCAATCTCAGGCTACACACGCCACGAGTGTACACAGCCAATATACAAACATGCAATCTCATGCTATACACGCCACAAGCGTATACACACAACTTCACATCGAGGAAAAGTACCTCATCATGATCTTTCATGGCACCGCCCTTGCCATGAAAATTTCTCATGGCACCACGCCATCAGATCTATATAGTACCACCATAACATTCCAACATCCTCCAGTACAGTCATGACATGTTCTCAAAGTTACACGTTAGTCACTCCTTGTAGCGACTCTCTACGATTTCTCTCTAGGACGAACGACTCTACTCTCCATGGTCTTCCCATGGTCTCCTTATGGTTTCTCTTTGGTTCTTTTTGCTTTGTTTTCTTTTCTTTTATTTTTTCTCTATATATAGCATGATCTCTATGATCTCTCCACCGCTATTGCCTATGGTTACATGTCGGTTACACACATATGGATAGTCACCATGGCCGCTTCCCATGGTTCTCCTATCCTCATGACTTTGTGCTCTCTTGGTTACGTTAGGGTCTTTGATTACTCCGCCATCATCCTCCATGGTGACAATTTACGGTTACGCCACGCGATTACGCCACACGATCATGCCTCATAGCCTAATGGCTAAACCTACTAGCTATACCTAATGGCTAAACCTCATAGCCACGCCTCTTGTTACACTATTTATGATCAGCCCCTTCATGATTGCTCTCCAGAATATCTCTCCACAATCGCTTCTCAAAAGTGTGAGGTTCCAACACCTCGTACCTCCTAGTGCACAAGGTTGCAACACCTATCAGCATAATATCACCATAGATAAACCAACTGTGGCGAGTACGCTCCCCGGCACATGGAATCACTTAGCCAACCATGCCAACACACTCCTTGACCACACGACATCTCATTTATCAGCCACCCGGTATGAGTCTATAAACACTTCCTGACACGTGACACCTACAAGTCACCAGTGTTTCAGGTACTTTTCGACACATGACATCATCCTCAACTCTCGAACACGCCATTTGAAATCCCCCATGACAAATTAGTGGTCGTTTTGATGACCGGCCACCATAATCTCTCCCGGCACTAGGGGACTTGGGCAACAACCTTATATGCCAACGTTTACCACGACTCAGCGATATTCTCCCTGCCTCATCAGGCACCCTTACCATGCCTCATGGCGTGCTCTCGGTACACTTTAGCAACACACGCCTTGCCCCATTGACATCTTAGCTACGCTTCCTAGCATGCTCTCGGCATTTTTGCCATGCTTCCTAGCATTCTCTCGCTATGCCATAGTGATAATCACCCCTTCCTCGACAGCTCTTTACATGCCCTATCGGCACCATCATTATGCCCTAGTGGCACCTCTCGCCATGCCTCAACGACACTTCCTCCTTGCCTCAACGGCACCCTGGCCATGCCCCAGCGGCACTCATCGCCACACCTCGATGGCACACTTGACTCAATGACGAAATGGGGAACTACGTTTGGTTTGATCCCATAAATAGGTACGAAGGCATTCTAGCACTCACCTAGAGGCAACCACAAAATATGTCACCACAATCTCCCCTTGGAACACGTACATGCTGGAATAGCTCAGCTGGCTAGAGCATATAGCTGATACAAATCAAAGGCTACTAAACGCCTAAGGCATGCAAACATGCCATTACCCGCTACTCACGCGAGATGCTCACCAGAGTTCCCACACCTGGCACCGAGCGGTACCTCAACTTCGACCCCTGATCGTCCTGCAATCTCCAGACACTACACGGGAGCAACGGTCCTGGTGTCTCACATTCATGTGTCTATCTCCGAGCAAGATATCATGACATCACGATCTCTCATAACGTGACAGAGCTATAGCAGCACACGACACCCCACTTAGAGGGAGCCGGTCCATCCCCTCCCTTACATGGGGATTTGGGGGACTGGGGACTGGTTATATCGCCACTAGTAAGGCTCGTACTCCTGATACTCTATCAGATAAAGTCCCCACTCAAGAGAGTCTCTTGACCGCGGACTTGGGGACTTGTTAATATATCATATTTGAGGGATAAAACATCGGTCCTACTCGCCTAAGAAGACACATATTACCACATAAAACGTGCTTGGGCCTTAACTAGGCCCAACTAGGCCCAAGAAACCTACACTTTCCCTTGAGGGCATAATAGTAATACACTCCAATAAGAGCAAAATGGTACTTTCAGGGTGCATTCAGCCTATCTTTATAAATACATGTTTCCACCCCTCATTTGGGTAAGCCTCCATTTCCACTCTATTCACACCTTATCTCTATTCTCATATGGCTGACTTAGGCATCGGAGGGTCGAAGGCTGGCTAACCCGGTCTTCCCTCTTACGCCATTTGCTCATGATTGACAGGTTATGGGTCTTGAAGATGGTGTCTTCCTGTATTCCGTGTGATTCTTCCCCCTCAGAAATCACGCCGAAACACTTAATATACAAGAGGATATCTGTTGTGTGTAAGTGGCATGAAAATGAAAGAGACATATTGTACTGCAAGTTTACTGACCCCCATTATAAGTTTACTGACCCCCAGTATGCGTTTACTGACCCCCAGTCGAAGTTTACTGACCCCCAGGAAAAATACGTTATGATACTTAATATACAAGAGGATATCTGTTATGTGTAAGTGGCATGAAAATGAAAGAGACATATTGTACTGCAAGTTTACTGACCCCCAGAATAGGTTTACTGACCCCCAGTAGAAGTTTACTGACCCCCAGTAGAAGTTTACTGAGGGGCAGTAAATTAATACACTTACATGTTTGGCTTCTAACTTTGATTTGAGCGCTGCCGACGATGCGGTTGCAGTCTCGGGTGCAGTTACAGACGCCGATTGAGATCCCGTTGAACAACTGTCAACTGTAGGGCGCCGCACGATCAAGGGGGGAGCCCCTGGTGGTACTGTCTTAGCCGGCATGGGGCTAGGATGGCTGCTACTGCTAGCTGAGCTGACGCTCTGCCGTATTGACTCCATCAAAGCATTGGCCTTAGTGGCTCGGCCCTTCCTCTTCCCTATGATCACCATATCTTGCACATGAATACCACACAATTGTTAGTAAATGAGTGAGAAATAGATATAGATTATGAAAAATAGTCCATAGAAAAAGATTACCATATCTTGCACATGAATAACACACAATTGTTAGTAAATGAGTGAGAAATAGATAAAGATTATGAAAAATAGTCCATAGAAAAGCATACAGGTTGATCAAACCACTTGTATTTCTTCACTTTTTTTATTTTTTTTTAGACTTGATGCATTAGTGATACAGAAAACACTAACAAAAGCTGTGAGCCACTTAAGCAGAAGATACAATGTTATATTGGGAATTTTTTTTTTGGATAATTAAATAATAATAATAATAATAATAATAATAAAACACGATCAACGAATTCGTTTACGATTCAGAAGTAACAAGCAAGATCAACCTGAGAAGAGAGAGAATACAGACCTGCAAAAGGAGCGGCGGTGAGAAGGTGAGAGCAGAGAGATCGGAGTGGCAGGTGGATGCGGTGGCGATGAGTGGAGGAGGTGGGTGGATGCGCGCACTTTAATCGGTTGCCTATGTGTGGATGGGGTCTGGTGGCGCAATTCTGGTGGGATTTGGGAATTGTGGGTGTGAATTTAATTAGGGATTGTGGATTGCGCGAGGGAGTTAGTATAGGTTTTAAATTAGGTTTCGTCGCCTAAGACATTTATTCGTGTCCTAAGTAATACGAAATTTCGGGGAAAAAAAAGGCGCAAAATTCACCCGCCTAATATTTTGGCCTCCTAGACGACGGAAAATATATTTTCCGTCACATTGGTTTACCAAGCCGACGACTTATACAATTTCTGTCGCCTAAGTAACATAAATTTTTTAAAAAGTGACTAATATTTTGGGTATCCTAAGCGACAGAAAGTCCACTTTCCGTCGCCTTAGGAATACTAGGCGACGAATTATTCAAATTCCGTCGACTAAGTATATTATTAAAAATTTTCACAATTTTATTATATTTGCATATGAGCATTTTCGTGTAACTTTTCAAACTAAACCCAATTATAACTCCGTGTAAGTATTCGTACTTAAAAAAGCATACATATATATGCGCGCATTTTAAAAATTACAATGGAAATTTGCATGAATATTATATAATTAATGGTTTGACGTACGTACGTACGTATGTGGCTAATTATAAATATAAAAATACATATGATAATCAGAGTCGTCCGAATAATCGTAATATATATTAATCGTACAATAATCGTAATATATATATATACACTCATCGTACCCATGATAATCTGAGTCGTCTAAATCATCATCCTCCTTAGTTTGGTCAGAATACTCATCACCCTCTATGTATTAGTCATCTATGAAGCCGTCGTCATCATGATTGGGGATGCGAGGTTGTAGCGAGTTCAGTTCAGATGGTGTAACTGGAAGGTAACCTATGATAGTCAGAACATGTTAGTTGTTGACACGAATATCCTCAGTATCAGGGACTACATGTGGAGAATCCTCTTGATATGGTTCATTCGGTTGATCAGTTGTTATTGGTTCACTAGGCCCATTCTCATCATCCCTTCCCAGTGTAGCTGCACTCCAAATATTCCTATGTGACATCACCTGCACCACTTTCCAACCCTCACCCATAGCCGAATCATCAAGATAAAACACTTGTTTCGCCATGCTGGCAAGAATAAACCGCTCATTCTCATACTATACACTGTTTGAGTCCACTGATAACAAGCCACGATCTAGAATTGTACTCCTCCGTCTAGTTGGGTCAGTATTGAACCATTTGCACTTGAACAACACGACTAGCATACGATTGCTGTAGATTAGTTCGATGTCACTGACAAGAACCCCGTAGTAGTTGAAACCTAGACGCTCAACCATGATTCCATTGTTTTGGGTGACATGGCCTTCATCTCGTTCTGACGTCACAAACTTGACACCGTTCACAAAACACCCAGCACGAACTCTGTGGCTTTGGGGTCCTCCAGCCAACAAGTGCAACTCCGGGTCGTAAGAAGTAGGAAATTGCTGTTGAATGTGCATCATCTGTAACAATTTTAATAGCAACGTTGTTATATTATGTAACATAAAAAAACAACATATCTTTAATTTATGTAACATCATATATACATATCGATAGAAAGGTACCCAAATAGGGAAGTAATCAGGAAAATGTCTCTTGTGTATGACTTCGTTACCATACTGCCTTTCCAAATGGGACTTGAAGTATCGCTCGGCTTCTTTGTAATGTTGAAGGACACACCAATGAGCCTCTTTGATCTCATCATTACTCAATCTTCAGAATTACTTAACCTGCCGTACGGTTCAACATCGTTGGAAACAACTGATAGATTGATTTGCCGGCTACTACCCGCTCCAGATGATTCCCCAACTGTGTCTTCATCATTGAGATATGTGTTGCAGTAAGTTACGCATTCAGCCTGAATATATGCCGCCGTGATCGACCCTTCAGGGAAACGTACGTTTGTTTTTGTTCTTCTTCTTGAAATCCCCCAGTTGTCTGCAAAACAAATATATATGCAATTCTTATAATAAATATTTAAAATACCATTTATCTTAATTTGAAAGGATGATTAATTAGAATAAATATGAGTGCATACCTCTCATTTGGATAGCACCAGGTATACTGTATCGGACCAATAAGCAACACTTGTTCGAGAAGGTGGATCATGAGGTGAATCATGATGTCAAAGAAAGTGGGGGGAAAGATCCTCTCTAGCTTACACATGATGTACACAATGTCTTCTTGCAATGACCGAACATCAGACTTTTTAAGCTCTTTAGCGCATATCCTCTAAAAGAACTTTGACAAAGCCACTAACGTGTCAACCACATCACTCTGCAAATACGATCTAATGACCACGAGAAGAAGACGTTGCAGCAAAACATGACAGTCATGAGTCTTCAACCCACTAATCTTATTTTTCCCCATCTTAACACATCGAGCAATATTCCCTGTATACCCGTGAGGATACCTAATGTTTCCAAACCACTGAAACACTTTCGCCTTCTTTTGAGGATGGACTGTGTAGCCTACTTTCGGCATTATGGCTTTTTTTGCTCTCTATTAGCCATAGCTAGGGGTGTATACCCATCATCTTAAGATCAACACGGGCTTTGGGGGTGTCTTTGTTCTTATGTTTGAGATTCAGAATTGTTCCAAGAACGCTGTCACAAACATTCTTCTCTATGTGCATGACATCTAAGTTGTGTCTGATTTTCAAGGTCGACCAGTAAGGCAATTCAAAGAATACACTTTTGTGCGTCCAATACTTAAACTCATCAAGCGTGGGAGGATTCAAGTCAGTTACTTCTTTACTCGTACTCAAATATCCGAACCAGTACTGGTTAAGCCTTTCCAAAATCCACTCACCAGACCTCCCTGGGGGTTTCAGATTATGCTCCTCAGTCCCATCAAATGCATCAGTATCCCACCGCCACTCGTGATCCTCGGGAAGATGTCTACGAGATCCCAAGAAACAAATTTTGTCGGCGTGCCAACTAAATTTGACATCATCTATGCATACCGGGCAAGCCTTGTACCCCTTAGTTTGTTGGCCAGACAACATCCCGTAAGCTGGAAAATCACTGATGGTTCAAATAACAGCTGCTTTCATCATGAATGAAGTTTGACCATGCCTGTCAAAAGTAGGGAGTCCATTTTCCCATAACTCCTGCAACTCGTCAATTAATGGTCTCATGTACACATCCAAACACTTTCTTGGAGAACACAGCCCTGGAACCATAAGCGTAAGGAAATTGTACTCTTTCCTCATACACATGTTGGGAGGTAGATTGTACTGAAATACTATCACAGGCCAAATGCTGTAAGACAAATTCATGTTTCCAGTAGGATTGAATCCGTCTGTTGCAAGTCCGAGTCTGACATTTCGACACTCTCCAGCAAATTCGGGAAAAGAACGGTCAAAGTGCTTCCAAGCCTCCCCGTCTACGGGGTGTGTGAGATTATCTGGATCTATCCTCTCGTCTCCCTGGTGCCTTGCCTGGTGTCATCTCATATGTTTGGCCGTATGTGAAGACATGTACAAACGTTGCAGATGAGGACCCAATGGGAAGTAACGAATAACCTTCCTAGGAATGTTCTTTTTTTGCTTAGATGAAGTGGAAGCTTCATACCTTGGCTCGTAGCAGTGTGGGCACTCAACTTCATCCTTGTTGTCTTTGTAATACAAGATGCAGTTATTGACGCAAGCGTCTATCTTTTGGTGATCAAGACCGAGGCCCCAGCAACATCCTTTTTACTTGGTCGAAATTTTCCGGACAACTGTTACCTTTGGAAGCACTTTCTTCATAAGTGCAATATCCTCATCAAAACATGTCTTAGTCTTTCACCGCTTGTTTTTTATCTGCATGTGTTCCATGACGGTACCCAACACAGTATGCTCACTGCCAGGATACAATGGGGTTTGTACTTCCCGTACAAGCCTGTTGTACTTATCATAATCACTGCTGTAGTCAACGTGAGAGACATTAGAGAACGTGTCAGGGGCGTTGTCATAAATAACATTTTGCTGATATCCTAAGGCGGCGAACGGGAAGACATTGTTTAAGAGGTTCATCACAGCAGGGTCCCCGTAACTAGCATTGGAAGATCCTGCCTGCTTATTATGTTGTGCTTGAATTTCTACAAGTGTAGGCATTTGAACTTGATTTTCGTCGTGCCATGTCCATGTGGTATAACTAGGACAAATACCGTTTAGTGCCAAGTGAGAATACATGTCTTCATATGTTACTGATGTTCGATTGAGACATTTGTTGCACGGACATATGTGAATAACTTTGTCTGGAGGACTATGTAGACGCACGAACTCAAGAAAATACAAAAATAGCCTCCCTAATTGCATCCAGCTCTTGTCCATGTTGTACACTATAATAACAGGAAACAAAATAATATAATACAAAAATACGTGAATAAAATAAAGACAAGGGAAATATATATATATATATATACACACACACACTTTATTGGGAAAATAAACATTTAACTAAAAACAAGTAATTTTAAAGCCCATTTCAATGAAAAAACTGTTGAGTAACCCATATTAATGTTTTAACGCCTCTAACAATTAATATTATACCCTTATTGCATTAATTAATTACATGTTCTCTCTCATGTTCAAAAAAAAAAATTACCACGTTCTTCCAGACTCCCACTCTCCACGATCAACCAAACTCTCACCTCTCCCACTCTCTCTATCTCTCTCTAACACTCGATAACGATCTCTGGTTTAGGGTTCTTCATGATCTCCGTGATTCCATCGATCAGGCCACGTCGCTCTCTCGTTAAATATCTGTCGACTCTGTCGCTCTCCGCATGCAGATAAATCCCAGTTGAGCAGGAAATCGCTCTCTGCCCTAATCTCAGTCGATCGAAGTTGATCTGTGGTTCAATCTCGGCATCGCCGTCACGTTCAATCGCTCACGCTCGGCGTCACTCTCTGGTTGAATATCGGTGTTGTAGTTGGTAGCTGATAAACTACATTCCCTGCTCATAGACCAGTCATGAAACTTGTAGACTGACATCCAGGCTACCTCGCCATGGTGAAATATCATCCGTGCCACATCGAGAATGTGCTCTCCCAAGCTCCACAAGAAGGCACAATGATAAGATATATGTGTAGTAGTTAGTCCCACATATCGATAATATGTAAAATGAGCGAACCTTCCTTAGCTATAAAAGGAAGGCTTCCCCATATGTAGAAAGCTCCCTGGCTAGCTAGCTGATCTGATGAGGGCTGATTGAATCTCTCTCTCCCGATCCCAAAGGCCTATTGGCTATGATAGTTGATTGTAAAGTGGACGTAGCCATGCCCTCCGATGGCATGGTGAACCACTATACGTCCTTGTCTCTTGCCCATGATGTTTATTGTTTATATTCGTGTTCCACCGGGATTCTACATTCCCCGAGATTATGCAGAAACATTTGGCGCCGTCTGTGGGAATCATTACGAAAAGTCACGTTGCTCTGCCTCTGGGAGGCAGTTTATTCAAGTCCATTAGAGAAATAGGTCCATCGGGAGGTGCTCAAGCCCAGCAAAGGGCTAGCTAGTCAGTGGGTTGGCATACTCCTCGGTGGGCCCAAGACTGTCACCGGGATTAGCAAGTTGTTCAACCAAGTCCAAACTGCCACTCGGGCCCAGCCATCTTGGAGAGCTCAGGCCCAAGTCACCGAGAGATTGGATGACCCGCCCGTGAGCCCTTCATCGCTGGGTCTTCTCCAAGAAGAAAAAAAAAAAAAAAAAGCCATGGCTCATCGGGATTCGATGACTCAATCCGGTAGCATTCGAGACCAGCCCAGGGTGGGACGTCGCCCGGAAAGATGGGACCTGCCTTGCATTTAGTCTCCGGGATGATCAGTCTCCGGGAAGCGGATTCCAAGTTCAGGCCAAGCAACTTCATGTTTCTGCTTGGTCGGGTCATGAGGAGGGAGATCCTTTGCGAGTTGGGATCAGACTTGATCAAACCGGTGGTTATCTCCGGGAAGCTCCATCAAGCATCTATATCTTGAATCAACTCCCGGCTCAAAATGGGTTAATGGTTCAGCTAGTGTCATCCATCTGGCAGCTACAGAAGAAACTGTGTTCGGTTGGGTGCCCACTGAAAGATTGCTATGGACACCCATCCGGCAGCAGCACCACCTCTCCGGGTCCCGATCATCTTCTTATCCCGGTGGCTCCAGCCCAAGGTGAGATGGCCCGCTACCCGAGGATTCATCGTCCGAGACCCGTGGGTCCCTCTCCCGGTGGCAGCCTCCGGTTTAAATCACCGGGATCATCTCCACCCATCCCGGGGCCTTGTCCACTCCGGGTTCCCGATTGGCAGCGTCCGGGTCTTACCAGTCAGTGGTAGTCAGCTGTACCTCTCCCGGGATCATCTCCGCTCGGGACCGACCTCATGAGCTCTCCCGGAGTGCAAACGGGTTCACCGGGAACCTGCTTTATCTCGGTCGAGTTCGGTGCCAGGTCCGGTATCGAAGTAAGCAACCGGCAGTTTCTTCGCCTCCGGGATAGGAGTCCATGCTCAGGCTAAGCAAGTTCATGTTCCCGGTTGGTCGGATTCATCAAGAGAGGGAGTTAATGTGGAAGTTGGGATCAGACCTGACCATCAACCGAGGGACTGCAATCGGCCTCGATCGGCTTGGAATGGGTCACTCGATCTGCTGGCGTCATTCAACTACAGAAGAAGCATCTGTGTTCGGTTGGGTGCCCACTGAAAAATTTCTATGGACACCCAACTCGGCAGCAGCTTCATCTCTCCGGGTTGGCTTACGTCGACGATTCCAGATTGAAAAGAAATAGTGAGTCCGGGAGCAGAGGAAGAAAAGAGTTAGTCAGTCCGGGTGAAGAACAATTGAAGAGGAGGGAGTTGGTCCGATCTTGGTGTTGGTCAGGACACCCGGATGGTGCTTTCTTTCGGGAAGGAAAGATTGTAGGCAGGAAGAAAGGGAGGGGAAGAAAGGAAGATGAGAAAAAGATAGGAAGGGGGGTCACGGGGGCTCCTGGCTCAAAAAAAAAAAAAACTATGGACACCTAGAAAGGCACCGGAGCTATTTAAATTCTTGGTCACGAGCGGGATATGCAGCAGCAGTGCGAACAGCCGATAATTACTCATCAGATCTCAGTGTCTTCAAAAAAAATAAAAAAAATAAAAAAGGGAAGAAAGAAAGAAGCAAAGGAGAGAGAAACCTATACAACATGGGTAAGGCAACATGATTCTATTCTACGGGATTCTAAGATGAAGGTGTCAACACTACTGAATCCTCCTATGTGCACCTATTCAGCAGCTATTTTCACAGATAAGTCTCTATCTCGTTGGTTTGTGAAAGTTCATAATATTGATGCCATGATTTCGTCCTACTTGCAAGTCAACCTGTATGTATATGAGTATGCATGCTGGTCAGTAGGTTTTGGCATTAGACCGAGAGGCATAAGTCATTAAAATCTTGAGTAATATCAAGCGGGATAGGCATTAGACCGAGAGGCATAAGTCATTAACATCACGAGTAATATCAAGCGGGATAGGCATTCGACCGAGAGATTGGCATTAGACCGAGAGGCATTCCACCAAGAAATTATGTAAGCTGCTAATCGATCATTTGTTTATTGTGAAGGTTCAATAATCCTCGCCTGGCCGAATAAGTTTTGAGGCCGGGAGTCGGGAGGTGCATTTTTGTCTTATCGGCGGACTTAAAGATTACGGTGTACGTCAAGACAAGCAAGACCCGTTCAACCTACCTCTTGAGTACAGACTTAGGGAGACTGGGGCCGGGTGCCCGTTAATAAATGACTAGTCTATGGGCACTTTATATATCAAGTCCCCACTCAAGACGCGTCTTGAACGAGAACTTGGGGGGACTTGTAGTCGGTAGTTGATAAACTACTTTCCCCGCCCATAGACTAGTCATGAAACTTGTAGACCGACATCCGGGCTACCTCGTCCTGGTGAAATGTCATCCGTACCACATCGGGAAGGTGCTCTCCCAAGCTCCACAAGAAGGCACAATGATAAGATATATGTGTAGTAATTAGTCCCATATCGATAATATGTAAAAGGAGGGAACCTTCCTTAGCTATAAAAGGAAGGTTTCCCATATGTAGAAAGCTCTCGAACTAGCGATCTGATGATGGATAGAGGACTGAATCTCTCTCTCTCGATTCCAAATGCCTCTTGGCCATGATAGTTGATTGTAAAGTGGACGTAGCCATGTCCTCCGATGGCATGGTGAACCACTATACATCCTTGTGTCTCTCGCCCATGATGTGTACTGTTTATATTCGTATTCCACCGTGATTCTACATAGTCTCCGGGATTATGCAGAAACATTTGGCACCGTCTGTGGGAATCATTACAAAAAGTCACGTTGCTCCACCCGAGAAGAATTCCACTCGAGAGGCATTCCACCAATACATGGAGGCAGACCAACCAGAAAGCTCATGCAGGGAGGTCAACCCAAGGCATCCAGTATGCAGGCCTAAGTCACTCGGGCCCAACCCATCACTTATACAGGCCCAAGTCACCAAGAGAATGGCATAACCCAGCCCGTCCGGGTTCCATCTCTTAAGTCTCCTCTCTTGACTTCCATGTGATAGCATCGGGACGTCGAAGAGCCAAGCCTCCCGCCCGGGTTCATGACCGGTGCCTCCATCCATCATCCAAAGAGCACTCAGCGGAACCCGGAGCTCTGCCACGTCGGCCGAGAGCTTCGCCGGTGACAGCCCAATCCACTCGCTGCTCGGTCATCTTCTTCTCCCGGAGAGCACTCAGCGGGACTCGAAGATCCACCCGGGATAAGGTGTCACCTGGTGTGGCAATGGAAAGGGCGAGGGGCTCTCTTGCAGTCACCGGGAAGGCTGATGAAGCTACCAATCGGGATCCCGACTAGGCAGCAGCTCGCCGGAGCTCATTTGAAAAAAAAAAAGAAAGAAGAAAAAAAGAAGTTTGCTCCCGGCCATCAAATTTGGCCACCCATTCAGCAGCTTCCCTATCGATGATTGTCTGGGCACCTCTCCCGGAGGCTCCAACGCCGAGTCCGATGTCTCCCGGTGACCGGACCCTTGCCAGCTAGCCTCCCGGTGGCCTCGACAGCAGCTCGGCAGCAGGTAGCCTCCTGCTGACCTCGCCTCACGCCCGGCAGCAGCTCCCGGTGGCCTCGGTAGCAGGTA
>NC_020491.1:19487205-19489724 GCF_000184155.1 Fragaria vesca subsp. vesca
TAAAAAAAAAAAGGGGTGAAAGAAAGTAGAGGGAAGCCTATAGCAACATGATACTACCCTCCCGGGTCTACTGGGTGCACCCATTCAACAGCTTACTACAAAGATAAGTCCTTCGTTTTATTATCTTTTATTGAAAGTTCAAAGCATGTTTCACGTATAAGTTTGTGGAAATATGTATGCTCGTGATGACACTATGGTAATTATGGCATACTACTAGTATAACACCCATGCGACACATATATCATTATTTATGTGTTATTGGCATTCGACCGAGAGGCATAAGACGAGAGATTGGCATTTGACCGAGAGGCATAAGACGAGAGATTGGCATTTGACATTCAGTATTACACAATTGCATGAATCATTGTGTTTTTTGACAATTATTATGCCATAACAATACTCTGTTCGCCCCATATTGTGTTAATCAATATTTGTTCATTATGAAGGTACAACAATCCTCGCCCGGACGAGTGAGTTTTGAGGCCGGGTGTTGGGAGGGGCATTTTTTATCTTATTGGCGGACTTAATGATCACAGTGAATATCAAGAAAAGCAAGACCCGGAACACCCGTTCAACCCGCGCCTTGAGTACGGACTTGGGGGGACTAGGGCCGGGTGCCCGTTAATAAATGACTAGTCTATGGGCACTTTATATATCAAGTCCCCACTCAAGACGCGTCTTGAACGGGAACTTGGGGGGACTTGTAGCTGGTAGTTGATAAACTACATTCCCTGCCCATAGACTAGTCATGAAACTTGTAGACCGACATCCAGGCTACCTCGCCATGGTGAAATATCATCCGTGCCACATCGGGAATATGCTCTCCCAAGCTCCACAAGAAGGCACAATGATAAGATATATGTGTAGTAGTTAGTCCCACATCGATAATATGTAAAATGAGGGAACCTTCCTTAGCTATAAAAGGAAAGCTTCCCATATGTAGAAAGCTCCTTGGCTAGCTAGCTGATCTGATGAGGGCTGACTGAATCTCTCTCTCCCGATCCCAAAGGCCTATTGGCCATGATAGTTGATTGTAAAGTGGACGTAGCCATGCCCTCCGATGGCATGGTGAACCACTATACGTCCTTGTCTCTTGCCCATGATGTTTATTTTTTATATTCGTGTTCCACCGTGAATATACATAGTCCCCGGGATTTTGCAGAAACAGGCGTCGATATCTGCTTCAATCGCTCTCACTCGACCTCGCTCGGGAAAACCACAAAAACAGGTACATTTTGAATTTTATTGAATTTAGGCTTATTTTGAACTTATCTAATGATATTGAAGCTTCATTCTAGGGATTAAAGGCCATGAATATGAAAACATGAAAATTATAGGGTTTCTCTGGTCATAACTGTTACATATTGTGATTAATTTTGTTTAAGATTTTCTTTCAAAGATATACTATGTATAATTGACATGACAATGAAAGGGAGATACTGTATTGTTGTTTACTCTTGTCAAGTAAAAGTTTACTAGGGGGCAGTAAACTTCCACTGGGTTTACTAGGGTTTAATGAAGTTGTTTATTAGGGTAAGAATGGGTATCTGTTGTGTATAATTGGCATGATTATGAAAGGATCATAGTGTATTGAAGTTTACTGACCCCCAGTAGAAGTTTACTGGGGGGCAATAAACTTCCACTGGGTTTACTAGGGTTCAATGAAGTTGTTTATTAGGGTAATAATGGGTATCGGTTGTATATAATTGGCATGATTATGAAAGGGACATAGTGTATTGAAGTTTACTGACCCCCAGTAGAAGTTTACTGGGGGGCAGTAAACTTCCACTGGGTTTACTAGGGTTCAATGAAGTTGTTTATTAGGGTAAGAATGGATATCTGTTGTGCATAATTGGCATGTTTATGAAAGGGAGATACTGTGTTGAAGTTTACTGACCCCCAGTAGAAGTTTACTGGAGAGCAGTAAACTTTATTTTTTGCATATACAGTTTATAAATGCAAGTTTTTACTACTTATATGCAGGATGAGAAGAAGTTCAAGACATTTAGTTCTCACTTCTGATACCGAAGAGGATTCGGTTCAAGAATCTGTAGCTTCTATGAGGACAGAACAAAATATAGGATAAGTTTTATGGAAGATAAAGTCGAAGAAAAAGAGAAAAGAGGTCCAAAAGGGTACCGCTGCTGAAGAAGAAGAAGAAGCAGAATTGGTAGAAGAAGAAGATGATGATTACACTGAAGATGAAGAGGGGGAAATAGAAAAGTATCTTTTTCAGAAAAGATCAACAGGCAAAAAAGAGAAACAAGAGGAGACAGATTCAGGGGAGGAGGAGGAGGAAGAAAAGGGAAGAAAGAAGAAGGAAAAAGGAGGAGAAGGTGACTTGACCAAGATCAAACACGTGCAGCAAAAGTGCTCACTAACATCATTTTGTGTGTTAATGAATAGATACAGGGAGAGCATCCCAGAAGAATCATGGGAGTTGATAAACAACACTTGTTTTCGGGGAATAATTGAAGCATTTAGATTGGGTAAGGTTGAGGAGGATCAAGTGAAGAAGC
>NC_020491.1:19489824-19491089 GCF_000184155.1 Fragaria vesca subsp. vesca
ACGTTTACCACAATTTATTTACCAATCCTAAAGCTTCATAATCAGAAGCATTCACATGATTAGAAACTATATTTCTGGATACTATTGCTAACACCCAAACTAATGTCAGTAAAGGCCACAGTAAGGAGCTGTCAAGTAGAGATTCTTACGACAATAAGCATACTGCCGATACATGTAAGCTATGACGCATGCTGTTCTATTTAATATGAGAATAATAATTTAACTGAGCATGATACATCTACTGCCCCAAACCAAGAGTATATCACTTATCAATATTAAATCAAAGTTTTGATAGTTTGATAGCGCACTTCACATTCACCAACTCGTTTATGATAATAGCTGTACATATAAATGAACTCAAAGATATGGAAAAGAATACTTACAATCCTCAGTATTTATATCCTTCAAAATGAGTGATCAAATAAATAGTCAAGTCACTATATTGCATAACAAAACAAATCACAACATCACCTACCCTTCGTAAACAAATCGGATGTTCAACATCCTAATCCAAAGTGCATACTCCAAATGAATCACAATAATCAGTAACCAATAGCCATACCAAGAGCAGTCAACCTATTCAACCAAATAATACATGGCAACTGTAAATCTAGTTACACTTGATTAAATTCATAACTACTATAAACAAGAATCACATCAATAAATCAATACTATAGTTTATACCAAAGCCAAAATCTCAAGGGAAACTAATCCACAGCAATTAGTATCCGTATAGTGATTCAAACCATAAATCCCCCACAGTTCGCACCCCAGAAATCATATCCCCGCTCTGATACCAATTTGTAACACCCTGACCCAGGTGTTAAAAGAATAAGCGAATATAATCAATAAGGAAATCCTAATTTGAAAATGAGATAGAATTTCATGATCAAACAAAACGACAAACATTTTTGTCGTTTGGAACCTAAATTTTTATTTTATTAATTTGCGGCAGCACCCAAAACTTGCTCGGGCTGCCTACGTACCCTTTTAAAGGGATCAAGCCACTCGTAGTTCAACATTTTATACTAATTCTCCACCTTCAATAACAACTTTATCGAATCTGGAATTTATGTGGATGTAAGTCCTCAAATTGATAAGGACACCCAAGTTCTCAAATCCCACACTTCCTCTCACTTTCTCTGATAGTTTCCTAATTACATACCATGCTCGCTCATATTAAATTCATCGTCACATTCCAATTCACTTTTAGGCTTGCTCATATCAATACTTCAATTACTAACCTATCTCTGATTTTACTATGG
>NC_020491.1:19491109-19493162 GCF_000184155.1 Fragaria vesca subsp. vesca
GTCCTTACATTACCATATCAATTCCTTAGAACAAGAAGAAACGATAACTACCAATTAGCTTATCCTAACTATGGCTCAAAATGAGCAATACAACAACATAGCACAAATCATGTTCTTTAACTCAGAATATATCATATAACCAAAGACTCAGACCACACGACACTATGTCATCATGGTAGTCTGTTAATTCCCACTGAAGATACTACACGGACTAGACCAGCACAATGGTCATTGTCCAGAATCTATTGCGCCAACATATATTTTATCAATCAAGGCCAATTTCAAATGCCTAAATCCTAGTAATTCACACTAACAGTATTTACCGACTCCATTCCAGAATCAGTTAGTAACCAAACTTCAATATAATCACCATCCAAAACTGATATGATCGGTCTCAAATACCACTAATATTTGAGAAAGGTCCTGTGGGACCACCTTTAACGAAATTCTTCCGAAAAATTCGGCAGAACCTCCCCTAAAAGTGGACTACCCTTGACCTGTAAGAAAAATAATACACATATCCCAACATAAATAAATCTCTGGAGCATATTGCTCCCGATATATCCATATTGTCCAATGGACTATATAATCATCTATCTTCTATCCATAAATGCAGATTATTAAATCTGCAAATCGGATATGCATTAACTCATACTTACTCAACAGAGTAATTCATCATTACAAATCATGAAATCCGATTAATAGTAATCCAAATATGAAAACCACAACTTATATCAATAAGGTAGAAAACCATACCTGCTCACACCTGTGAGTCACATTTTCCGTTTCATAGCAACATTGTGCAATCACCGCAATCAGCGGTAAATCTCGGCGCTTGGCCATCAACCCCACACTTAGTGGTAATACCCCGCACTCTCGGCGGTGAAATCCGGCACACGGCCGTAGAACCTCGCACACGGCGATACAATATCCCTGCCCTTGGCAGTTATCCCGGTACTCGGCCGTAAATCCCCACACTCGGTGGCAATCATCTCAGAAGTCCGCAATCAGATCTAGCATTGGCAGCAATACCCGACACTTGTGTGGTAAAACCCGGCACTTGGCCGTAACCAGTGTGGTAAGCCTACACCCCCCAGGCAAGACGTGGTCGCACCCACACTAAACCCCGCACGTGGCGATAACCCAGTACGGTATCCTACGCCCCCGGGGTAAGACGAAGTCACACCCGTACTGTAAACCCAGCCGAAGCTGTAAATCACCCCACACAACATGCCTGAAGGGTATGACCGCCAATACCAAAATTAAAATCGCCTGCATCAAACCACTTTACCAACATTAGTAATATGCTTAAACCGTTGCACATACTAATTGAGTTCCTGTAGAACAATTATAATATAACCGCTTGTATCAAATTATTCCAGAAATTTCTTTAATACATACCTGCATCCTCGAGAGAATTGCACTACATACTAATCGTTGAGGATTAGTAATACCCATGATCAAATCATAGATTAGTGTCATGGTATGGATCCCAGTGACCCCAATATAATAGCACACAATATGCTACTCCATATAGAAATTTATGCATAACTCAATTATCTGAGACGACATATAACCAGACTATGAACTTGGAAAAGATAACTTGATTTCTGGTGGCAAGGAAAGTGTCATTTGGCTTAGCTTCTAGGTAGTGAACATTAATCAAGATATTACTTAAGCATAAAACAATTCATGTTAAAGCCCAACACTAGAATGAGATAAGTTTTCAATTCCATACTTTGTAGATTCCAACCAAAGGATAGGAAAATCTACTATCCTTAATCTCTAATAAGTCTCACAAAACACTCGCAAAGTATGACAACATTGATATATAGCATATAAGTATTGAAGCTCTAGAGGTCTAAAGTCATGATTTAAGATTTCCCAACACTAAGGACACCCGGTGGTGTAATCATACACTAACACTTTCATGTAATCAACAGATCAACTGAAGCAGTGAGAAGTCAAATAACATAATCAAAACACAGAATCTAGACTACAAATGTCCATCTTGATTAGTCAAACAATGCCTAAATTTTTTTTTTTTTTTTTC
>NC_020491.1:19507260-19519502 GCF_000184155.1 Fragaria vesca subsp. vesca
ATATATATATATATATATGCATTCGTAGACAACAAAATCTGTAAATCCGATGAAGTTCAAAGACGTGTAACATTTCTTCGCTCACCCATTTTTGGTAGTCGATAATTTATGGTATGAAACGTCACGGTTACAACCCCATTGTAATTCACTGAACTATATATATATAGTTTCTTAACCAAATTAAGTTCATACGTAACTCGCTACTCCAAGCCATATATGGTCACATCTTTCCATGCGTCCACAAATGCCAAAGTTAAGAGTAGAACACGATCAACATTATCAATCATGGATATGCATTACCTTCTAATGGACAAGTTCATACGGCCAATAATCCATACATTGTTGGTTCACAAACCATTTCTCATTCACCATCAAGTCATTAACGCATTCACCACTAACACTACGCAAGGCAGGAAACACATGGCAATGAGATAGGATTCTATCTTGCTGCATGAGAATATCAAAGTGTTCATTGAAAATTCTGCCTGAGTTGATCACATTTGCGTTCCGATCGAAATACACTAGTATCATGGGACGTCAATTCGACTTGGGATATAAAAGAAACCAATGTAATGCATGCAAAGAAGAGAAGGGTAACTGAGTAAGAGTTGGTCTGTCAGCTTCTGGTGGGATTCTGATAGCTGCGGTTGATAGTAGGCCGGACTAATAGTGGTATTGCAAGCATTGAACCAAAAAGCAAAGAAAAGGAAAGCATATGTTAATATCAACAGGGCTTTCCCCTGAAAGGCCCAATGTCCATATGTGCTTCTGTCACTTGCAGCTTGTGCACATGTTTTGTTTGAGTTCATCTACATGTTGGGGGTCTTGTGAGAATGTCAAGCGACACTAGAATTAAAGCCTTTGCATGCATAAGTTTTCATAAACATATTACACCTCTCCACCTATTACCAAATAAGTTTAGGGTTGGAGGCTGATACTTCTTCAATTACCAATTACTAAATGCCAACCAAAATAGTAATACTCAAAACAGTGACAAAGATGATTCATTGCATGCAACTCTTATTTGATTTAACAAAGAATTAATGAGAACACGTAACCTACCTGAAACCTTAACACACAATCTGACCATAGACCCGTCTCACAAGCAAGCAATAATACTTGTTTTTCTTGATTTGGGGAAGAGATCAACGAGTGCTGATTCATTCATATATGATATGTTGCAAGTTTAGCTTATGAGCAAAAATATCAAAAATGGCGGCGTCTTTTTCGACGCCACTGTTGAAGGTCAATTCCACAGCAAATGAAGACAAGTACATGTTCTTGCAGGTAAAGTTTATCATCTTCATTCATTTGACACATCACACAATTGAATCTAACTAATCTGTCCATTCTTTACCTAATTGACCAGTGTTAATACTACAGCAAGATGGTTGTCATAATCTAACTGGAACAGATTTTAATTAAATCATCCAACAGAAGCATACCATAATTTCAAACTCCCACATTGAATTTTCAGCATTGACACCCAACACCGAGGCACAGCAAAGTCTTTCTTAGATTTTCAGGTATAAACTTATTTTCAGGGGAAACAAATCAATGCAGAAAATGTTGCCTCAAGGAGTTATCACATAAGTTCTGTAACCATTTTTCTCTACTTCTCTCCCTCTGTTCTTCTGTCTTGGTTACTTGATCTCCACTGCTCCACACCATGGTCAAGTCTTTCAAGAGTTCAGGATATCAACTTGTCCTCTTTTTGGTTCTGTTTTCTCATCCTTATGCTAGCTCAATCTATTTCAAACTACCTCGTTTTGAACCGAATGCAGGCAACATTCTCTATCAGGGAGATGCAGCACCTTCTATTGGAGCAATAGAACTAATTAACACGCGTACTTTTGTATGCCGGGTTGGCATGGCCAGCTATGCTCAAAGAGTAGCGCTCTGGGACTCTGTTACAGGAAAGCTCACCGACTTCACGACTCGCTTCTCATTCATCATTAACACAGTAGATAACACTACTTATGGCCATGGAATTGCATTCTTTCTCGCTCCTGTTGGGTTTCAAATCCCACCAAATTCAGTTGGTGGCTTCCTAGGCTTGTTGAACACAACAACCAGTGACTCCTCCGGCAACAGGATTGTTCTAGTTGAGTTTGACTCCTTTGTAAACCCTGAATGGGATCCTGGTTATCAGCATGTGGGGATTAACAACAACTCAATTTCTTCTTCTGTCACAACCCGTTGGAATGCTAGTTTACACAGTGGAGACACTACGGATGTACAGATTGCCTACAATGCAACAACTCAAAATATGAGTGTTCACTGGAGCTACCAAACTACATCGACTCCCAGAGAGAACACCAGTCTTCATTACCAGATTGATCTCAAAAAAATTCTGCCTGAGTGGGTCACAATTGGATTTTCAGCTTCTACTAGTCAGTTTGGGGAGCGGAACAGGGTTGTTTCATGGGAGTTCAGTTCAACTTTGGATAGAAAAGAAACTACTGGAAAGCACTCAAAGAAGAAAAAGCTCGTGGTTGGCTTAACAGTTTCGGGTGGTCTGATGGCTGCGATAATTGTAGTGTTGCTTGTGGTGTGGCAGAGGATGAAGCAAAAGAAAACGCAAACTCCAGAGACAGAGAACTTAAAATCGATGAATGAAGACCTCGAGAGAGGAGCAGGACCGAGACGATTCTCATATACAGATCTTGCTACAGCAACTAACAATTTCTCTAATGAGAGGAAGTTGGGGGAAGGGGGTTTGGTGCTGTTTACAGGGGCTACTTAGCTGATTTAGATACTATAGTAGCGGTGAAGAAAATCTCAAGTGGGTCTCGGCAGGGAAGAAAGGAGTACAGAACTGAGGTACAGATTATAAGCAGTTTGAGACACCGAAATCTAGTGCAACTCATAGGATGGTGCCATGATGGAGGACAATTCCTACTCGTGTACGAGTACATGCCAAATGGTAGCCTTGATGCTCATCTATTTGGGAAGAGTAGGTCTGCTCTGTCCTGGGCCGTGAGGTACAAGATATCTCTGGGGTTGGGGTCTGCACTGCTTTATCTTCATGAAGAGTGGGAGCAATGTGTTGTTCACCGGGATATTAAATCAAGCAATATCATGCTAGATTCCAGCTTTAATGTTAAACTTGGTGATTTTGGGTTAGCTAGGTTGATGGATCATGAGCTAGGTCCCCAAACAACTGGAGTGGTTGGGACGCTAGGTTACATGGCTCCAGAATATTTCAGGACAGGTCGGGCTAGTAAAGAGTCGGATGTCTATAGCTTCGGGGTGGTCACCTTAGAAATTGTCACCGGTAAAAGGTCAGTGGATCGTATGGGGGAGGATTCAGAAATGGGACTGATAGAGTGGGTTTGGGACCTTTATGGGAAAGGAAATTTTCTTATGGCAGTGGATGAGAGACTGCACTCGGACTATAACGAGAAGCAAGTAGAGTGTATGATAGTTGTAGGATTGTGGTCTGTTCACCCTGATAAAAGATTAAGGCCCTCAATAAGGCAAGCAGTTCACGTCTTGAACTTTGATGCAGCATTGCCAAATCTTCCTACAAATATGCCTGTTCCTACATATCAGGTACCTACACCATCCGTCAGCTCTGGTGAACCACTCATTACTACAAGTCTTGAAGAAGGTCGTTGAACAATATGCAGAATTACATATCATTCTTTGGTTTGCCTTTTTTTTTCTTTTTTTTTCTTTTTTCTAAGACACCTGATTGTTTGTATGGTTTCTTGAAAATTACTTATTTCATTTCAGCAATCAGACTTTCTGTTCACAACATTCTTCCCTTAAAGTGCAGGCATCTCTTCCACTAAGCTTCCTTAAGAGCAATGCAAAACAAAGCTTAAAACGAAAGTCACTATCACTATCGGCATCCATAATTTCATACTATGATTTTTGTTTCATTGAAAAATCCTTCTCATCCTTTACTCTGCAATATTACTAACATATGCCAATGAATACAAAAACTAACTATAATTTCTGATTCAAGGCTTCCACCAAATAAACTGATAAAAGGAATGGTTAAGAAAAATGATGTTCAATTTAACAGAACTGTAAAACGTAACATATAGAGTATACTGAGGTAGGTTTTTCTGCATTGCTGCCATATACCCCATGTGAAATGATTGCCTTCTATTTTTCTTTCCAGAAAACAAAAATATTCACACACAAAAATTCCTACTTTAACTAGTCCAACTGACTTTTCTTCTTACGCAAAAACAAAATACTCAAATTCAAATGCAGCAGCGAATAGCGTTGAAGTCTTAGAGATTGGACAACAGATAATAAACCTGGAGAGATTGAATTTTGGAATTCTGATTCATCTCATAGTCAAATAGAACAATTTAATATGTTCCCTATTCTTACCTCAACTCCATAGCTGCTACAATAGTCCACAAGATATGAGTTTTCTGTACTATTGCCCCCTTTGACCTCTTCAGCCTCTCCACGCTGCAAAGTCTAGATCTTTCTACCTACAGCGACAGATATGGACGGAAAGATTGTACCTTTACCGGAGGTAAATTGGATTGTAAAAGCTTTCTGCTCTAGTGGATTTGGGCCGGGCTTACTGCGCCTGAGTCAGAATCTGTTAAAGGTAAAAGTTCAATTGGGTGTTGGATTTAGTATTGAAGTGGGGAACTTCTGTGGGCTTGTGTGGTTTCTGCATACGATTTAGATAAGAATACTGGTTTTTGATGTCTGTGTGTGTTTACCGAGAGACTCTGTATATGAGGGTTATTTTGCATTCCAAGTCACTCTGAAATTTCTTTAGTTTGATGATTGAATTTTTAAACCTTTTCTGTCTAGGCATTGATCTATTTGATAGGTAAAATAGTACTGAAACATTGAGATGAGTGTTGAATTGAATGATTGAAGATCAGTTGCAAAGAACATTAGAGATTAGATTAGTGCTCTAAGTACTGAATTGTATAATGTTTCCCTGAATAATAATTGAGCTATATTTGTTAGGGGAAATTTTTCAAATGATGCCTTAAATTAAACTCATTCGTCATTTTGACATCTCAATTTTGAAAACTATGATAATGGTACATCAACATTTAAACCCAATATAACATTAATTCCCTTTGTGATTGACACTATTAAGTTGGACTTTATTC
The DNA here is from genome assembly GCF_000184155.1 of Fragaria vesca subsp. vesca. Lineage (NCBI taxonomy): Eukaryota > Viridiplantae > Streptophyta > Magnoliopsida > Rosales > Rosaceae > Fragaria > Fragaria vesca. Next base: position 19,512,363 of record NC_020491.1, read on the forward strand.
ATGGACAAAATTGTTTTTTCATGTTTTCCCTCCCCAAATCTTTTCTCTTCACAAAGATTTTCCTCCAAAATAATGTCCCTTTTCCGATCAATATCAGAATTTATGGTGAATCATGTGTTGGCTGCATACAAAAATTTAAGACATTTAGAAATTATAATACACCCCATTGGCCATTAATATCCATCATTAAAAGTAGTTTTTACAACCTACCCCTACCGGTGAGAGAAAGAATCAACATTGATTAAAATGTATTTTGTATCAAGTATATTATAAGTTCATGAACTATGTTGCACGGACACGGACACGACGACACGACAGGGCGCGACACGGCGACACAGTATAACTCAAAAACTGAGTTTCCAATACGTGTCGCCGTGTCCGTGTCCGTGTCCATGCAACATAGTTCATGAACTTCTGTACTTGATACAAAATGCATTTTAATCAATGTTGATTCTTTCTCTCACCGGTAGGTTGTAAAAACTATTTTTAATGATGAATATTAATGACCAATGGTGTATTATAATTTCTAGATGTCTCTAATTTTTATATGCAGCCAACACATGGCTCACCACAAATTCTGATACTGATCTTAAAAGGGACTATTCTTGAGGGAAATGTTTATGGAGGGAAAAGATTTGGAGAGGGAAAACATGAAAATGTAATTTTGCCCATGGATAAAGTTCAACTTAACGATGTCAATCACGGAGGAAACTAATGTTAGATTGAGTTTAAATGTTAAAATACCATTATTATAGTTTTTAAAATTGAGATGTCAAAATGATGAATGGGCTTAACTTAGGACACCATTTGAAAATTTTCTCTATTTGTTATGTGCTTATCCTAGGAATTAGATTGAGAGAGAATGCTTTGTTGCCTATAGGTATTGCGTTTCTTCTACACTGGTTGACTCTGAATCATGACCAATGAATCACTTTGAATTATTCAATGTTTTTATAAGACTTGTGAGCATCACTGTCTATGATTCATACATTGTGCTGCTCTGCTGTTGTATGTGGCAATTATTTGCCTAAAGAGTGAGTTATGAGTTTAATTTCCTTCTCCTTGCACGTTGTAAATTTTGCGCGGTAATTCTTGTAGTGATGCTAAATGTTGATAGATGGCTACAATCAGGTATTTAATGGATATTTGGATCAAAGCTTTTACAGTGAATGTAGATATTGAATCAATCTATTTGAGCTTACGGGCTTCATTTGGTGAATCAAAGACAAGAAGTGAGAAAAGCAATGATGATGAGAATGAGAACCAATTAAAGAACAAGAAATATCTGAAATGGCATATCCGATGACAAGAAGTGATGCAGCGGAAATATAAACATTGAAATCCACCGACGGCAACTTGAATCTACAAGTCTAGTTCTCTCGAATCCACAAGAAGAATCTGGAATCCACCAGAGAATTGAGATAAACTCAAGGTTTTTTTATTAATAAAAAAGGTGACGACTACAACTGATAAAAAAATCCTTATAAATGAGTAAATAAACTCTAAGACAACTAACATCAAAGCCTAAAAGCCCATGGATTAAAAGAAAACCAAATCCAAAACAAACTATTAAAAATGATTACTGAAACAAGTAAATCTGCATTTTGAAGGCCTAAACGAACTCGGATGGCCTTAAAACTTAAACGAACTCGGATGGCCTTAAAAGTATATAGGTCGTAACAAAGCGACTAGTTTGATTCGTTGGGCCATTCCGCTTCCAGAAAGGTACTATAATGATCAATCAGACACCGAACGCCAAATCTAAAACAAACCGGGTTTGGACTTATTTCGATCAATCTGCTCTTCAATCTCTATTGTCATCTGTTCTACATCAAGAAGGAAATACACCCTCCACTAAATCCAAGAAAGGGACATCAACAAGAACGAAGATGGTTAGTTTGCATCTAACCATAACGGTGTATCATTATATTAGAAGAAGATTTTCGAATTCTAGGGCCTCATTTTATAGTTCCTCTCATTACCAAAAATTATTGGGACTAACGTACCCTTTAAGCAAAACGTAAATCAATTGTATCATTCAATCACGAATCTGCGGTAACAGTGTTTGTTACTGTAAAATGGTACCTGGAAATGACCAACTCTTTTCATTGATTATAAAAGATATTCAAGAAATTGTAAGGTGGATGTTCAAGTATACATAACTTTCCGGCAAACAAGAACAGTGTTTGATATGTGAAAATATGACTACTGCCTTGACCCTCAAGTATGTTTCTCTTTTGCATTCTGGCCATTGAATCATTCGTATTCTGCCGGCTGTGATTATAATAAGTCGATTGCCTGCCGTAACGTTTCTTCAAAACTAGGAATCTATTCGGACGGCAACCGGCGTTTTACTTGAGGTTTGGTTGAAAACATCAACAGAGAATTCTTTTCTGCCTGGCATCCTATGATCGTTTGTTTATATTTTTTCCTGGAAATGCCTTCATCGATACTTTTGTCTTGCTCCTTTTGTCGATCTCATTCTTGTATATTACTTCCCCACCTGTTTAATTTCTACAGATAAGAAAACAGACCAGAATTTAATAGTAGCATGCTGCATTGCTGCTTCAGTTGGAGTTGATAGACGATTGATATATAGAAAAGGAAACGTCAGAATGAAAGTTACAAAGTCATTTTCATCGGTTGCTTAAGCTTATTTTAACCTACTATGAAGAAACTAGCTAGCATGGAAATCTTAGATAACTCGGCACCAAATCCAAGCCGACCAGACGTCACAACTCTGCAATGATGTCTTCGGAAATTTTGAATCCATATTCCCAGACAAACATCCTTACAAAAAATTAGCCTGCACTATGAGAGTCAACTTACGCGTTTTGAAAAATGTGATGGCATTGCGTCTGACCATATTATGTTTAGTTAACTTATTAAGAATGAAACTAAAAACGAAAAAGAAAAAAAGAATGATTTCGAGATAAGAAAACTCTTGCGTTTACTTAAACATGAGGTATCAGAATAGTTGTGCATCTCACCTCCTAATCTGGATAGATTTCTTAACAACCCGAAATTGATTGAAATTCCGAAAGGAAGGTGAGTCAAAGAATCAAAGACTCTGGAATCAAACTTTTATACCCATAATATCAAATCATTTTTAATTGGCTGCAATATACCAATAAGAAGAGTTGAGAAGAATATCCTTTAATTGAATTGACTTGGTTACTTAATTAAGAAAGAAAACGAAGCAGTTTTGAATCAGGACAACAATATAGTGGAGCTACCTAGGCCTCTCCAACCAAATAACAAAGTGTAACCTTCTTCTGTCTTTCCTTTCTGAATGCAGGCCCTGTAACAATGGCTCTCTTCAACTCAGCTTCACACTTCCAAACGCAAACGTTCCCTTCTCTTCTCATTAACATCTTTCTTTTCCTATACCTCCTGCAAAATGTTGTGTCAGTTTCCTTCAACTTTAGCAATTTTACTCCAAATATGAATGAATTAAATTTCGAAGGTGATGCGTTTCCATCATCAGGAGTTATCCAACTCACGAAGAATCAAGTTGATGGTCCACTCACTAGTAGCACCGGTCGAGCCTCCTACGCCTTACCGGTGCGCCTTTGGGATGCCAGCACGGGGAGGCTCACTGACTTCACCACACATTTTTCTTTTGTCATGAAAGCCTTAAATGAAACATACTACTATGGTGATGGCATATCTTTCTTCATTGCACCATTTGATTCACAAATCCCCTCCAATTCTAGCGGTGGGTTTCTTGCACTAGTTAGCTATGATACTGCTTTTGATGCTTCCAAAAATAAGTTTGTTGCTGTTGAGTTCGACAGCAATAACAATACTTGGGATCCAAGTGGTGATCATGTAGGAATTGATGTCAACTCAATTGTCTCGGCGGCTAATGTTACATGGAAAACCACCATAAAAAATGGATCAGTAGCAAATGCATGGGTAAGTTATAACTCAACCACCCATAATTTGACTGTTTTTTTAACTTACGCCAAAAATCCTACATTCACCGGTAGAGAATGTAGCCTTTCATACATAGTTGATTTGAGGAATGAGTTGCCTGAGAAAGTGAGAGTTGGTTTCTCTGCCGCCACGGGTTATTGGGTCGAAATACACAACATTCTGTCCTGGTCATTCAGCTCAAGCTTGCTGGAGCATAATAATGGGGCAAGCAAAGTGAGGTTGGCAGCTGGTCTAGGCACCGGTTTTGGTCTCTTGACTTGTGGACTAGGTCTGTTCTGGTTCATTACATGGAGAAAGAAGGCTGCCCAGAGAGATGACGATTATGACATGTCTATGGATGATGAATTTGACAAAGGAACGGGGCCAAGGAGGTTCACCTACCGTGAAATAAGCCGTGCGACAAACAACTTTGCCGAAGGAGGAAAGCTTGGAGAGGGAGGCTTTGGGGGTGTCTACAAGGGTTTGTTAAATGAATCCAACACAGAAGTTGCTGTCAAGAGGGTGTCTAGAACATCAAAGCAAGGGAAAAAGGAGTACGTAGCGGAAGTGAGGATCATCAGTCGATTAAGGCACAGAAACTTGGTTCAACTAATTGGTTGGTGTCATGAACAAGGTGAGTTTCTTCTTGTGTATGAGATCATGCCAAATGGGAGTCTTGATTCCTATCTGTTTGGAAAGAGCTACAGTCTAAGTTGGCCAGTGAGGTACAAAATAGCACTTGGCTTGGCCTCAGCTGTTTTGTACCTTCATGAGGAATGGGAACAATGTGTGGTGCATAGAGATATCAAGTCAAGCAATGTGATGTTGGATTCAAATTTCAATGCTAAGCTTGGAGATTTTGGGCTTGCAAGGCTTGTAGACCATGAGTTGGGTTCACAAACAACTGTTTTGGCAGGCACAATGGGATATCTAGCCCCAGAGTGTGTCACTACTGGTAAGGCTAGTAAAGAATCTGATGTTTATAGTTTTGGGGTAGTTGCCCTTGAAATCAGTTGTGGAAGAAAACCAGTTGAAGCCAAAGCAGAAGCAAGCAAAGTGAGGCTTGTGGAGTGGGTTTGGGATCTCTATGGGAAAGGCCAAATACTTCAAGCTGTTGATGAGAGGTTGAAAATGAAATATGATGAGAAGGAAATCGAGTGCTTGATGGCGGTAGGATTATGGTGTTGCCATCCTGATCCCACCGTTCGGCCGTCGATTAGGCAAGTGATCAATGTTCTCAGCTTTGAAGCTCCAATGCCAAGCCTCCCATCAAAGTTGCCGGTGCCAATGTACTTTGCTCCTTTGGATATGTGCAAGTTTGCCTATACATCATCTAACTTGACAGGGACATCGGTTAAAGATCGAACTCAATGTTCTTGTACTACCTGCACTACATTCAATTCATCATCAGCAGGATCTTCAAAAGCTCTGTTAAAGTGGAACAAATCTGTTGTGTAGCATGCTTTCGTTTTTTTTTTTTTTATTGTTTGGTTTTATTTCTTAATTTCTAGTCATGAATCAAAGAGAGTTCTTTTTCTTATTGTTTCTTTGATTGAGGGACTTCGCTTACTTAGATATATAAGCTAGTGTGTTCTCTTATGTTCTTGTTAATAAACTCTGAATGACTACCTTGTAATAACTAATCCAGTTTAAGTTAGAGTTGTTGATTCCTAAGAATTTTGGTTCAAACCTAATTTACTCTGACATCATGAACATATCTGGTACCCGTGGCTCGGTATCGTAATAGTCGATCGAGCCTTTATTTTGTTCTTGGTTGTGAAAGAATGTATAAATTTCTGATTTAAGAGGCCCATAACGTTAGCTGATGCTCAATTTGCTACCTTGCTGCTGCTTTGCTTTTTTTTCTTTTTTTTTATTTTTTTTATTTTTTTATTTCACATCTAAATCTAGACAATTTAGGTCATCATGAGACCCAACTGTCGGATGCATGCAGGCTTACAAGATGGAAAACTTTGGACCAACAGTGTCTAACTGCTCTCATTTTGAAATCGGCTTTGACCCAGATGTTAGCTGGGTCCATGCAAGTCATTAAAGTGTAGGGCATTCATAATGTTCTTGAGTTGATGGGATGTCTTCTCCCAATAAAATATCTATTTTAAAAAAACACATTCAACCGAAAAAGAAAAAAACAATCTCAAATAAAAGCAGAACGCATATATAAGTCATATGATTGAAGAGTCAATAATTTGAAACTTATTACAATCAGATTCATCAAAATCAATGCCCAAACATAATATTGTTTCTTTCGTATGTGGTCTCAATATTTTTTTCGCAAATAGTAGCAATTAACATAGGAACATACAGATGCTAAAATTAAACTGAGCGCTCCACAAAACACGGTTCTTCATCTAGGATTTTAGAACGTGAGTATGTTTCCGTTCAATGGCGTGTTCAATGACGTTGTCGTCGGACATGAGTTGTGGGTGGCCAATCGATGGTCGAGCCCCTATAGGTTGATGGTGGAACGAGAGTTGGGGGCTACTCAGGGAATCGACAAAAAAAGAGTTGCAGGTGGTTTGTGAATTGTTGTTTGGGTTGCCTTGACGGAGATAGCTTGTAGCCGGTTATGCGAGGCAGGTTGCATCGTGATGGTGATGATTGAAGGCGGTGAGGGAGGCAATGTGACATGATGGGAAGAAGGCGGCGACGGTGGCCTATTTAGATCCTTCTCCTGATCAACGATGAACTGGGTCGAGTCTCTCTGCCAAATTGTTGTGCAGATTTAGGAGGTAGCGACGTGGTTCGGTTTCCCCCCCCCCCCCCCCCCTTTACTGACACATCACCACCAAATTTCATAGTTCTTCACTACGTCAGAAAAGGCTTCACATGACAGGTATGAGACAACAGAATTCTCGAGATATGTAGTCTGACAAGTGTCAATGAACTCAGACGATAGAAATTTAAACTTTTGTAGTCTGAGATGGGAGAAAACTCATGAATTTCAATGTGTTTCAATTTTTTTGCAAGTTCAAAAACTCAGACGATAGATAATTGTCGTACAAAAATACGAAAATTAAAGATCAAAATCTTAGAAATTTGTCGAGCTCAGACTACATTTTTATGTCGTCTGAACAACTTGAAAATCTCAAATTGTAAGAGAGGGAAAGATACCGCGCTTATTAACACTTAGCCAAATCTAGGAGGGAAAGATACAGTTGCGTTAGCCCCAAAACTGAAAACCAATTTAACCAACAAAAAAAA